>NC_058086.1:105259116-105566382 GCF_014858855.1 Bufo gargarizans | reverse complement strand
AATACGGTAAGACTATTGTGCGATTACACTTTAGACCACACGCGGTGACGACACACTAAAATGTTGCCCCAGAGAGTGTACGGTGACCCGGACGCATATACGCATTATGACATAACGCAAGCCGGCCATGGCTTGGACAGCTTTCACGGTACTGAATTCATGTATGGTTCCGGACTCGCCGGGTTATTTCGGGGTCTGTTCCGCCGCATCGTTCCCCTATTTAAGAAAGGTGTGGAGCTTGCAAAACCGCACGTGAAAACATCCTCCCGTAACAACGCTAAAGACGTTGTCACTACGGCTTCGACCGCCTTTATGGATCGTATAAATAGGTCGGCGCAGAGCCAGGAGGGCTCTGGTGTCGTACAAATACGTAAAAAAAATGCAGAAAAGAAAACGTGAACGCGCTGCCATTGTCTTACCAACTTTTATGAATAAAGTAGCACAATCTAAGAGACGTCGCCGCCAGAAAACATGAAGTCGCTCACCGAGTGACATCTTCTAGTCAGACGCTATGGCTTTCGTGCATGGCGCATCCGCCGAGTACGCCAAATCAGAGTTGGTTATTGTAACGGATCTCCTAGCACCCCGACCGGGTACCTCCTTCGATAGATGCTCCTAGTGCTTTCCGAGGACTCAAAGCACTCCACTTGACACCGTACGCCCTACAGACCCCACGAACCGCCGCAGCTTGGTTGGGGTCTCACCGTCCTCCACCCACGCTGGACCTACGACAAGGCTCCAGGCTCCAGTGGGTGAACCTCTCCTCCAGCCAGAGAGCAGGAACAGCTCTTACAAGAGCTAGTAGTTATGCCAGGGGAGTATAGCAAATCTTCAGCGTATAGCAATCCCCCAGTTTGATCAGTTATCCAAACACCAGTCTCAGCATGATGAAGGATAGAACAGGAACACTTTATTGAGGGCTACCCGCCCGTATTTATGCAGGTCCCCATCTGGTGGCCACGCCCTTAGGGGACCAGAATGGAGACTGCGACACAGGACAGATATGCAGAAATTCAGGATACACAGACACAACACATCCCCACAATGCATCATGGTTTCCTCCTCTCTGCCTGGCGACACCCGAGGAGCAATCCAATTATGTCTCAGGACAAAGGGAAAACACCAATACACACGTGGAGACAACAGGACAGGAATCACCACCCAAACACACAATGGCACACCCCCACAGCAAACACAGACATTTAACATATCCCCAGATAGCTCAAGTCTGAGTGCATATCATTAGGTGAATGGCACTCAGAATACACGAATACAATAATATTAGCTATCTGGGTACCCTCACATAACATACAATTTAACCGAACGCATAATAACATAAAACACAATTCCAAAGACAGATTTAAGCTGTGCGGCCGGCCTGTTTTCTTTAAAGTTAGTATGGTCCATAATCCTGAGGCAAGAGGCTAGCAACCAGCCCCCTCCAAAACACCGTGGCGAGGTTGGTTTCATCACAGTTATCTTTCAAATACCGCCTACCCAAACAAGCATTGAAAAATCGCTTTATGTAGAGGTGCAGCCAATCGCAGCAATCACTGACAATGCCCCTTTGGAATTCTACATCACGGGCAGCGGTGAATATTATTACGACCTTAATAACACATTGTTACACGCCGTTTGCAAAATCGTTAGTCCTGATAACACACCCATAGCAGAAGGATCCCGCGTTGCACTTATTAATTACCCTATAGCAAATCTTTTTAATCAACTGGATATAACGCTCGGCGATGCGTTGATTTCAAGAAGCGACAACCTTTATACGTATAGAGCGTATATAGAGTCCCTAATAAATTATAATTCACAAACTTTAGCGTTCCAATTTACAGCCGGTTTATTCTATAAAGACACAGCGGGACATCATGATGACCGGGTTCACGACGGGCGTAATGAAGGCTTCAGCCCGATCTAGGAGTGTTGAATTAATGGGCCCCATTTACGTCGATATATTTAATCAACCGAAGTTAATACTGAACGGTTTAGATCTAAAGATAAAATTGACCAGAAACAAAGACACTTTCTGCCTTATGTCGGCCGAGGTGGCCCATTTTAAAGTACAAATACAGCACCCTTCCCTGTTTGTCAAAAGAGTACAAGTATCGCACGCTGTAAGAATCGGTCACAGTCGCGCTCTGTTAACAGCTAACGCAAAGTACTCGGTCGATCGGGCGCCGGTACTCGCATATGTAACACTTTGTTCGCTTTTGATTTATCGCCGGATCAAGAGCCCGGCGGTCATTTCTCTTTAGTAAAAACTGGCAATCTGCAAGCTGAAATTAGATTTGTCGAACCGATTGCGAACATAATTAACCACTTCAGCCCCGCTAGGTGAAACCCCCTTCATGACCAGGCCACTTTTTACACTTCGGCACTACACTACTTTCACCGTTTATCGCTCGGTCATGCAACTTACCACCCAAATGAATTTTACCTCCTTTTCTTCTCACTAATGGAGCTTTCATTTGGTGGTATTTTATTGCTGCTGACATTTTTACTTTTTTTGTTATTAATCAAAATATAACGATTTTTTTGCAAAAAAATGACATTTTTCACTTTCAGCTGTGAAATTTTGCAAAAAAAAAACGACATCCATATATAAATTTTTCGCTAAATTTATAGTTCTACATGTCTTTGATAAAAAAAAAATGTTTGGGCAAAAAAAAATGGTTTGGGTAAAAGTTATAGCATTTACAAACTATGGTACAAAAATGTGAATTTCCGCTTTTTGAAACGGCTCTGATTTTCTGAGCACCTGTCATGTTTTCTGAGGTTCTACAATGCCCAAACAGTAGAAAAACCCCACAAATGACCCCATTTCGGAAAGTAGACACCCTAAGGTATTTGCTGATGGGCATAGTGAGTTCATAGAACTTTTTATTTTTTGTCACAAGTTAGCGGAAAATTATGATGATTTTTTTATTTATTTTTTTCTTACAAAGTCTCATATTCCACTAACTTGCGACAAAAAATAAAAAATTCTAGGAACTCACCATGCCCCTCACGGAATACCTTGGGGTGTCTTCTTTCCAAAATGGGGTCACTTGTGGGGTAGTTATACTGCCCTGGCAATTTAGGGGCCCAAATGTGTGAGAAGAACTTTGCAATCAAAATGTGTAAGAAATGACCGATGAAATCCGAAAGGTGCACTTTGGAATATGCGCCCCTTTGCCCACCTTGGCAGCAAAAAAGTGTCACACATGTGGTTTCGCCGTACTCAGGAGAAGTTGGGGAATGTGTTTTGGGGTGTCATTTTACATATACCCATGCTGGGTGAGAGAAATATCTTGGCAAAAGACAACTTTTCCCATTTTTTTATACAAAGTTGGCATTTGACCAAGATATTTTTCTCACCCAGCATGGGTATATGTAAAATGACACCCCAAAACACATTCCCCAACTTCTCCTGAGTACGGCGATACCACATGTGTGACACTTTTTTGCAGCCTGGATGCGCAAAGGGGCCCAAATTCCTTTTAGGAGGGCATTTTTAGACATTTGGATCCCAGACTTCTTCTCACACTTTCGGGCCCCTAAAAAGCCAGGGCAGTATAAATACCCCACATGTGACCCCACTTTGGAAAGAAGACACCCCGAGGTATTCAATGAGGGGCATGGCGAGTTCCTAGAATTTTTTTTTTTTTGCATAAGTTAGCGGATATTGATTTTTTTAGTTTTTTTTCTCACAAAGTCTCACTTTCCGCTAACTTAGGACAAAAATTTCAATCTTTCATGGACTCAATATGCCCCTCACGGAATACCTTGGGGTGTCTTCTTTCCGAAATGGGGTCACATGTGGGGTATTTATACTGCCCTGGCTTTTTAGGGGCCCTAAAGCGTGAGAAGTCTGGAATATAAATGTCTAAAAATGTTTACGCATTTGTATTCCGTGAGGGGTATGGTGCATCCATGTGAGATTTTATTTTTTGACACAAGTTAGTGGAATATGAGACTTTGTAAGAAAAAACAAAAACAAACAAAAAATGTCCGCTAACTTGTGCCAAAAAAAATGGCTGAATGGAGCCTTACCAGGGGGGGAGTGATCAATGACAGGGGGGTGATCAATGACAGGGGGGTGATCACCCATATAGACTCCCTGATCACCCCCCTGTCATTGATCACCCCCCCTGTAAGGCTCCATTCAGACGTCCGCATGATTTTTACGGATCCATGGATACATGGATCGGATCCACAGAACGCATGCGGACGTCTGAATGGAGCCTTACAGGGGGGTTATCAATGACAGGGGGTGATCAGGGTAATCAGGGTGATCACCCCCCTGTCACTGATCACCCCCCCTGTAAGGCTCCATTCAGACGTCCGCATGATTTTTACGGATCCATGGATACATGGATCGGATCCACAGAACGCATGCGGACGTCTGAATGGAGCCTTACAGGGGGGTTATCAATGACAGGGGGTGATCAGGGTAATCAGGGTGATCACCCCCCTGTCACTGATCACCCCCCCTGTAAGGCTCCATTCAGACATCCGCATGATTTTTTACGGATCCATGGATACATGGATCGGATCCACAAAACGCATGCGGACGTCTGAATGGAGCCTTACAGGGGGGTTATCAATGACAGGGGGTGATCAGGGTAATCAGGGTGATCACCCCCCTGTCACTGATCACCCCCCCTGTAAGGCTCCATTCAGACATCCGCATGATTTTTTACGGATACATGGATACATGGATCGGATCCACAAAACGCATGCGGACGTCTGAATGGAGCCTTACAGGGGGGTTATCAATGACAGGGGGTGATCAGGGTAATCAGGGTGATCACCCCCCTGTCACTGATCACCCCCCCTGTAAGGCTCCATTCAGACATCCGCATGATTTTTTACGGATCCATGGATACATGGATCGGATCCACAAAACGCATGCGGACGTCTGAATGGAGCCTTACAGGGGGGTTATCAATGACAGGGGGTGATCAGGGTAATCAGGGTGATCACCCCCCTGTCACTGATCACCCCCCCTGTAAGGCTCCATTCAGACATCCGCATGATTTTTTACGGATCCATGGATACATGGATCGGATCCACAAAACGCATGCGGACGTCTGAATGGAGCCTTACAGGGGGGTTATCAATGACAGGGGGTGATCAGGGTAATCAGGGTGATCACCCCCCTGTCACTGATCACCCCCCCTGTAAGGCTCCATTCAGACATCCGCATGATTTTTTACGGATCCATGGATACATGGATCGGATCCACAGAACGCATGCGGACGTCTGAATGGAGCCTTACAGGGGGGTTATCAATGACAGGGGGTGATCAGGGTAATCAGGGTGATCACCCCCCTGTCACTGATCACCCCCCCTGTAAGGCTCCATTCAGACGTCCGCATGATTTTTACGGATCCATGGATACATGGATCGGATCCGTAAAAATCATGCGGACGTCTGAATGGAGCCTTACAGGGGGGTGATCAATGACAGGGGGGTGATCAATGACAGGGGGTGATCAGGGAGTGTATATGGGTGATCACCCGCCTGTCATTGATCACCCCCCTGTAAGGCTCCATTCAGACGTCCGCATGATTTTTACGGATCCATGGATACATGGATCGGAGCCGTAAAAATCATGCGGACGTCTGAATGGAGCCTGACAGGGCGGTGATCAATGACAGGGGGTGATCAGGGAGTGTATATGGGTGATCACCCGCCTGTCATTGATCACCCCCCTGTAAGGCTCCATTCAGACGTCCGCATGATTTTTACGGATCCATGGATACATGGATCGGATCCGTAAAAATTATGCGGACGTCTGAATGGAGCCTGACAGGGCGGTGATCAATGACAGGGGGTGATCAGGGAGTGTATATGGGTGATCACCCGCCTGTCATTGATCACCCCCCTGTAAGGCTCCATTCAGACGTCCGCATGATTTTTACGGATCCATGGATACATGGATCGGATCCGTAAAAATCATGCGGACGTCTGAACGGAGCCTGACAGGGGGGTGATCAATGACAGGGCGGTGATCAATGACAGGGGGGTGATCAGGGAGTTTATATGGGGTGATTAGGGGTTTATAAGGGGTTAATAAGTGACGGGGGGGGGGGGTGTAGTGTAGTGTAGTGTGGTGTTTGGTGGGACTGTACTGACCTACCTGAGTCCTCTGGTGGTCGATCCTAACAAAAGGGACCACCAGAGGACCAGGTAGGAGGTATATTAGACGCTGTTATGAAAACAGCGTCTAATATACCTGTTAGGGGTTAAAAAATTCGGATCTCCAGCCTGCCAGCGAGCGATCGCCGCTGGCAGGCTGGAGATCCACTCGCTTACCTTCTGTTCCTGTGAGCGCGCGCGCCTGTGCGCGCGCGTTCACAGGAAATCTCGCGTCTCGCGAGAAGACACGTATATGCGTCCAGGAGGAATAAAGCAACCACCTCCCGGACGCATATACACGTACGGCGGTCGGGAGGTGGTTAATATGATTGTATATTCAGTTGATGAAAATATTATTGAAATAAATAATCGTCGGGAGGTATTATATGATTCTCAATAGACATGAATAATTATGAAATTGCCTGTGTTATTAAAGCTGATATTAACGCCAGGCGCATATTTAAAGGTGTATTCCCGTGTGATTTATTACCGGGGGGGTAAAATCATCGACAGGCCCGCGGACTACATTGTAAATACGGATAAATCTTATCAGCATTGTATTTTAATTATATTATACCCGAATGATATATCTATTTTTTTTTATAGTTATGGTTTATCCCCCGCAAATGAAATATTTCTGCCGACTTTATGCAGTTTTTATATAAAAATTCTAAGACTATAAGATATCAAAACAGACAAATACAAAACGCCGTTAGTTCCATCTGCGGCCATTACTGTATCTATATCTTACAATGTCTCGCTAAAGGAATATCTTTTGAAAATGTTTTAAAAATGTTCACTAACGATTTTAGAAAAAATGACCGTATTGTGCGATCATTTGTAATAAAACGCATGAAACGCTTATGTATACGATGCTGTAATTACAATCAAACGTGTCTGTCCCTACGGGAATTTTGCAAATAATGGAATGAATAAAGCTTTTTAACCAAATTATATTTGTCATCGTTTGATTTTAATACTATTATATTAAATTAATATCAGGCACTATACATTTTAATATCAAACACTGTAAATTTAATATCAAGCGCTATAAATTTTAATAGCAAACACTATAAATTTTAATAGCTAGCACTATAAATTTTAAAAGCAAACAATATAAATTTTAATAGCAAACAATATAAATTTTAATAGCTAGCACTATAAATGTAATATCATGCGATATAAACGTTATATCAGGCGATATAAAAAAAGATTATTTTTTTTATATCCACACTTTTCCTATAAACGGTGTCTGCAGCTGCAATAGCGTGTGTCATTGCCAGATATTGGGAAAAATCTTACTGACAACAAATATATTTTTTCCATAATTTATCCACACTTTGCCTATAACGGTCTTTGCTGTGAATTCTCATATCTGTGCTGCAATAGCGTGTGTCAGGGCCAGATATTGGGAAAAATCTTACTGACAACAAATACATTTTTTCCATAATTTATCCACTCTTTTCCTATAAAGGGTGTTTGCAGTGAATTGTCACATCTGCGCTGCAATAGCCTGTGTCAGGGCCAGATATTAGGAAAAATATTAGCGAAAACAATTATATTTTTTTCCATAATTTATCCACACTGTGTATATAAATGGTGTTTGCAGTGAATTGTCACATCTGTGCTGCAATAGCGTATGTGTTTGTCAGGGTCAGATATTGGGAAAAATATTAGCTAAAACAATTATATTTTTTATTTTTTTTCCATAATTTATTCTCACTTTGCCTATAAACGTTGTCTGCAGTGATTTGTCACATCTGTGCTGCAATAGCTTGTGTCAGGGCCAGATATTGGGAAAAATATTACTGACAACAAATATATTTTTTCTATAATTTATCCACACTTTGCCTATAAACAGTCCCTTATAACATATAACATTTACGGTAATATGAAGAAGGCGAGGATTAAGGGACGGTTAAGTGGTCGTGATGCTGATGGTGCACGCAGAGTCCTTGGCCCTGGGCACGGTGAAACTGTGTCTGCTGCCAGAGCAAAAGAAAAACAATCATCCAAGATACCTAGCTTCATGTCCCAGTTTGCTGTCCGATGCAGGACACCACTCTTGAAGTCAGCCCAGTGCGAGCAGGTGGTCAGTTGGATTGCAGCAGATAGTGCTTCCAGTCGGTTAAGCACCATATTGTCTTCCACCAAGTCCAGTCTCAGTAGCCAGGAGTCTGGTCCACACAATCCTCACCCTGATCCTCCTTCCTCCTACCATTTACAGTCTGGCAAAACAAGTGATCCCAAACTCGGATATTCCGAGGACCTCTTTGCATCGCCATTAATTGATTTGGTCCTCTCGCAAAGCACACTTGTGGAGGGACCCGAGATCTTGTTCCCGGTTTCCCAACCTCTTGAGCATCCAGAGTCACAATTATATGACGCTGGGGAACGGTAATTAGTGTTTAATGCTGTGGATGATGATGAGACACAGTTGCCAATGACTCAACTGCAATTATTGTCTCAAGAGGTTGAGGAAGAGGATGACACACAGTTGTCAATCACTAAGGTTGTGGTTAGGTCAACAAATCAGGAGGATTATCAGAGTAAGGAAGTGGAAGAGGAGGTGCTGAATGACGAGTTCACCAACCCAACCTGGGAAGGTGACAACAAGCCGAGCGAGTAGAGCAGTACAGAATGAGATTGATCTGCAGCACTGCAACAGGCTGGAAGATGCAGTGGGGTGGCTAAAGGTAGAAGCTGGGAACCACCAAACAGGCCCGCAACTGTTCCACGGAGCACCCCCTTGCGTAAATATACCTTGCCAAGAAATAGGTGGCTGTATGGCTCTATTTTGAGGAAAGTGTGGACAACAAAAGAATAGTAGTTTGCAACCTGTGCCACACCAAAATGAGCTGGGACGTGAACACTAGCAACCTCACCACCACCAGCATAGGTGGGCTGAATGCCTGGATCCACAATCTGTGTCTGCGGGTTACACCACTGCCTCCTCTTCCCCTGTGTTACGTGCTGGCCAATCCCCTGTCCAAGACTCAGGCCCAGATGCCTCCCGCCCTTCACCTGAACCTTTGCAAGCACCATCAGCAACCACATCCACTTCTCTGTCCCAGCGCAGCATCCAAATGTCATTATCCCAGGCATTTGAATGCGAGAGCAAATACCCAGCCATCCTCCTACTGGCCATAGCACTAAATGCACAGCTATTTACTGGCCCTGGAAATGTTGCCATTTAGGCTTGTGGACACTGAGGCCTTCCGCAGCCTGATGTCGGTGGCCGTCCCTCGTTACGTAGTCCCCAGCCGCCACTATTTTTCAAGGTTTGCCGTGCCAGCCTTACACCAACATATGTCCCTTTACATCACATGTGCCCTGACCAACGCAGTTACTGGGAAGGTCCACTTAACCACGGGCACATGGACAAGTGCTTTCGGCCTTGGACGCTACAATTCCCTGACGGCACACTGTGTGAATGTTGTGGGAGCGACTCATACCTTGGGCTGGCACAGGTGCTACCGACGCCAAGGATTGCAGGCCCCAATTCCATCAGGGTTTCCACCACCACCTACCACCTGCCTAGGTGACAAACAGCACACCACTGCAGAGCTTTGGCAGGGGATAAGAGACTAGACTGAGCTGTTGCTCTCGCCACAACCTAGAACCAGGCATGTTTGTGTCTGAAAATGGCCGAAACTTGGTGGCGGCTTTGGAGTTGGGCAACCTTAGACACATCCCATGCCTTGCCCACGTATTCAACCTTGTGATTCAGCGGTTTCTAAAAACATACCCCAATTTGGCTGAGCTACTGGTGAAGGTGCGCCGCGTGTGTGCACAGTTCCGCAAGTCACCAACATCTTCAGCCGGTCTGTCAATGCTGCAGCAGCGCTTGTAATTGTTAGCTCACTGGCTGTTGTGTGACATGAGCACGTGCCGAAACTCCAAGTTCCACATGTTGACCAGGCTTTGTGAGCAGCAGAGGGCAGTTGTGGAATACCAGCTGCAACATGGTCGTCGCCTTTCCAGTCAGCTTCCGCTATTCACAAGTGAGGAGTAGGCATGGATGTCTAACCTCTGTGAGATTTTATGCAACTTTAAGGAATCAACACAGATGTTGAGCGGCGATAACGCTATTATCAGCGTTACCATCCCACTTCTGTGTCTTCTCAAATGCTCGCTGCTCACATTTGAGGACGACACTGTGCATATGGAAGAGGTGGAAATGGGGGAAGACATTACACAGGTTGATGATAGCCAGACCATCCTCAGTTCGTCTTCTCAGCGTGAATTGGAGATTGAAAAGGAGGAGGAGGAGCAGGAGAAGGTTGCCTCAGCTACAGAGGATAGTACCCATGGAGGTTTAATGCCATCTGTTCTGCTGGATGGGCAGAAGAGGAGGAAGAGGATGAGAAGATTAGGAGTGATCCTCTTGATGACTATAGCGAAGTCTCGCCTGTTGGTAGGCTGCCTTTTCCGCGACCCGCACATTATACGCATTTTAAACAACACGGATTACTGGTTGTTCACCCTTCTCGACCCCCACTACAATGAGAACTTTTCATCTCTCATACCTCCTGGTATGGTGCAATACCAGAAGATCCTTGTTGGAAAATTTTGAAGCAATTTTCCATCTGACAACGCTGGCTGCAGAGTCCGTACTTCCTTGGCCAACCGAGGAGGGGAGACAAGGGGAACACACAGCAGTTCCAACAGAGGCAGGGCAACACTCTCCAAGGCATGGGACAGTTTCATGACACCCCGCCAGCACCCTTCCCCTGATGTGCGGCCTACTGCCATAAGGAGAGAAAAAATTTGGAAGATGGTGAAGGAGTACGTAGCAGACCGTGTCACCATCCTCAATTATCCCTCAGTGCCTTACAACTACTGGGTGTCCAAGTTGGACACAAGGCATGAACTTGCGCTCTACGCTTTGGAGGTGCTGGCCTGCCCTGCCACCAGAATTTTGTCTGCGCGTGTATTTAGTGCTGCTGGTGGCCATATAACAGGTAAGCGTATCCGCCTGTCAACTGAGAATGCTGACAGGTTGACTCATATGAAAATGAACAAGGCCTGGATTGACCATGACTTCTCGACTCCACCAGAGGAATGCTGATGAACATAAAGGCACTTTACATGTGTTGTTTTTAATGTAGTTAATAGACTGTATTCCCATGCACCCCTTCTACCACAAACAAGGGTATATGGTTGAATCTTCCTTTTCTCATCCTCCTCCTCCTCTTCCGTCATATCAACATGCATTGCTTATTCGTCACATAGCCCTCGCAAATATGGCCTTCGAATACAATTTTTTAGAGGGTCCGCTCACCAGCAGGCCTTCGCATATAATTTTTTAGCGGGTCCGCTCACCAGCAATATTTCACAGGGTCTGCTCCCCAGCATGCCCTTACATATAATTTTTTAAAAGGTCCGTTCACCAGCTGGCTCTAACATCTAATTTTTTACAGGGTCTGCTCGCCAGCAGGCCCTCACATCTAATTTTTTAGAGGGTCAGCTCACCTGTAGGCCCGCAACTTAAATCTTTTACAGGTTCATCTCACCTGCAGGCCGGCAACTCAATGTGAATGAGGCCCTCCTTTATTTGATATACAGGTTGTATCGAAGTGCCTCTTCCTTGTAATTTTTGGCAGCACTTACACTTTATTTCCAAGTAAATATACAGGAAATAATGTTTTCAATCAATTTTTCCTATAAAATCGATTTTTTACTTTGGTTTTGTGCATAAAACCTTAATTAGATTGTGGACCTGGTGAACAGTTTAAGGCCTTTTAAGCAGCATCATCAGCATGAGTGGCAAGGTGATATACTGTGGAGATGGCAGCATGAGTCTGGATAAAAGACTAAGGCTGCAGATTGTTTAGAAATATGCAGATGAAAAGGAATCTATGGAGCTGTATCATGGTCACCTGCAGATTAATGCAAACCAGTGGAGTAGCTATAGGTGAACAGGGGAAGCTGCAGCTTTGGTGCCCTGACCCAGAATGGGCTCATCCAGAAGGATGAGGACTAAAGGATTTGGTCAGGGCCCCCTCAACAGTATTACACAATAAATTGTCTGCTTAAACTAATAACACACAAAGAATTAAATGTCACCATTAGGGATGAGCGAACTCGAACTGTATAGTTCGGGTTCGTACCGAATTTTGGGGTGTCCGTGACACGGACCCGAACCCGGACATTTTCGTAAAAGTCCGGGTTCGGGTTCGGTGTTCGTCGCTTTCTTGGCGCTTTTGTGACGCTTTCTTGGCGCTTTTTGAAAGGCTGCAAAGCAGCCAATCAACAAGCGTCATACTACTTGCCCCAAGAGGCCATCACAGCCATGCCTACTATTGGCATGGCTGTGATTGGCCAGAGCACCATGTGACCCAGCCTCTATTTAAGCTGGAGTCACATAGCGCCGCCCGTCACTCTGCTCTGATTAGCGTAGGGAGAGGTTGCGGCTGCGACAGTAGGGCGAGATTAGGCAGATTAACTCCTCCAAAGGACTTGATTAACTGATCGATCTGCAGCTGTGGATCATTGAGCTGCTGATCCTCAATTGCTCACTGTTTTTAGGCTGCCCAGACCGTTTGTCAGTCACATTTTTCTGGGGTGATCGGCGGCCATTTTGTGTCTTGTGGTGCGCCAGCACAAGCTGCGACCAAGTGCATTTAACCCTCAATGGTGTGGTTGTTTTTTGGCTAAAGCCTACATCAGGGTGAAGCTGTCACACCAAGTGCATTTAACCAGCAATAGTCTGTTCATTTTTTGGCCATATACAAAATCAGGGGCAAGCTGCGCCTGTCACCAAGTGCATTTAACCCTCAATGGTGTGGTTGTTTTTTGGCTAAAGCCTACATCAGGGTGAAGCTGTCACACCAAGTGCATTTAACCAGCAATAGTCTGTTCATTTTTTGGCCATATACAAAATCAGGGGCAAGCTGCGCCTGTCACCAAGTGCATTTAACCCTCAATGGTGTGGTTGTTTTTTGGCTAAAGCCTACATCAGGGTGAAGCTGTCACACCAAGTGCATTTAACCAGCAATAGTCTGTTCATTTTTTGGCCATATACAAAATCAGGGGCAAGCTGCGCCTGTCACCAAGTGCATTTAACCCTCAATGGTGTGGTTGTTTTTTGGCTAAAGCCTACATCAGGGTGAAGCTGTCACACCAAGTGCATTTAACCAGCAATAGTCTGTTCATTTTTTGGCCATATACAAAATCAGGGGCAAGCTGCGCCTGTCACCAAGTGCATTTAACCCTCAATGGTGTGGTTGTTTTCTGGCTAAAGCCTACATCAGGGTGAAGCTGTCACACCAAGTGCATTTAACCAGCAATAGTCTGTTTATTTTTTGGCCATATACTACATCAGGGGCAAGCTGCGCCCGTCACCAAGTGCATTTAACCCTCAGTAGTGTGGTTGGTCAAGCTGTGACACCAAGTGCATTTAACCAGCAATAGTCTGTTCATTTTTTGGCCATATACTACATCAGGGGCAAGCTGCGCCCGTCACCAAGTGCATTTAACCAGCAATAGTGTGGTTATTTTTTGGCCATATCCCAGTCTAATTCTGTCACTAAATCCATACCGGTCACCCAGCGCCTAAATACTAGGCCTCAAATTTATATCCCGCTAAATCTCTCGTTACCGCTGTCCTGTTGTAGCTGGGAAAGTTATTTAGTGTCCGTCAAAGCACATTTTTTGTTCTGGGTTGAAGTACAATTCCCAATTTAGCAATTTCATAATTTAGTGGTTTCTGCTATATCAGAGCTATTTGAAATCTATCCCTAAAAGGGTATATAATATTCAAGGTGCACATTGGGTCATTCAGAATAACTTCACACACACCCGCTACTGTGTATTTTCAAGTCTAATTCTGTCACTAAACCCATACCTGTCACCCAGCGCCTAAATACTAGGCCTCAAATTTATATCCTGCTAAATCTCTCGTTACCGCTGTCCTGTTGTAGCTGGGAAAGTTATTTAGTGTCCGTCAAAGCACATTTTTTGTTCTGGGTTGAAGTACAATTCCCAATTTAGCAATTTCATAATTTAGTGGTTTCTGCTATATCAGAGCTATTTGAAATCTATCCCTAAAAGGGTATATAATATTCAAGGTGCACATTGGGTCATTCAGAATAACTTCACATACACCCGCTACTGTGTATTTTCAAGTCTAATTCTGTCACTAAACCCATACCTGTCACCCAGCGCCTAAATACTAGGCCTCAAATTTATATCCTGCTAAATCTCTCGTTACCGCTGTCCTGTTGTAGCTGGGAAAGTTATTTAGTGTCCGTCAAAGCACATTTTTTGTTCTGGGTTGAAATACAATTCCCAATTTAGCAATTTCATAATTTAGTGGTTTCTGCTATATCAGAGCTATTTGAAATCTATCCCTAAAAGGGTAGATCATATTGAAGGTGCACATAGGGTCATTCAGAATAACTTCACACACACCCGCTACTGTGTATTTCCAAGTCTAATTCTGTCACTAAACCCATACCTGTCACCCAGCGCCTAAATACTAGGCCTCAAATTTATATCCCGCTAAATCTCTCGTTACCGCTGTCCTGTTGTAGCTGGGAAAGTTATTTAGTGTCCGTCAAAGCACATTTTTTGTTCTGGGTTGAAGTACAATTCCCAATTTAGCAATTTCATAATTTAGTGGTTTCTGCTATATCAGAGCTATTTGAAATCTATCCCTAAAAGGGTATATAATATTCAAGGTGCACATTGGGTCATTCAGAATAACTTCACACACACCCGCTACTGTGTATTTCCAAGTCTAATTCTGTCACTAAACCCATACCTGTCACCCAGCGCCTAAATACTAGGCCTCAAATTTATATCCTGCTAAATCTCTCGTTACCGCTGTACTGTTGTTGCTGGGCAAGATATTTAGTGTCCGTCAAAGCACATTTTTTGTTCTGGGTTGAAATACAATTCCCAATTTAGCAATTTCATAATTTAGTGGTTTCTGCTATATCAGAGCTATTTGAAATCTATCCCTAAAAGGGTATATAATATTCAAGGTGCACATTGGGTCATTCAGAATAACTTCACACACACCCGCTACTGTGTATTTCCAAGTCTAATTCTGTCACTAAACCCATACCTGTCACCCAGCGCCTAAATACTAGGCCTCAAATTTATATCCTGCTAAATCTCTCGTTACCGCTGTACTGTTGTTGCTGGGCAAGATATTTAGTGTCCGTCAAAGCACATTTTTTGTTCTGGGTTGAAATACAATTCCCAATTTAGCAATTTCATAATTTAGTGGTTCCTGCTATATCAGAGCTATTTGAAATCTATCCCAAAAAGGGTATATAATATTCAAGGTGCACATAGGGTCATTCAGAATAACTTCACACACACGCTTCTGTGCATTTCCAAGTCTAATTCTGTCACTAAATCCATACCGGTCACCCAGCGCCTAAATACTAGGCCTCAAATTTATATCCCGCTGAATTTGAATACAATACATTGGGCCAAATAATATATTTGTTGTTGTGGTGAACCATAACAATGAGAAAAACATCTAGTAAGGGACGCGGACGTGGACATGGTCGTGGTGGTGTTAGTGGACCCTCTGGTGCTGGGAGAGGACGTGGCCGTTCTGCCACATCCACACGTCCTAGTGTACCAACTACCTCAGGTCCCAGTAGCCGCCAGAATTTACAGCGATATATGGTGGGGCCCAATGCCGTTCTAAGGATGGTAAGGCCTGAGCAGGTACAGGCATTAGTCAATTGGGTGGCCGACAGTGGATCCAGCACGTTCACATTATCTCCCACCCAGTCTTCTGCAGAAAGCGCACAGATGGCGCCTGAAAACCAACCCCATCAGTCTGTCACATCACCCCCATGCATACCAGGGAAACTGTCTCAGCCTCAAGTTATGCAGCAGTCTCTTATGCTGTTTGAAGACTCCGCTGGCAGGGTTTCCCAAGGGCATCCACCTAGCCCTTCCCCAGCGGTGAAAGACATAGAATGCACTGACGCACAACCACTTATGTTTCCTGATGATGAGGACATGGGAATACCACCTCAGCATGTCTCTGATGATGACGAAACACAGGTGCCAACTGCTGCGTCTTTCTGCAGTGTGCAGACTGAACAGGAGGTCAGGGATCAAGACTGGGTGGAAGACGATGCAGGGGACGATGAGGTCCTAGACCCCACATGGAATGAAGGTCGTGCCACTGACTTTCACAGTTCGGAGGAAGAGGCAGTGGTGAGACCGAGCCAACAGCGTAGCAAAAGAGGGAGCAGTGGGCAAAAGCAGAACACCCGCCGCCAAGAGACTCCGCCTGCTACTGACCGCCGCCATCTGGGACCGAGCACCCCAAAGGCAGCTTCAAGGAGTTCCCTGGCATGGCACTTCTTCAAACAATGTGCTGACGACAAGACCCGAGTGGTTTGCACGCTGTGCCATCAGAGCCTGAAGCGAGGCATTAACGTTCTGAACCTGAGCACAACCTGCATGACCAGGCACCTGCATGCAAAGCATGAACTGCAGTGGAGTAAACACCTTAAAACCAAGGAAGTCACTCAGGCTTCTCCTGCTACCTCTTCTGCTGCTGCCGCCTCGGCCTATTCTGCTGCTGCCGCCTCGGCCTCTTCCTCCGCCTCTGGAGGAACGTTGGCACCTGCCGCCCAGCAAACAGGGGATGTACCACCAACACCACCACCACCACCTCCGTCACCAAGCGTCTCAACCATGTCACACGCCAGCGTTCAGCTCTCCATCTCACAAACATTTGATAGAAAGCGTAAATTCCCACCTAGCCACCCTCGATCCCTGGCCCTGAATGCCAGCATTTCTAAACTACTGGCCTATGAAATGCTGTCATTTAGGCTGGTGGACACAGACAGCTTCAAACAGCTCATGTCGCTTGCTGTCCCACAGTATGTTGTTCCCAGCCGGCACTACTTCTCCAAGAGAGCCGTGCCTTCCCTGCACAACCAAGTATCCGATAAAATCAAGTGTGCACTGCGCAACGCCATCTGTAGCAAGGTCCACCTAACCACAGATACGTGGACCAGTAAGCACGGCCAGGGACGCTATATCTCCCTAACTGCACACTGGGTAAATGTAGTGGCAGCTGGGCCCCAGGCGGAGAGCTGTTTGGCGCACGTCCTTCCGCCGCCAAGGATCGCAGGGCAACATTCTTTGCCTCCTGTTGCCACCTCCTCCTTCTCGGCTTCCTCCTCCTCTTCTTCCACCTGCTCATCCAGTCAGCCACACACCTTCACCACCAACTTCAGCACAGCCCGGGGTAAACGTCAGCAGGCCATTCTGAAACTCATATGTTTGGGGGACAGGCCCCACACCGCACAGGAGTTGTGGCGGGGTATTGAACAACAGACCGACGAGTGGTTGCTGCCGGTGAGCCTCAAGCCCGGCCTGGTGGTGTGTGATAATGGGCGAAATCTCGTTGCAGCTCTGGGACTAGCCAATTTGACGCACATCCCTTGCTTGGCGCATGTGCTGAATTTGGTGGTGCAGAAGTTCATTCACAACTACCCCGACATGTCAGAGCTGCTGCATAAAGTGCGGGCCGTCTGTTCGCGCTTCCGGCGTTCACATCCTGCCGCTGCTCGCCTGTCTGCGCTACAGCGTAACTTCGGCCTTCCCGCTCACCGCCTCATATGCGACGTGCCCACCAGGTGGAACTCCACCTTGCACATGCTGGACAGACTGTGCGAGCAGCAGCAGGCCATAGTGGAGTTTCAGCTGCAGCACGCACGGGTCAGTCGCACTACAGAACAGCACCACTTCACCACCAATGACTGGGCCTCCATGCGAGACCTGTGTGCCCTGTTGCGCTGTTTCGAGTACTCCACCAACATGGCCAGTGGCGATGACACCGTTATCAGCGTTACAATACCACTTCTATGTCTCCTTGAGAAAACACTTAGGGCGATGATGGAAGAGGAGGTGGCCCAGGAGGAGGAGGAGGAGGAGGAGGAGGAAGAGGGGTCATTTTTAGCACTTTCAGGCCAGTCTCTTCGAAGTGACTCAGAGGGAGGTTTTTGGCAACAGCAGAGGCCAGGTACAAATGTGGCCAGCCAGGGCCCACTACTGGAGGACGAGGAGGACGAGGATGAGGAGGAGGTGGAGGAGGATGAGGATGAAGCATGGTCACAGCGGGGTGGCACCCAACGCAGCTCGGGTCCATCACTGGTGCGTGGCTGGGGGGAAAGGCAGGACGATGACGATACGCCTCCCACAGAGGACAGCTTGTCCTTACCCCTGGGCAGCCTGGCACACATGAGCGACTACATGCTGCAGTGCCTGCGCAACGACAGCAGAGTTGCCCACATTTTAACCTGTGCGGACTACTGGGTTGCCACCCTGCTGGATCCACGCTACAAAGACAATGTGCCCACCTTACTTCCTGCACTGGAGCGTGATAGGAAGATGCGCGAGTACAAGCGCACGTTGGTAGACGCGCTACTGAGAGCATTCCCAAATGTCACAGGGGAACAAGTGGAAGCCCAAGGCCAAGGCAGAGGAGGAGCAAGAGGTCGCCAAGGCAGCTGTGTCACGGCCAGCTCCTCTGAGGGCAGGGTTAGCATGGCAGAGATGTGGAAAACTTTTGTCAACACGCCACAGCTAACTGCACCACCACCTGATACGCAACGTGTTAGCAGGAGGCAACATTTCACTAACATGGTGGAACAGTACGTGTGCACACCCCTCCACGTACTGACTGATGGTTCGGCCCCATTCAACTTCTGGGTCTCTAAATTGTCCACGTGGCCAGAGCTAGCCTTTTATGCCTTGGAGGTGCTGGCCTGCCCGGCAGCCAGCGTTTTGTCTGAACGTGTATTCAGCACGGCAGGGGGCGTCATTACAGACAAACGCAGCCGCCTGTCTACAGCCAATGTGGACAAGCTGACGTTCATAAAAATGAACCAGGCATGGATCCCACAGGACCTGTCCGTCCCTTGTCCAGATTAGACATTAACTACCTCCCCATAACCATATATTATTGGACTCCAGGGCACTTCCTCATTCAATCCTATTTTTATTTTCATTTTACCATTATATTGCAAGGCTACCCAAAGTTGAATGAACCTCTCCTCTGCCTGTGTGCTAGGCCTAAATATATGCCAATGGATTGTTGCAGTGGTGGCTGACGTGAAGCCTCATTCTCTGCTATGACATGCAGACTGATTCTCTGGTGACATGAAGCCAGATTGTCTGTTACGGGACCTCTCTCCTCTGCCTGGGTGCTGGGCCTGAATTTATGACAATGGACTGTTGCAGTGGTGGCTGACGTGAAGCCTGATTCTCTGCTATGACATGCAGACTGATTCTCTGCTGACATGAAGCCAGATCCTCTGTTGCGGGACCTCTCTCCTCTGCCTGGGTGCTGGGCCTAAATTTATGAAAATGGACTGTTGCAGTGGTGGGTGACGTGAAGCCTCATTCTCTGCTATGACATGCAGACTGATTCTCTGCTGACATGAAGCCAGATCGTCTGTTACGGGACCTCTCTCCTCTGCCTGGGTGCTGGGCCTAAATTTATGAAAATGGACTCTTACAGTGGTGGGTGACGTGAAGCCTGATTCTCTGCTATGACATGAAGACTGATTCTCTGCTGACATGAAGCCAGATCCTCTGTTACGGGACCTCTCTCCTCTGCCTGGGTGCTGGGCCTAAATATCTGACAATGGACTGTTGCATTGGTGGCTGACGTGAAGCCTGATTCTCTGCTATGATATGAAGACTGATTCTCTGCTGACATGAAGCCAGATTGTCTGTTACGGGACCTCTCTCCTCTGCCTGTGTGCTAGGCCTAAATATATGCCAATGGATTGTTGCAGTGGTGGCTGACGTGAAGCCTGATTCTCTGCTATGACATGCAGACTGATTCTCTGGTGACATGAAGCCAGATTGTCTGTTACGGGACCTCTCTCCTCTGCCTGGGTGCCGGGGCCTAAATATCTGAGAATGGACTGTTCCAGTGGTGGGTGACGGGAAGCCAGATTCTCTGCTATGGAACCTCTCTCCAATTGATTTTGGTTAATTTTTATTTATTTAATTTTTATTTTAATTAATTTCCCTATCCACATTTGTTTGCAGGGGATTTACCTACATGTTGCTGCCTTTTGCAGCCCTCTAGCCCTTTCCTGGGCTGTTTTACAGCCGTTTTAGTGCCGAAAAGTTCGGGTCCCCATTGACTTCAATGGGGTTCGGGTTCGGGACGAAGTTCGGATCGGGTTCGGATCCCGAACCCGAACATTTCCGGGATGTTCGGCCGAACTTCTCGAACCCGAACATCCAGGTGTTCGCTCAACTCTAGTCACCATGTTTTTATTGAACACACCATGTAAACATTCACAGTGCAGGTGGAAAAAGTATGTGAACCCTTGGATTTAATAATTGGTTGAACCTCCTTTGGCAGCAATAACTTCAACCAAACGTTTCCTGTAGTTGCAGATCAGACATGCATAACGGTCAGGAGTAATTCTTGACCATTCCTCTTTACAGAACTGTTTCAGTTCAGCAATATTCTTGGGATGTCTAGTGTGAATCGCTTTCTTGAGGTCATGCCACAGCATCTCAATTGGGTTGAGGTCAGGACTCTGACTGGGCCGCTCCAGAAGGCGTATTTTCTTCTGTTTAAGCCATTCTGTTGTTGATTTACTTCTATGCTTTGGGTTGTTGTCCTGTTGCAACACCCATCTTCTGATTGAGCTTCAGCTGGTGGACAGATGGCCTTAAGTTCTTCTGCAAAATGTCTTGATAAACTTGAGAATTCCTTTTTCCTTCGATGATAGCAATCCGTCCAGGCCCTGATGCAGCAAAGCAGCCCACCACCATACTTTACAGTTGGGATGAGGTTTTCATGTTGGTGTACTGTGCCTCTTTTTCTCCACACATAGTGTTGTGTGTTTCATCCAAACAACTCAACTTTGGTTTCATCTGTCCACAGAATATTTCGCCAGTACTGCTGTGGAACATCCAGGTGCTCTTGTGCAAACTGTAAATGTGCAGAAATGTTTTTTTTTTGGACAGCAGTGGCTGTGGTATCCGCCCATGAAATCCATTCTTGTTTAGTGTTTTACGTATCGTAGATTCGCTAACAGGGGTGTTAGCATATGCCAGAGACTTTTTTAAGTCTTTAGCTGACACTCTAGGATTCTTCTTCACCTCATTGAGCAGTCTGCGCTGTGCTCTTGCAGTCATCTTTACAGGACAGCCACTCCTAGGGAGAGTAGCAGCAGTGCTGAACTTTCTCCATTATAGACAATTGGACTGATGATCAGCAAGTCTTTTATAATCCTTTCCAGCTTTATGCAAGTCAACAATTCTTAATTGTAGGTCTTCTGAGAGCTCTTTTGTGTGAGGCATCACTCATATTAGGCAATGCTTTTTGTGAAAAGCAAACCCAGAACTGGTGTGTGTTTTTTATAGGTCAGGGCTAGAGTTGAGCGAACACCTGGATGTTTGGGTTCGAGAAGTTCAGCCGAACTTCCCGAAAATGTTCGGGTTCGGGATCCGAACCCGATCCGAACTTCGTCCCGAACCCGAACCCCATTGAAGTCAATGGGGACCCGAACTTTTCGGCACTAAAAAGGCTGTAAAACAGCCCAGGAAAGGGCTAGAGGGCTGCAAAAGGCAGCAACATGTAGGTAAATCCCCTGCAAACAAATGTGGATAGGGAAATGAATAAAAATTAAAATTAAATAAATAAAAATTAACCAAAACCAATTGGAGAGAGGTCCCATAGCAGAGAATCTGGCTTCCCGTCACCCACCACTGGAACAGTCCATTCTCAGATATTTAGGCCCCGGAACCCAGGCAGAGGAGAGAGGTCCCGTAACAGAGAATCTGGCTTCATGTCAGCAGAGAATTAGTCTGCATGTCATAGCAGAGAATGAGGCTTCATGTCAGCCACCACTGCAACAGTCCATTGGCATATATTTAGGCCCAGCACCCAGGCAGAGGAGAGAGGTCCCGTAACAGACAATCTGGCTTCATGTCAGCAGAGAATCAGTCTTCATGTCAAAGCAGAGAATCAGGCTTCACGTCAGCCACCACTGCAACAGTCCATTGTCATAAATTTAGGCCCAGCACCCAGGCAGAGGAGAGAGGTCCCGTAACAGACAATCTGGCTTCATGTCAGCAGAGAATTAGTCTGCATCTCATAGCAGAGAATGAGGCTTCACGTAAGCCACCACTGCAACAGTCCATTGGCATATATTTAGGCCCAGCACCCAGGCAGAGGAGAGAGGTCCCGTAACAGACAATCTGGCTTCATGTCAGCAGAGAATCAGTCTTCATGTCATAGCAGAGAATCAGGCTTCACGTCAGCCACCACTGCAACAGTCCATTGGCATATATTTAGGCCCAGCACCCAGGCAGAGGAGAGAGGTCCCGTAACAGACAATCTGGCTTCATGTCAGCAGAGAATCAGTCTTCATGTCATAGCAGAGAATCTGGCTTCACATCACCCACCACTGTAAGAGTCCATTTTCATAAATTTAGGCCCAGCACCCAGGCAGAGGAGAGAGGTTCCGTAACAGAGGATCTGGCTTCATGTCAGCAGAGAATTAGTCTGCATGTCATAGCAGAGAATGAGGCTTCACGTCAGCCACCACTGCAACAGTCCATTGGCATATATTTAGGCCCAGCACCCAGGCAGAGGAGAGAGGTCCCGTAACAGACAATCTGGCTTCATGTCAGCAGAGAATCAGTCTGCATGTCATAGCAGAGAATGAGGCTTCACGTCACCCACCACTGCAACAGTCCATTGTCATAAATTTAGGCCCAGCACCCAGGCAGAGGAGAGAGGTCCCGTGACAGAGAATCTGGCTTCATGTCAACAGAGAATCAGTCTTCATGTCATAGCAGAGAATCAGGCTTCACGTCAGCCACCACTGCAACAGTCCATTGGCATATATTTAGGCCCAGCACCCAGGCAGAGGAGAGAGGTCCCATAACAGACAATCTGGCTTCATGTCAGCAGAGAATCAGTCTGCATGTCATAGCAGAGAATGAGGCTTCACGTCACCCACCACTGCAACAGTCCATTGTCATAAATTTAGGCCCAGCACCCAGGCAGAGGAGAGAGGTCCCGTGACAGAGAATCTGGCTTCATGTCAGCAGAGAATCAGTCTTCATGTCATAGCAGAGAATCAGGCTTCACGTCAGCCACCACTGCAACAGTCCATTGGCATATATTTAGGCCCAGCACCCAGGCAGAGGAGAGAGGTCCCGTAACAGACAATCTGGCTTCATGTCAGCAGAGAATCAGTCTTCATGTCATAGCAGAGAATCAGGCTTCACGTCACCCACCACTGTAAGAGTCCATTTTCATAAATTTAGGCCCAGCACCCAGGCAGAGGAGAGAGGTCCCGTAACAGACAATCTGGCTTCATGTCAGCAGAGAATCAGTCTGCATGTCATAGCAGAGAATGAGGCTTCACGTCACCCACCACTGCAACAGTCCATTGTCATAAATTTAAGCCCAGCACCCAGGCAGAGGAGAGAGGTCCCGTAACAGAGGATCTGGCTTCATGTCAGCAGAGAATCAGTCTGCATGTCATAGCAGAGAATCAGGCTTCACGTCACCCAACATTGGAACAGTCCATTGGCATATATTTAGGCCCCGGCACCCAGACAGAGGAGAGGTTCATTCAACTTTGGGTAGCCTCGCAATATAATGGTAAAATGAAAATAAAAATAGGATTGAATGAGGAAGTGCCCTGGAGTCCAATAATATATGGTTAAGGGGAGGTAGTTAATGTCTAATCTGGACAAGGGACGGACAGATCCTGTGGGATCCATGCCTGGTTCATTTTTATGAACGTCAGCTTGTCCACATTGGCTGTAGACAGGCGGCTGCGTTTGTCTGTAATGACGCCCCATGCCGTGCTGAATACACGTTCAGACAAAATGCTGGACGCCGGGCAGGCCAGCACCTCCAAGGCATAAAAGGCTAGCTCTGGCCACGTGGACAATTTAGAGACCCAGAAGTTGAATGGGGCCGAACCATCAGTCAGTACGTGGAGGGGTGTGCACATGTACTGTTCCACCATGTTAGTGAAATGTTGCCTCCTGCTAACACGTTGCGTATCAGGTGGTGGTGCAGTTAGCTGTGGCGTGTTGACAAAAGTTTTCCACATCTCTGCCATGCTAACCCTGCCCTCAGAGGAGCTGGCATTGACACAGCTGCCTTGGCGACCTCTTGCTCCTCCTCTGCCTTGGCCTTGGGCTTCCACTTGTTCCCCTGTGACATTTGGGAATGCTCTCAGTAGCGCGTCTACCAACGTGCGCTTGTACTCGCGCATCTTCCTATCACGCTCCAGTGCAGGAAGTAAGGTGGGCACATTGTCTTTGTAGCGTGGATCCAGCAGGGTGGCAACCCAGTAGTCCACACAGGTTAAAATGTGGGCAACTCTGCTGTCGTTGGGCAGGCACTGCAGCATGTAGTCGCTCATGTGTGCCAGGCTGCCCAGGGGTAAGGACAAGCTGTCCTCTGTGGGAGGCGTATCGTCATCGTCCTGCCTTTCCCCCCAGCCACGCACCAGTGATGGACCCGAGCTGTGTTGGGTGCCACCCCGCTGTGACCATGCTTCATCCTCATCCTCCTCCACCTTCTCCTCATCCTCGTCCTCCTCGTCCTCCAGTAGTGGGCCCTGGCTGGCCACATTTGTACCTGGCCTCTGCTGTTGCCAAAAACCTCCCTCTGAGTCACTTCGAAGAGACTGGCCTGAAAGTGCTAAAAATTACCCCTCTTCCTCCTCCTCCTCCTCCTGGGCCACCTCCTCTTCCATCATCGCCGTAAGTGTTTTCTCAAGGAGACATAGAAGTGATATTGTAACGCTGATAACGGCGTCATCGCCACTGGCCATGGTGGTGGAGTACTCGAAACAGCGCAACAGGGCACACAGGTCTCGCATGGAGGCCCAGTCATTGGTGGTGAAGTGGTGCTGTTCTGTAGTGCGACTGACCCGTGCGTGCTGCAGCTGAAATTCCACTATGGCCTGCTGCTGCTCGCACAGTCTGTCCAGCATGTGCAAGGTGGAGTTCCATCTGGTGGGCACGTCGCATATGAGGCGGTGAGCGGGAAGGCCGAAGTTACGCTGTAGCGCAGACAGGCGAGCAGCAGCAGGATGTGAACGCCGGAAGCGCGAACAGACGGCCCACACTTTATGCAGCAGCTCTGACATGTCGGGGTAGTTGTGTATGAACTTCTGCACCACCAAATTCAGCACATGCGCCAAGCAAGGGATGTGCGTCAAATTGGCTAGTCCCAGAGCTGCAACGAGATTTCGCACATTATCACACACCACCAGGCCGGGCTTGAGGCTCACCGGCAGCAACCACTCGTCGGTCTGTTGTTCTATACCCCGCCACAACTCCTGTGCGGTGTGGGGCCTGTCCCCCAAACATATGAGTTTCAGAATGGCCTGCTGACGTTTACCCCGGGCTGTGCTGAAGTTGGTGGTGAAGGTGTGTGGCTGACTGGATGAGCAGGTGGAAGAAGAGGAGGAGGAAGCCGAGAAGGAGGAGGTGGCAACAGGAGGCAAAGAATGTTGCCCTGCGATCCTTGGCGGTGGAAGGACGTGCGCCAAACAGCTCTCCGCCTGGGGCCCAGCTGCCACTACATTTACCCAGTGTGCAGTTAGGGAGATATAGCGTCCCTGGCCGTGCTTACTGGTCCACGTATCTGTGGTTAGGTGGACCTTGCTACAGATGGCGTTGCGCAGTGCACACTTGATTTTATCGGATACTTGGTTGTGCAGGGAAGGCACGGCTCTCTTGGAGAAGTAGTGGCGGCTGGGAACAACATACTGTGGGACAGCAAGCGACATGAGCTGTTTGAAGCTGTCTGTGTCCACCAGCCTAAATGACAGCATTTCATAGGCCAGTAGTTTAGAAATGCTGGCATTCAGGGCCAGGGATCGAGGGTGGCTAGGTGGGAATTTACGCTTTCTCTCAAATGTTTGTGAGATGGAGAGCTGAACGCTGCCGTGTGACATGGTTGAGACGCTTGGTGGCGGAGGTGGTGGTGTTGGTGGTACATCCCCTGTTTGCTGGGCGGCAGGTGCCAACGTTCCTCCAGAGGCGGAGGAAGAGGCCGAGGCGGCAGCAGCAGAATAGGCCGAGGCGGCAGCAGCAGAAGAGGTAGCAGGGGGAGCCTGAGTGACTTCCTTGGTTTTAAGGTGTTTACTCCACTGCAGTTCATGCTTTGCATGCAGGTGCCTGGTCATGCAGGTTGTGCTCAGGTTCAGAACGTTAATGCCTCGCTTCAGGCTCTGATGGCACAGCGTGCAAACCACTCGGGTCTTGTCATCAGCACATTGTTTGAAGAAGTGCCATGCCAGGGAACTCCTTGAAGCTGCCTTTGGGGTGCTCGGTCCCAGATGGCGGCGGTCAGTAGCAGGCGGAGTCTCTTGGCGGCGGGTGTTCTGCTTTTGCCCACTGCTCCCTCTTTTGCTACGCTGTTGGCTCGGTCTCACCACTGCCTCTTCCTCCGAACTGTGAAAGTCAGTGGCACGACCTTCATTCCATGTGGGGTCTAGGACCTTATCGTCCCCTGCATCGTCTTCCACCCAGTCTTGATCCCTGACCTCCTGTTCAGTCTGCACACTGCAGAAAGACGCAGCAGTTGGCACCTGTGTTTCGTCATCATCAGAGACATGCTGAGGTGGTATTCCCATGTCCTCATCATCAGGAAACATAAGTGGTTGTGCGTCAGTGCATTCTATGTCTTTCACCGCTGGGGAAGGGCTAGGTGGATGCCCTTGGGAAACCCTGCCAGCGGAGTCTTCAAACAGCATAAGAGACTGCTGCATAACTTGAGGCTGAGACAGTTTCCCTGGTATGCATGGGGGTGATGTGACAGACTGATGGGGTTGGTTTTCAGGTGACATCTGTGCGCTTTCTGCAGAAGACTGGGTGGGAGATAATGTGAACGTGCTGGATCCACTGTCGGCCACCCGATTGACTACTGCCTGTACCTGCTCAGGCCTTACCATCCTTAGAACGGCATTGGGCCCCACCATATATCGCTGTAAATTCTGGCGGCTACTGGGACCTGAGGTAGTTGGTACACTAGGACGTGTGGATGTGGCAGAACGGCCACGTCCTCTCCCAGCACCAGAGGGTCCACTAACACCACCACGACCATGTCCACGTCCGCGTCCCTTACTAGATGTTTTCCTCATTGTTATGGTTCACCACAACAACAAAAATATTATTTGGCCCAATGTATTGTATTCAAATTCAGCGGGATATAAATTTGAGGCCTAGTATTTAGGCGCTGGGTGACCGGTATGGATTTACTAACAGAATTAGACTTGGAAATGCACAGTAGCGTGTGTGTGAAGTTATTCTGAATGACCCTATGTGCACCTTGAATATTATATACCCTTTTAGGGATAGATTTCAAATAGCTCTGATATAGCAGGAACCACTAAATTATGAAATTGCTAAATTGGGAATTGTATTTCAACCCAGAACAAAAAATGTGCTTTGACGGACACTAAATAACTTTCCCAGCCACAACAGTACAGCGGTAACGAGAGATTTAGCGGGATATAAATTTGAGGCCTAGTTTTTAGGCGCTGGGTGACCGGTATGGATTTAGTGACAGAATTAGACTTGGAAATGCACAGTAGCATGTGTGTGAAGTTATTCTGAATGACCCTATGTGCACCTTGAATATTATATACCCTTTTAGGGATAGATTTCAAATAGCTCTGATATAGCAGGAACCACTAAATTATGAAATTGCTAAATTGGGAATTGTATTTCAACCCAGAACAAAAAATGTGCTTTGACGGACACTAAATAACTTTCCCAGCCACAACAGTACAGCGGTAACGAGAGATTTAGCGGGATATAAATTTGAGGCCTAGTATTTAGGCGCTGGGTGACCGGTATGGATTTAGTGACAGAATTAGACTTGGAAATGCACAGTAGCGTGTGTGTGAAGTTATTCTGAATGACCCTGTGTGCACCTTGAATATTATATACCCTTTTAGGGATAGATTTCAAATAGCTCTGATATAGCAGGAACCACTAAATTATGAAATTGCTAAATTGGGAATTGTATTTCAACCCAGAACAAAAAATGGGCTTTGACGGACACTAAATAACTTTCCCAGCCACAACAGTACAGCGGTAACGAGAGATTTAGCGGGATATAAATTTGAGGCCTAGTATTTAGGCGCTGGGTGACCGGTATGGATTTACTGACAGAATTAGACTTGGAAATGCACAGTAGCGTGTGTGTGAAGTTATTCTGAATGACCCTATGTGCACCTTGAATATTATATACCCTTTTAGGGATAGATTTCAAATAGCTCTGATATAGCAGGAACCACTAAATTATGAAATTGCTAAATTGGGAATTGTATTTCAGCCCAGAACAAAAAATGTGCTTTGACGGACACTAAATAACTTTCCCAGCCACAACAGTACAGCGGTAACGAGAGATTTAGCGGGATATAAATTTGAGGCCTAGTATTTAGGCGCTGGGTGACCGGTATGGATTTAGTGACAGAATTAGACTTGGAAATGCACAGTAGCATGTGTGTGAAGTTATTCTGAATGACCCTATGTGCACCTTGAATATTATATACCCTTTTAGGGATAGATTTCAAATAGCTCTGATATAGCAGGAACCACTAAATTATGAAATTGCTAAATTGGGAATTGTATTTCAACCCAGAACAAAAAATGTGCTTTGACGGACACTAAATAACTTTCCCAGCCACAACAGTACAGCGGTAACGAGAGATTTAGCGGGATATAAATTTGAGGCCTAGTATTTAGGCGCTGGGTGACCGGTATGGATTTAGTGACAGAATTAGACTTGGAAATGCACAGTAGCGTGTGTGTGAAGTTATTCGGAATGACCCTATGTGCACCTTGAATATTATATACCCTTTTAGGGATAGATTTCAAATAGCTCTGATATAGCAGGAACCACTAAATTATGAAATTGCTAAATTGGGAATTGTATTTCAGCCCAGAACAAAAAAATGTGCTTTGACGGACACTAAATAACTTTCCCAGCCACAACAGGACAGCGGTAACGAGAGATTTAGCGGGATATAAATTTGAGGCCTAGTATTTAGGCGCTGGGTGACCGGTATGGATTTAGTGACAGAATTAGACTTGGAAATGCACAGTAGCGTGTGTGTGAAGTTATTCTGAATGACCCTGTGTGCACCTTGAATATTATATACCCTTTTAGGGATAGATTTCAAATAGCTCTGATATAGCAGGAACCACTAAATTATGAAATTGCTAAATTGGGAATTGTATTTTCAACCCAGAACAAAAAATGTGCTTTGACGGACACTAAATAACTTTCCCAGCCACAACAGTACAGCGGTAACGAGAGATTTAGCGGGATATAAATTTGAGGCCTAGTATTTAGGCGCTGGGTGACCGGTATGGATTTACTAACAGAATTAGACTTGGAAATGCACAGTAGCATGTGTGTGAAGTTATTCTGAATGACCCTATGTGCACCTTGAATATTATATACCCTTTTAGGGATAGATTTCAAATAGCTCTGATATAGCAGGAACCACTAAATTATGAAATTGCTAAATTGGGAATTGTATTTCAGCCCAGAACAAAAAATGTGCTTTGACGGACACTAAATAACTTTCCCAGCCACAACAGTACAGCGGTAACGAGAGATTTAGCGGGATATAAATTTGAGGCCTAGTATTTAGGCGCTGGGTGACCGGTATGGATTTACTGACAGAATTAGACTTGGAAATGCACAGTAGCGTGTGTGTGAAGTTATTCGGAATGACCCTATGTGCACCTTGAATATTATATACCCTTTTAGGGATAGATTTCAAATAGCTCTGATATAGCAGGAACCACTAAATTATGAAATTGCTAAATTGGGAATTGTATTTCAGCCCATGAACAAAAAATGTGCTTTGACGGACACTAAATAACTTTCCCAGCCACAACAGGACAGCGGTAACGAGAGATTTAGCGGGATATAAATTTGAGGCCTAGTATTTAGGCGCTGGGTGACCGGTATGGATTTACTGACAGAATTAGACTGGGATATGGCCAAAAAATAACCACACTATTGCTGGTTAAATGCACTTGGTGACTGGGCGCAGCTTGCCCCTGATTTAGTATATGGCCAAAAAATGAACAGACTATTGCTGGTTAAATGCACTTGGTGTGATAGCTTGACCAACCACACTACTGAGGGTTAAATGCACTTGGTGACGGGCGCAGCTTGCCCCTGATGTAGTATATGGCCAAAAAATGAACAGACTATTGCTGGTTAAATGCACTTGGTGTCACAGCTTGACCAACCACACTACTGAGGGTTAAATGCACTTGGTGACGGGCGCAGCTTGCCCCTGATGTAGTATATGGCCAAAAAATGAACAGACTATTGCTGGTTAAATGCACTTGGTGACGGGCGCAGCTTGCCCCTGATTTAGTATATGGCCAAAAAATGAACAGACTATTGCTGGTTAAATGCACTTGGTGTGATAGCTTGACCAACCACACTACTGAGGGTTAAATGCACTTGGTGACGGGCGTAGCTTGCCCCTGATGTAGTATATGGCCAAAAAATGAACAGACTATTGCTGGTTAAATGCACTTGGTGACGGGCGCAGCTTGCCCCTGATTTAGTATATGGCCAAAAAATGAACAGACTATTGCTGGTTAAATGCACTTGGTGTGATAGCTTGACCAACCACACTACTGAGGGTTAAATGCACTTGGTGACGGGCGCAGCTTGCCCCTGATGTAGTATATGGCCAAAAAATGAACAGACTATTGCTGGTTAAATGCACTTGGTGACGGGCGCAGCTTGCCCCTGATTTAGTATATGGCCAAAAAATGAATAGACTATTGCTGGTTAAATGCACTTGGTGTGATAGCTTGACCAACCACACTACTGAGGGTTAAATGCACTTGGTGACGGGCGCAGCTTGCCCCTGATGTAGTATATGGCCAAAAAATGAACAGACTATTGCTGGTTAAATGCACTTGGTGTGATAGCTTGACCAACCACACTACTGAGGGTTAAATGCACTTGGTGACGGGCGCAGCTTGCCCCTGATGTAGTATATGGCCAAAAAATGAACAGACTATTGCTGGTTAAATGCACTTGGTGACGGGCGCAGCTTGCCCCTGATTTAGTATATGGCCAAAAAATGAACAGACTATTGCTGGTTAAGTGCACTTGGTGTGATAGCTTGACCAACCACACTACTGAGGGTTAAATGCACTTGGTGACGGGCGCAGCTTGCCCCTGATGTAGTATTTGGCCAAAAAATAAACAGACTATTGCTGGTTAAATGCACTTGGTGTGACAGCTTCACCCTGATGTAGGCTTTAGCCAAAAAACAACCACACCATTGAGGGTTAAATGCACTTGGTGACAGGCGCAGCTTGCCCCTGATGTAGTATATGGCCAAAAAATAAACAGACTATTGCTGGTTAAATGCACTTGGTGTGACAGCTTCACCCTGATGTAGGCTTTAGCCAAAAAACAACCACACCATTGAGGGTTAAATGCACTTGGTGACAGGCGCAGCTTGCCCCTGATGTAGTATATGGCCAAAAAATAAACAGACTATTGCTGGTTAAATGCACTTGGTGTGACAGCTTCACCCTGATGTAGGCTTTAGCCAAAAAACAACCACACCATTGAGGGTTAAATGCACTTGGTCGCAGCTTGTGCTGGCACACCACAAGACACAAAATGGCCGCCGATCACCCCAGAAAAATGTGACTGACAAACGGTCTGGGCAGCCTAAAAACAGTGAGCAATTGAGTATCAGCAGCTCAATGACCCACAGCTGCAGATCGATCAATAATCAAGTCCTTTGGAGGAGTTAATCTGCCTAATCTCGCCCTACTGTCGCAGCCGCAACCTCTCCCTACGCTAATCAGAGCAGAGTGACGGGCGGCGCTATGTGACTCCAGCTTAAATAGAGGCTGGGTCACATGGTGCTCTGGCCAATCACAGCCATGCCAATAGTAGGCATGGCTGTGATGGCCTCTTGGGGCAAGTAGTATGACGCTTGTTGATTGGCTGCTTTGCAGCCTTTCAAAAAGCGCCAAGAAAGCGTCACAAAAGCGCCAAGAAAGCGACGAACACCGAACCCGAACCCGGACTTTTACGAAAATGTCCGGGTTCGGGTCCGTGTCACGGACACCCCAAAATTCTTTACGAACCCGAACTATACAGTTCGGGTTCGCTCATCCCTAGTCAGGGCAGCTGTAACCAACACCTCCAATCTCATCTCATTGATTGGACTCCAGTTGGCTGACACCTCACTCCAATTAGCTCTTGGAGATGTCATTAGTCTAAGGGTTCACATACGTTTTCCACCTGCACTGTGAATGTTTACATGGTGTGTTCAATAAAAACATGGTAACATTTAATTCTTTGTTTGTTATTAGTTTAAGCAGACTGTGATTGTCTATTGTTGTGACTTAGATGAAGATCAGATTACATTTTATGACCAATTTGTGCAGAAATCCATATTATTCCAAAAAGTTCACATACTTTTACTTGCAACTGTACTGTTTTACAGGGTCAGCTCACCTACAGGCCCGCAACTCAAATCTTTTACAGGGTCAGCTCACCTGCAGGCCCGCAACTCATGCTGCCTTGCTTTGAAGTAGTAGCTGTAGACGTTTTTTCAGGCTACCTCTCCGAAATCAAACAATGATTCCCCGTTACTGGTGGTCACCATGTTAGGTGCATAAAAGGACATCGAAAGTTGATAGGGAAGATATCCAAATGGATTGTGGATGTCACGGGGCCGTGCGATTAGGCAGAAGTTATCTAGAGTCAACAAAGCGGCAGCAGGGCCTATCCTGTATAACGTTTCCTACCGCAGTGACATTCCCTGTAATTTTTTTTACTCATTCCAATAACAGGGCATCTTAAGAGTCCTGTATTGTTATTTATCGCTCCTACCTCCACGAGTCGGGAGTGTGTGATTTGCGCGCCACCCGCTTGCCTTCTTTGGATGTGGTAGCCGTTTCTCATGCTCTCTCTCCGGGATCAAACACTGATTCCCCGTTACCCGTAGTTTACAATGGTTTTGAGCTAACAATTGCATCGAAAGTTGATAGGCCAGACATCAGAATAGATCGTCGCCGTCACAGGGACGTGCCATCAGTTCCAGGTTAACTATAGTCACCAAAGCAGCAGAACAGCAGGCCCTTGCTCTTAATGTTTTTGAGGGTCCAAATTGGTTTTGCGCGTATTATTGTCATTATGTAAAAGTTGTGTACTATTTGGACAGCATAGTTCCCAGCAGCGACCAGTGAGTCCAAGATGCATCCATACATCCTCCCCATGCTGTTACAGAACCATTTCGGTGGTGTTACCAACAATTTCTGACATTTTCTTATGAACCAGGCACCCTCCCCTCTTCAGAGCAGGTGGTAACTGATTTAATGCTCGGGTACTCCCATTGACTTCCATTATACTCGGTCGAGCACGCGAATATCACAATGTGTTCGGCTGCTCGATCAACACTAGTGTATCACAAAACGAAGGTGGCTTGGTATTGGTTCACACATAAGCAAAGTCCATAAACAATAAAAGTCACCTTTTCTACAGGGTGTTAATTCTAACATTGTTAGCAGTTCAGCCTCGTCAAGTCCATATGCGGCCTATTCGCCTTTAGAGCAGCTTGAGTCCTCCAGCTCGGCTCAAACCACAAATCCCAGCACAGCCCTCAGTTCACAGCACACAGACTTCTGAGCTCCACTGTCAGAGGGAGGTAAATCCACCACACCTGGCAGTGCTGGCTGGTTTTTATGCCTGGCAAAACCCGGCCTGGAACATGGGTAATAGTCATCCACCCAGCACTTTGACTACCCCCTGTAAGAGCTGTCCCGGATCAGCTATGACAGCCATGCTAAATCTCAAAGTGTCAATTAACAATAGCTGCTGCTGACATATAAAATACCGGCTCTTACTTCACCAAGGCCAGGAATTTCGGTGACAAATACTTTCCATCCACAACGATTCCAGGTACCTTCTTAACAAAAACTGTCACCAAAAACTGGAAGTGCTGCCTCTTCATTTGTTGAATATATATATATATATATATAGAGAAGAAAATTGATGGCGGCACTGGAAAAAGCAGATTGGGTGCTAGGTCCAGGGATGTAGCGGCTTACCCCGTCTGATGCAGATGAAGAAACGGACAGCACTCCAAGTAAAAATCAGTGATCTTTTTATTCACCCATGTGGGTAGCAGCAACGTTTCGGCTCATGCAAGAGCCTTTTTCAAGCTTGAAAAAGGCTCTTGCATGAGCCGAAACGTTGCTGCTACCCACATGGGTGAATAAAAAGATCACTGATTTTTACTTAGAGTGCTGTCCGTTTCTTCATCTATATATATATATATATATATATATATATATATATATATATATGTATAGTAGGAAAGTACAAGGGGTCATCATTAATGGTAGGTATGTGTCACAGAGGTTCCTGGCCTCGGTAAAGTAAGAGACAGTATTTTCATGTGTCAGCAGCAGCTAATGTTGATTGACACTTTGCTATTTAGTTTGGCTGTAATAGCTGATCCTGGACGGCTCTTAGTGGGCTCATATAGTGGCTTATAAAAAACAGCCAGCACTGTCAGGTGGTGTGGATTACCTCCCTCTGACAGTGGAGCTCTGGAGATCTCTGTGCTGAAGTCTGAAGACCATGTGTCAGGCGAGCAGACCGCCTTAAAGCCTGCAAGTGGACTTTCTGAGGCGGAGCATTCAGCCGGGTGTGAAATGACACCCAGGATACCAGGTGAACTTTATTTTGTTTTTCTGTGTGTGAACAAGCACCAAGTCTGAAAAGTGACTGTTGTGTTATGTTATAAGTGTGAATAAACACTGAAGAGTGATCTACAACCTGGTCCTTTTCCTCTATACTTCGTCCGCTAACCTGCCTACCAGAGCGAATCCCCAGAATTGGTGGAGGATTCGAGCAAGTGCAGTGAGGCTGGACTGAAGGCCGAAATCATATTTTTTTTTCTTCGGGCCCGGTTGTATGTCTTATATCAAACCAGCAAGATTGTAACCCGTGTCCTTTGACAAAATGGAAACTGTCGTGAAAGCCCTTGTGGAAACTAACTTGCAGCAGCGGGAGGCTAATAAGCAGCAGCAGGAAACCAACCAGCTGCTGTTGCAGCATGTGATGGCTTTACAAGTGCCAGGAGCGTCCCAGAACTTCCACGATGCCCGGAAAGCGGTCCATGCAGCAATCCCTAAGATGACCCCTCGGACGACGTCAATACCTATCTGGCGGTGTTCGAAAAGGTGGCCGTAAGGCTGAAGCTACCCCAAGATCAATGGTCTGAGGTCGTCGCTTCCTTCCTGGCATCCGGACCCCAGCAGGTGTTTTTCGACTTACCGGATGATCAAGCAGCCGATTACACAACAGTAAAGGGTGAGATTCTGACAAGGCTGGGGGTGAATGTGTTGGTCCGAGCCCAGTGGGTGCATCAGTGGGAGTTTAACCCAGCTGAATCCGTGAGACCTTAGTATTATGATCTGTTACACTGGTTACAAAAATGGCTGCAGCCTGACGTGCTGAGTTCCACTACTATGCTGGACCGTCTGTTGGCTGATGTATTCTGGAGGGCTTTGCTGTACCCTTTCCAGCACTGGATCAGCCAGGTGTCTCCTGGTAATGCCCTTGCTATGCTTGACCTGGTGGAGCGCTGTGAGGCTATCTACAGGGGGTTCCTCTGGGTGGGGCAGTCAAACTCCGTAAATCTCCACCCCAGACCCGACAGCTGGTGCAAGAAAATCCCACCCTTGATGTACCCCCTGCAGACCCAGCTCTGATGGTCTGCTAGTGGTGTCAGGAGCCTGGCCATATAAGAGCAGACTGTCCCCATCCGGGCGAATCCATGGATACTAACTATGGCTACCGCCACTCATTGTATGCCAGGAAGCTGTGTGCAACAGGTACCCCCAAGACTAGCCAATAGCCACCTGTGCCAGGTAGAAGTGGGAGACCAGCACGCAGCCGAATTTTTCGAGGGGAAGAGTTTCCAGTCCCACAGTCTTATACGAGGGAAGCAGTTGTCACAGTAAAGATTTCTGACAGCCTTTCCTCTAAACAGATCCTCTAAACAGACTCAGGAGGCCAGGGAGTTCGTCAGCAGGAACACGGATGTGTTCTCAGACCTTCCTGGACGCACTTCTACCATCCAACATGACATTGTCACTGAGCCTCAGGCCAGAGTCCGGTTGAAACCATATCGGGTACCTGAGTCTTGGTGACAGGCCATATTGGAAGAAGTGCAGCTAAGGCTACAACTAGACGTAATTGAGGAGTCGAAAAGTGAATGGGGCAGTCCGATAGTCTTAATAGCCAAGGCAGGCAGGACGTTACGGTTCTGTAACGATTTCCACAAACTAAATGAGATTTCTATATTTGATGCGTATCCCATGCCTCATGTGCATAAGCTTATTGAGAGGTTAAGGCAAGACCGGTATTTTTTTGTTTTGGACCTCATCAAAGAGTAATCGCAGTTACTCTTGATGGAGGGTGCCAAATAGAAAACTGCCTTCATCATACCAGAGGGGCTTTACCAATATAAGGTGTTACCCTTTGGTCTGCATGGCGCCCCTGCCACTTTTCAGCGGCTCATGGACATTGTACTGCGTCCACATCGTCGGTAAGCTTTGGCTTACCTGGACAATATTGTCATTCACAGTACCGACTTGGAAAGTCACCTACCAAAAGTACAGGCTTTAAAAGGCTGGGCTAGCCTTTCAAGAGGAGTAAGAGGAGATGAAATACCTGGGGTATGTCATTGGGCGCGGAGTCATCAAACTCCAAGTGAACAACATAGAGGCGATAAGAAATTGGCCCCGACCTGTCGCTACTAGGCAAGTAAAGTCGTTCCTGGGAATGGTGGGATATTATATGAGGTTTGTACCCAACTTTGCTACAGTGGCCGCACCATTGACAGAGCTCTTGAAGGGACGCAAGTCAGTGATGGTCCACTGAGATGATCAGGCGGAAGAGGTTCTCTCCGCTTTGAAGTCTGCTATGTGTGGATCCCCGGATTTGGTGACGCCTGACTTAAAAAGGGCCAAAGTAGGCCTCGCTACTGTACTGTCTCAGGAAGTCAACAGGGAGGAGCATCCCATTGCCTTCCTCAGCCGTAAGCTTACCCTAGCCGAGACCAGGTACAGTATAGTGGAGAGAGTGCCTGGCTATCAAATGGGCACTCAAGTCTCTCTGCTACTATTTGTTGGGAAGAAAGATCCGTCTGGTGTCCGACCACTCCCCTCTCAAATGGAAGAGCCAGGCCAAAGACAGAAATGCCCGGGTCACCCGATGGTTTCTCTCTTTAAAGAACTTTTGGTTGGAACACGGATGTCCTGTCCCGGGTAAACTGTTTGACGTGTGTTCACCCCCTCAGGGTTGAACAAAGGGGGAGGTATGTAGGAAGGTACAAGGGGTCGTCATTGATGGAAGGTATGTGCCACCGAGGTTCCTGGCCTCTGTGAAGTAAGAGCCGGTATTTTCATGTGTCAGCAGCAGCTAATGCTGATTGACACTTTGCTATTTAGTATGGCTGTAATAGCTGATCCTGAACGGCTCTTACTGGGAGTAGTCAAAGTGCTGGGTGGGTGACTACTCCCAACGTTCCAGGCCGGGGTTTGGCAGGCTTATAAAAAACAGCCAGCACTGTCAGGTGATGTCGATTACCTCCCTCTGACAGCGGAGCTCTAGAGATCTCTGTGCTGAGGAAAGCAGGTGTCAGGCGAGCAGGCTGCCTTAAAGCCTGCAAGTGGACTTTCTGAGGCTAAGCATTTAGCCGGGTGGGAAATGACACCCAGGATACCAGGTAAACTTTATTTTGTTTTTCTGTGTGTGAACAAGCACCAAGCCTGAAAAGTGACTGTTGTGTTATAAGTGTGAATAAACACTAAAGAGTGATATACAACCGGGTCCTTTTCCGCTAACCTGCCTACCAGAGCGCATCCCCACAAAATATATATAAATAAATAAAAAGTTTGCAGCACTCCTTGAAAGATAAAATGTGCTCTTTTATTCCCACATGTCAAGTGACAACGTTTCGGTTCTCTCACAGAACCTTTCTCAAGTCAGCACCCTATATTCTACACAAGTTCTCAAGGGAGTGCTGCCACAGTTTTCTTATGGATATATATATATATATATATATATATATATATATATATATATATATATATAGTTGCAAGAAAAAGCATGTGAACCCTTTGGAAGAATATGGATTTCTGCACAACTTGGTCATAAAATGTGATCTGATCTTCATCTAAGTCACAACAATAGACAATCACAGTCTTCTTAAACTAATAACAAGCATAGAATTTAATGTTACCATGTTTTTATTGAACACACCATGTAAACATTCACAGTGCAGGTGGAAAAAGTATGTGAACCCCTAGACTAATGACATCTCCAAGAGCTAATTGGAGTGAGGTGTCAGCCAACTGGAGTCCAATCAATGAGATGAGATTGGAGGTGTTGGTTACAGCTGCCATGCCCTATAAAAACACACACACCGGTTCTGGATTTGCTTTTCACAAGAAGCATTGCCTAATGTGTATGATGCCTCAAACAAAAGAGCTCTCAGAAGATCTACAATTAAGACTTGTTGACTTGCATGAAGCTGGAAAGGGTTATAAAAGTATCGCCAAAAGCCTTGCAGTTTATCAATCTACGGTAAGACAAAATTGTCTATAAATGGAGAAAGTTCAGCACTGCTGCTACTCTCCCTAGGAGTGGCCGTCCTATAAAGATGACTAAGAGCAGAGCGCAGACTGCTCAATGAGGTGTAGAAGATCCCTAGAGTGTCAGCTAAAGACTTACAAAAGTCTCTGGCATATGCTAACATCCCTGTTAGCGAATCTATGATACGTAAAACACTAAACAATAATGGATTTCATGGGATGATACCACAGAGGAAGCAACTGATTTCCAAAAAAAAACATTGCTGCATGTTTACAATTTGCACAAGAGCACCTGGATGTTCCACAGCAGTATTGGCAAAATATTCTGTGGACAGATGAAAATAAAGTTGAGTTGTTTGGAAGAAACACACAACACTATGTTGTCATGGATGATGTTGCAGATAGCTGGAAGTTATGAATAAACGTCCGACTGGCTTGATCCCAAACTAAGGAGCATATAGGGTAGGGGAGGGTGAGGATTATTATGTGTATATGCACAGGATGCTAATTACCAGATCTCTACCTGTTATCTGATGGATAGTCGTTCCGTGATGTGGTGTGATCCCGTTGTGCCAGGAAGCGCTGTATCGATCTGCTGAGACGCTTCTTGCTCTAACTCTAACCTAGGGAAATCACTCAGGGGTAGGGACATCTGCAGGAAGGCAGCATCACAAGTAACAGGAACTCCCATCCAATATCTCCAATAGTACATATCCTCAGGAAGGAGACTAATGGCTCAATAATCACAGAAAACAGGTATGATATACTAAACTCACTGGAAGACAAGGGGGAAGGTGAAGCACTGATCAGTAAAAACACTCAACCAACACAAGGGGGAGCTATGCACCCTGAGGATCAGTCTAAGGAAATAATTGCTGAAGAAATAATCACTGAAGAAACTATGAACACCAGTTATAGTGACATAGTCAAAATAAATATTATAAGAAAAAGGCATGTGGGAATGAAACATCTAGCTACTAGTACGAGGACTAAGAAGACGGTTAATAAGGATTTTTTCAAGGTAAAATCCCCCACAAAAAAAAAAAATGCAAAGAGGAAGACGTGGGAAAGGATTAACCAAGAAAAGCAACAAAAATAATAACAAAAAGAAAGGAGAAGGGATCTTCAACCTGAGCAAATATATATTGAAAAATGACGAACTGAGATTACTTGAAAAAGGCCTGAAATTCGCCCCTTCATCTAGTTTCTGCCCCTTTGATGCCTTTATTGGTATAAAGAAATTTCTACGAAATCTAGCTCTTAAAAAGTACTTTTTGAAAAAAGAGCATAAGGAAAATAGTCAGGATAAAGGGACAGGGCCCTTATTGATAGAAAAAAGGAAAAAAATTGAAAATACTGAAAAAATTGAAAAAAAAATAATAAAAAAATAGACACCTTTACGCATACAGGGCTAAAACCAAAATCCCATTTTAACTCTATAGGTGAGTACTCGGAGGCCCTCCTAACGTTCCAAACAATAGATATGAAAATCTATCAAAAAGAGAAAAGGCAGCAAAAAAAGCACTACAGACCAACAATCAAATTGTTATTAGACCAGCTGATAAAGGGGGGGGGGGGGGGACATTGTAATCCTCGACCAGGAGGCCTACCACAAGGAAGCTCTCAGACTACTGATGGACCAGAAAACATACAAAAAACTACAACTAGACCCCACAGCAACATATAAAAGTGCATTGAATATATAAATAAAAAAAGGGAAATTGAGAGGTATCCTCTCCGGTGAGGAAGAACTATCCATAAACAACCAGTGCCCCAGGATACCCATGTTTTACTATTTACCCAAAATTCACAAGTGTCAATCTAACCCCCAGGGAAGACCTATAGTCTCAGGGATTGAGGGTTTGACCTCAAACCTCTCAAAATACGTGGATATTATCTTACAGAAATATGTACAGGAGCTACCAGCCTATATAAAGGACACCAAGCACATCCTACAATTACTAAATAACATTGAGTGGTGTGATAACTATATCATGGGCACCCTGGACATTACCTCGCTTTATACCATCATAAGAAAATACAAAGGGTAGGGAGGCAACAGAATATTTTTTAAGGAAAAGTGGAGAGATACCCGATGAACAGGTGGACTTCATAGGACAATGTATACATTTTATTTTAACGCACAATTATTTTAAGTACGAAAATGAATTTTACCTCCAGACGTGGGGGACTGCTATGGGGACTCGATTCGCGCCGAGTTTCGCCAATCTATATGTTGGGAGGAGCTTGCCATCTGTCCATCTGGCGGACTCGGTGCGGATCTAGTCCTCTGGAAAAGATTCATTGATGATGTGATTTTTATTTGGAAGGGAGGGGAATCTCGCCTGCATCAATTTTTAGATAACTTAAATAAAAATGAATTTTATTTGCACTTCACGTCAACCTGGAGCCGAGAACAGATCAATTTTCTGGATTTAACAATTTTTATAGAGAAGGGTAAAATACAAACAAGAACATTTCACAAACCAACAGATTGTAATAGCTTCATACCATTGGAAAGCTGCCACCTGTCAACCTGGTTGAAGAATATCCCCAGGAGTCAATTTATCAGGACCCGTAGAAACTGTAGCAATATAACACACTTTGAGGAGGAAACAGCAGAGCTCAACAGAAAATTAATCGAAAAAGTTTACAGATTAACTGATCTAGAACCAATAGTAGAGGAAGTGAAAAAATTAGACCGTAGTGAATTAATAAAAAATATACCAATGAATAGGGAACAAGAATCCCCAGCACCAACAATTGGGAACGGAAAGGATACAAATACAAACAAAAATAAAAATATAAATAAATATATAAATGAAAATGGAGACACCTTACTCAAAATCCCAATCATAACCAAGTACAGTAAAGGAGATAGGGTCCTCAAACGGATCGTTGGGAGACATTGGGATATCCTGAAACAGGATAAACTGATAGGTGAAAGAATCCCAAAAGCACCCACTTTCATCTTTAGGAAAGCACAAAACTTTGCATACCTAATAGCCCCATCAGTTAAAACTATTCTAAAGAAAAATAACACAGAAAACGGAACAAAAATAGGTTTCTCCCCCTGTAAAATGTGCAGAAATTGTAGGGCGACTAGACAATATAACCCTATTTTGGAAATAGGAGATGATCCAACCACCTACAAAATAAAAAATTATATCACCTGCGACACCAAAGGGGTAATATATTTCATCAAATGCCCCTGTCAGAAAATCTATGTTGGCAGAACTAAACGCCAAATGAAAATTCGAATACAGGAGCACATCAGGAATATAAATAAAAAATTTGATGGACACCCATTATCCAAACACTACACAGAATATCATGGCAGTTCATTCACAGGTTCAATCTTTGGCGGTATTGAAAGGGTTAAAACGGATATGAGGAGTGGCAATTATATCCAGCAAATGTCACGCTGTGAAAGTAAGTGGATATTCAGATTAAATACTCTGGCACCAAAGGGCCTAAATCAGGAAATTGAGTTATTTTCATTTAAATAGAGACATGGACCCCATATAACAATGGGCTGGGATAGCGTAAAATGAATAGTGGTGTGCCCCTAGGTTCCTGACCAGATACTGCAGGAAAGATTATGGGAATGGAAAACCTATTTAACCCCCAGGACTTGTACCATGAACTATCCCTGACGAAGGAACCCGTAGGTTCTGAAACACGTTGGATGGAAAGTTGTCCTTTGGAGGCACCCAGAGCGAAGTTGTGACATCACACGAAGATGCTCCTGAACTCATCCCTGAAGGCTCCTCCACGTGTGCGCTAGCTACCGGCCGGGGCAGCGCGCTAGGTGAGAGTTAGAGCAAGAAGTGTCTCAGCAGATCGATACAGTGCTTCCTGGAACAACGGGATCACACCACATCACGGAACGACTATCCATCAGATAACAGGTAGAGATCTGGTAATTAGTGTCCTGTGCATATACACATAATAATTCTCACCCTCCCCAACCCTCTCTGTATGCCAGCGCCGGTATTATATATATATATATATATATATATATATATAGCTATTAGCCACCTATTAAAGGTGAGAACAGGTTGGACACTCACCCCAATACTAGGCAGCGGAAAACAAGGTGAAAGACATCAGCCTCAGAGATATATCCAACGGCAGCGAAAGTGTCTCTGTTTATCATAAACTTAATTGTTACCTAAGGAGCATATAGGTGACCCCTATAAAACCCTAAGAACTCACCCTGACTGCTAAGCACATACAAGGGTCTCAAAGGTAGACGTACCTGACTGTGTGACACCTGAAAACCCTATAATAGTGAGGGGCACCGAGAATCAAGCCAGCAAGGAAACACAATACATGAAAAGACTTATCTGAACAAGCAGCTGAACAAGCAGCAGCAGAAGCCTCCAGCAGTGAACACTTCAATCCAGGAAGTAGTATAAACCGCAAAGTGAGGCAGTATGGGAGGGAATATAAAGGAAAGAGGATCAGTCTAAATAGGTGACACCTGGGAGAAGGAAATGAGATAAGAAAGTGAAACCAAAACAAAGAACATCATGCAAGAGGTAGAGAAGGATGTCTGTCAGACCTCACAGAACTTGTGGTGACAGTACCCCTCCCTCTACGGGTGGACTCCGGACACTCATAACCCACCTTCTTAGGATGAGACCTATGGAAAGCCTTGAAGAGACGAGTGCCCTTAATGTCTGCCACTGGGACCCACATCCTCTCCTCAGGACCATAGCCCTTCCAATGAACAAGTATTGGAGAGAACCGTGCATAATGCGAGAATCCACAATCCTAGAGACCTGAAATTCAAGATTACCATCAACAAAAATCAGAGGAGGAGGCAAAGAGGAGGGTACAGTGGCTTGGACATTGGACAGGTTTTAATAGGGACCTGTAAAAAACATTATGGATCTTCCAAGTCTGAGGAAGATCAAGACGGAAGGCAACGGGATTGATGACAGACAAGATCTTGTAAGGCCCAATAAACTTAGGACCCAACTTCCAGGAGGGAACCTTCAGTTTGATATTCTTTGTAGACAACCACACCAGATCACCCACATTCAGGTCCGCACCAGGAACACGTCTCTTATCCGCCACACGCTTATATCTCTCACTCATCCTCTTCAGATTACTCTGAATCTTTTGCCAAATAAATGACAAAGACGAGGAAAATCTCTCCTCATCAGGAAAACCAGAAGACCCCTCCTTAGAGATTGTCCCAAACAGTGGATGAAACCCATATGCACCAAAAAATGGTGACTTATCAGAGGACTCCTGGCGACGGTTATTTAAAGCAAACTCAGCAAGGAACAAAAAAGAATACCAATCGACCTGATTCCCAGCCACAAAACAGCGCAGATATGTCTCCAAATTCTGATTGACGCGTTCGGTCTGACCATTTGACTGCGGGTGAAAAGCAGAAAAAAATGACAACTGAATCCCCAAGCGAGAACAGAAGGCCTTCCAGAATCTGGAAACAAATTGCGTGCCCCTATCAGAAACAATGTCTGAAGGAATGCCATGCAATTTAACAATGTGATCAACAAACGCTTGCGCCAACGTCTTAGCATTGAGTAACCCAGAAAAGGGAATGAAATGTGCCATTTTGCTAAAATGGTCCACTGCCACCAGAATCACAGTCTTCCCCGAGGAGCGAGGCAGGTCCGTAATGAAGTCCATGGACAGATGCGTCCAAGGACGGGAAGGAATGGGTAACGGGAGGAGAGAACCCGATGGCCGTGAAAGAGGGACCTTGGCACTAGTGTTGATCACGAATATTCAAATTTCAAATTTTTATCGCGAATATAGGTACTTCGAAAATTCGCGAATATTTCGAATATAGTGATATATATTCGTAATTTAGAATTTTCTATTTTTTTTTTTTTATCAGTACACATGATCCCTCCCTGCTTCTAGCTTGTGGGCCAATAAGAAGGCTGCAGTATATTTGACTTTAGGAGTAGTGTTGTTTGCGAATTTTCGTAATGCAAATTTTCGTAATACAAATTTTTTTATTGCAAATTTTTCAACTTACAACTATTAGACAAAGAAGATTATAGCACTATATTAGCTAAATTGCTCTATATTTGATTTTTTTCCAAATATTCGCTATATTGCTATAACTTTGTTTTTTCAAATATTCGTAATATTCTAAAACAAGAATATATAGCAAATATTCGAAAAAAAAGAATATAGAGCAATTTAGCTAATATAGTGCTATAATCTTCTTTGTCTAATAGTTGTAAGTTGAAAAATTTGCAATAAAAAATTTGTATTACTAAAATTCGCATATTACACAATCATTACCTTGCCGATTTTTCGAGTAAAAAAAAAAATCGTTGAATATAACGAATTTTCGAGCCTCTGCCTGAGCTACCTGAAACTCTGCCTCCAAATCAGGATAAAGAGCAGAGACAACCACCTCTTCAGCCAAAATGGGACCCGGGTCTTCACATTTTTAACCCCAGGGAGGAACGTGACAAAATTAAACCTAGAAAAGAACAAAGACCATCTGGCCTGTCTCAGGTTCAGACGCTTGGCTGATTCCAAGTAGGCCAGATTCTTATGGTCGGTAAACACGGTAATAGGGTGTCTGGCTCCCTCTAGCCAATGGCGTCATTCCTCAAAAGCTAATTTGATGGCCAACACTCCCTATCTCTTACATCATAATTTCTCTCAGCAGAGGAGAGTTTCCTTGAGAAAAAGGCACACGGTCACCATTTGGCAGGAGAGGGACCCTGAGATAAGACCGCACCCACACCCACCTCAGAAGCGTCCACCTCAACAATGAAAGGTAGAGAGACATCAGGTTGTACCAAAATGGGAGTGGAAGCAAACCTCTCTTTGATACTAGAAAAGGCCTTAAGCGCATCTACCGACCAGGAGGAAAAATCTACCCCCTTTTTAGTCATATCAGTGAGTGGCTTAACAACAGAGGAATAATTCAAAATTTACTTTAATAATTGGCAAAACCCAAAAACCACATCAGCGCCTTCTGATTCTCAGGAAGCTCCCAATCAAGCACAGCACGGACCTTCTCGGGGTCCATGCGAAAACCAGAAGTGGAGAGAAGAAAACCAAGAAATTGAATCTCCGTAACCGCAAACACACATTTTTCCAGTTTAGCGTACAATTTATTCTCCCGCAAAATGAGCAAGACCTGACGTAGGTGGTCCCTATGAGTTTTGAAATCAGGAGAAATAAATGTCATCTAGATACACCAGTACAAATTTCCCCATTAAATGATGAAAAATGTTGTTCACAAAATGTTGGAAGACGGCCGGAGCATTCATCAAACCAAAGGGCATAACCAAATTCTCAAAATGATCCTCAGGGGTATTGAAGGCCGTCTTCCATTCGTCCCCTTCCCTGACCCTGACTAGGTTGTATGCCCCTCTTAAATCCAACTTACAAAAAACTTTAGCCCCAACAATCTGGTTAAACAGGTACTGAATCAGAGGAAGCAGATATGGGTCACGAATTGTGATACGGTTCAGCTCCCTGAAATCCAGACAAGGTCTTAAAGAACCATCTTTTTTCTTAACAGAAAAAAAAAACAGCGGCAACAGGTGACTTCGAGGGTCGGATGTGTCCCTTTCTCAGGCTCTCAGAGATATAAGTACGCATAGCGACACTTTCAGGTTCGGAGAGATTGTATAAACGTGATTTTGGCAACTTGGCGCCTGGGATGAGATTAATAGGACAATCATACTCCCGGTGAGGGGGCAGCTCCTGGACACTATTCTCGCAAAACACATCTGAAAATTCAGAGAGAAAAGATGGTAGAGTCTTGGTAGAAACCTCTGAAAGAGACGCCGTAAGGCAATTCTCTCTGCAAAAGTCACTCCAACCATTTATTTGCCTTGCTTGCCAATCAATGGTGGGGTTATGTTTAGTGAGCCAGGGTAGCCCCAACACTAGAGGAGTAGGTAATCCGCTTAGGACGAAACATGACATATCCTCAACATGAGCATCACCCACAGTCAAACGGATATTGTGAACTATGCCCTTTAACGATTTTTGAGAAAGTGGAGCAGAATCGATAGCAAAAACAGGTATATCCTTTTCCAAAGTGCATACCTGGAAACCATGCGTTATAGCAAATTAATTATCAATGAGATTGACAGCTGCTCCACTATCTACAAAAATCTCACAAACAACGTTCTTGCTTTCTAGCGCCACCCTGGCAGGTAGGACAAAACGGGAACTACAAGCAAACGGCAGACCTTCAATTTTCGCATCAACCTTGCCAATAGTAGCAAATGGAATGTTTCTAGAGTTTTTTTTTCTAAAGACTCCATGACTCTCCTAGAGCAAACATTAGCCATTGATTTATACCCCCACAACTGAAACAAACCCTCTGCTGAGAGCTGAATCCTCTACTATCAGAGGCAAGCAAACCCAGCTGCATGGCCTCCTGCTCAGAGGGGATTGAGAGAGACCGAGACCCCTGCGTACTGAATGAGACAGCCCCACTGTCCTTGGGCTAAATATGACAGGAAGGAGTGGTCTCTCCTCTCTCTCTAAGACACCTGTTAATACGAACAGCTAGAGACATGGCAGACTCCAACGAGGCAGGTCTCTAATGAAAAGCAAATGCATCTTTCAATCCCTCCGAAAGACCATGGCAAAATTGACTTCGGAGTGCAGCATCGTTCCAACCAGTATCAATTGCCCATCTCCGAAATTCAGAACAATATATCTCTGCGGACTGTTTACCCTGGCATAAAAGGCGCAGTTTAGATTCAGCCAGAGCAATACGATCTGGGTCTTCATATATCTGCCCCAGGGCTACAAAAAATTCATCCACCGATCGGAGGGGCCATGCCCCCACCGGCAGCAAAAAGGCCCAAGACTGAGTGTTATCCGTGAGCAGCAAGATGATGATCCCCACCCTCTGCTCCTCATCACCAGAGCAATGGGGAAGTAGGCAAAAATTGAGTTTGCAAGCCTCTCTAAAGCGAACAAAATTCTCACTACCCCCGGAGAACGTATCCGGAAGCAAGATCTTATGCTCGGAACAAACTCCATGTATGCAAGCAGAACCGGTCACCTGAAACTTAGACACAGTTTTATGGAAATCTGCTACCTCCAGTGAAATACCTTGCATGCGGTCAATCAAGGATGAAACCGGATCCATGCTTAAGACGGCAAAGGCGCTTTATAATGTCACGGATAGCTGGAAGTTATGAATAAACGTTCGACTGGCTTGATCCCAAACTAAGGAGCATATAGGTGACCCCTATAAAACCCTAAGAGCTCACCCTGACTGCTAAGCACATACAAGGGTCTCAAAGGTAGACGATTTTATGCCCACATACCTAAGACTGTGTGACACCGGAAAACCCTATAATAGTGAGGGGACACAACCACCGGCTCCCTGCACTTCATAAGGAGGGAGTCAGGGTCACCTAGAATCAAGCCAGCAAGGAAACACAATACATGAAAGGACTTATCTGAACAAGCAGCAGCAGAAGCCTCCAGCAGTGAACACTTCAATCCAGGAAGTAGTATAAACCGCAAAGTGAGGCAGTATGGGCGGGAATATAAAGGAAAGAGGATCAGTCTAAATAGGTGACACCTGGGAGAAGGAAATGAGATGAGAAAGTGAAAACAAAACAAAGAACATCATGCAAGAGGTAGAGAAGGACGTCTGTCAGACCTTCTCACAGAACTGGCAGTGTGGAGAAAAAGAGGCACAGCACACCAACATCAAAACTTCATCCCAACTGTGAAGTATGGTGGTGGGGGTATCATGGTTTGTGGCTGCTTTGCTGAGTCAGGGCCTGGATGGATTGCTATCATCGAAGGAAAAATGAATTCCCAAGTTTATCAAGACATTTTGCAGGAAAATTTAAGGCCATCTGTCCACCAGCTGAAGCTCAACATAAGATGTGTGTTGCAACAGGACAACGACCCAAAGCATAGAAGTAAATCAACAACAGAATGGCTTAAAAATAATAAAATACGCCTTCTGGAGTGGCACAGTCAGAGTCCTGACCTCAACCCGATTGAGATGCTGTGGCATGACCTCAAGAAAGCGATTCACATCAGACATCCCAAGAATATTGCTGAACTGAAATAGTTCTGTAAAGAGGAATGGTCAAGAATTACTCCTGACAATTGTGCATGTTTGATCTGCAACTACAGGAAACGTTTGGTTGAAGTTATTGCTGCAAAAGGAGGTTCAACCAGTTATTAAATCCAAGGGTTCACATACTTTTTCTACCTGCACTGTGATTGTTTACATGGTGTTTTCAATAAAAACATGGCAACATTTAATTCTTTGTGTGTTATTATTTTATCCCCTTCCGGACCTATGGCGTACTACTACATCATGGGAGCCACTGTGTTCCCGCAATTTGACGTAATAAAACGCTATAGTGATCGCGCGGGCACCGAAGCGGTGCGCGATCGCGATCACTGTAGGTGACAGGCAGTCCATGGTAGCGGGCCCCTGCTGTATCTGCCAGCATCGCTGTAAAAACTAGCGGATTAACCCCTTCTATGTCGCGGTCCGCGCTGACCGCATTACAATACAGATGTATTGTAATGCATTGCAGAGGGGATCAGACGGCCAAAATTCATAAATAAAGTAAAGAAAAAAAAGTACATTTTTATTTGACGTGAATAAACCCCTGCTCTGCATAGCTGACAGGGAATAACATTTCTGAAATGCTTCTTTAATTGATGCGCGCCACCTCCTTTTATTCAATGCTTAAACTTAACTAAGTTGTACCACATTTGCGCCTCAATAGCTTTTCCCATATTTTCGCTTTACTCTTTTGGCCCATATTTGGGCTTCTGCAATTTGTACAACATTTGCGCCTTAATAACTTTTCCCACATTTCTGCTCGATCCCAAATTTTTTAAATAAATGTATCTCCCTTAAATTTGGTCTCTTTTTCTCACGTTCCCTCTCCGGCCTGGAACTCTGATTCCCCGCCACCCATGATCACCATGGTAGGCGCATAAAAGTTGATAGAGCAGATATCAAATTGGATCGTGAACATCACGGGGACTTACGACATGGTGGGGCAGTAAGTATACACATGCCTACACAAACTAACTGACAGGGTTCAGCACTTGCAACTTCTGGGTCTCCAGATTGGGCACATGGCCTGAGAAAAATTACAGAAATGCATTAACCTGTCTACTTGGTAACGCAGGGGTCTATGACAAAAAACAATTGTTTATTGTCACCCGAAAATTTAAAATATAAATTATTGAAATTTATTAAGCGGTCAACTAGGTAGAGGATTACACCCCAAAATTTGAGAATTTGACACTAAAAAGTAACTAACAAATAACCTTTTTTTTTAACCGGTCTAATAGGTATAGCAGTGGTACATCACACCCAAAAATTGGTGAATTTCACCAGCAAATGTAACTGACAATTATTATATTTTTATTTTTACCCGGCCTACTAGGTATAGCAGTGGTACTATACACACAAAATTGGTGAATTTCCAATTTTTTTTTTATTGTTTAACCTGTCTACTAGGTATGGCAGTGGTACTTCACACCCAAAAATTGTTGAATTTCAATTGAAAATGTAACTGACAATTATTATATTTTTATTTTTACCCGGCCTACTAGGTATAGCAGTGGTACTATACACACAAAATTGGTGAATTTCACCCGGAAATGTAAATGACAATTATTATTATTTTAACCTGTCTACTAGGTATAGCAGTGGTACTATACACACAAAAATTGGTGAATTTCACCTGAAAATGTAAATGAAAATCATTTTTTTTTAACCTGTCTACTAGGTATAGCAGTGGTACTATACACAGAAAAATTTGAGAATTTCACCTAAAAATGTAAATGACTATTTTTTTTTTTTGTTAACCACTTCCCATCTGAGCCATTTGACCAGGCCTAATTTTGAAAATCTGACATATCTCACTTTATGTGGTAATGACTATGGAATGTCTTTACTTATCCAAGTCATTCAGAGATTGTTTTCTTCGTGACACATTGCACTTCATGATATTACCCAAAATTTAGAAAAATTCTCAATTTTCTAAATTTCAATTATGTTTTAATGTGTCCATGTTCTGAGAGCTTCTGCACTCTCCCTGCCCCAGCGATTACATGACCGCTAGTGGGCGCTGTGCATGCAGCAATCCAGAAGGCAGGGACACCTGGGCACTGTCCCTGCCATCTCTCTGTGTTGCCCTGCTGCAACCCGATCAGCAGCTGCACGATTAGCGTGCAGCTTCAGCTTCTGAATGGATGTTCTGTAACGTCCATTCAGAAATAGAGAACCATCTCCTGGACATTTATAGTCGACGTGCGGACAGGAGGTGGTTAACCTGTCTACTAGGTATAGCAGTGGTACTATAATGTGTGAATTTCACCCGAAAATGTGACTGACAAAGTAGTGAAATGATATAAAATACGTACAAAAAAAATAATAAATTGATTTATGAGGTGGAGTTCCATATGGAGTAGGAGTTTGAGGAGGCGGTGGACGTAGAGGTGTAGGTGGAAGCGACGGTGGAGGAGGACGAGGTAGCCAACACAGGTTTTTGGTTTTAATTTTATTTCTTAAAATTAGGGTACACTCTAAAAGAGTGTGAAATATTCAGAATACAAGAATGAGCAATTGCGCTGCAGTATAACAATGGCTATTCTGCACAAGGTACGGACAAGTCCTGAGGGATCCATGCCTGGTTCATTTTAATGAACGTGAGCTTGTCCACATTGGCTGTGGACAGGCGGCTGCGCTTGTCTGTGATGACGCCCCCTGCCGTGCTAAACACACGTTCAGATAATACACTGGCTGCAGGGCAGGCCAGCACCTCCAAGGCTTAAAGGGCAAGCTCTGGCCATGTGCCCAATTTGGAGACACAGAAGTTGAATGGGGCAGACCCATCATTCAGAACGTGTAGGCGTGTGCACACATACTGCTCCACCATGTTGGTGAAATGCTGCCTCCTGCTAAGACGTTCCATATCAGCTGGTGGTGCTGGTTGTTGTGGCGTGCTGACAAAGCTTTTCCACATTTCCGCCATGCTAACTCTGCCTTCTGAGGTGCTGGCGGAGCCCCAGCTGCGTTGGTGACCTCTTCCTTGTCCTCTGCCTTCGCCTTGTGCTTCCACTGTGCCCCCGCTGTCAGGTGGGAATGCCACTAGCAGCGTGTCTACCAGTGTGCGCTTGTACTTGCGCATCTTACGATTACGTTCCAGTGAGGGAATTAAGGATGGTACGTTGTCCTTGTAATGGGGATCCAGCATCGTGGCCATTCAGTAATCAGCACAAGTTAGAATGTGGGCAACTCGGCGGTCGTTGCGGAGACACTGCAGCATGTAATCGCTCATGTGTGCCAGGCTGCCTAGAGCCAACGAAAAGTTATCCTCTGTGGGAGGTGTATCCTCTGTGTCCTCTGTATCCCCCCAGCCACGCACCAGTGATGGCCATGAGCTGGTCTGGGTGCCACCCTGCTGTAAACATGGTTCCTCCTCCTCCATCTCCTCCTCCTCATCCTCCATCTCGTCATCCTCCAGAACTGTGCCCTGGCTGGACAATTGTGTACCTTGGGTTTGTGGGTGCAGGAACCCACCCTCGGAGCCACGTGGGAATGACTGTCCGGAAACCCTACGAAATAATCCCTCTTCCTCCTCCTCCTCCTTCTATGCCACATCCTCTTCCATCATCGCCAGGAGCATTTTTTGAAGGAGACATAGAAGTTGGATAGTAACGCTGAGAACGGCGTTATCGGCACTGGCCATGTTGTTGGAGTTCTCAAAACAGCGCAACAAGGAACACAGGTCTCACATGGAGGCCCAGTCATTGGTGATGAAGTGGTGCTGTTCCCCTGAGCGACTCACCCGTGCGTGCTGCAGCTAAAACTCCACTATCGCCTGCTGCTGCTCACACAGTCTGGCCAGCATGTGCAAGGTGGAGTTCCACCTTGAGGGCTTTTCACATATTAGGAGAGCGGGAAGGCCAAAGTTACGCTGCAGCGCTGACAGGTGAGCAGCAGCAGGGTGAGAAGGCCGAAAGCACTTTGTGCAGCAGCTCTGACATATCGGGGTAATTTTTAAGGAATCTCTGCACCACCAAATTCAGCACATGTACCAGGCAAGGGATGTGCATCAAACTGGCTAGTCCCAGAGCTGCTACTAGATTTCGCCCATTATCGCACACCACCAGGTCGGGCTTGAGGCTGACTGGCACAGACCACTCATCGGTCTGTTGTTCAAGGTCCATCCACAATTCCTGTGAGGTTTGTCCCCCAAACAGATACGTTTTAAAACTGCCTGCTGTCGTTTACCCCTGGCTGTGCTTAAGTTGGTGGTGAAGGTGTTACCCTGACCGGATAAGGAGCTGGTAGAGGATGAGGAAGCAGAGTAGGAGGAGTAAGCAACAGGAGGCAAACTGAAGCGCCCTGCAATCCTCGGTGGTGGAAGGACATGTGCCACTGCATTTAACCAGTGTGCAGCTATTGAGATATAATGTCCCTGACCGTGCTTAATGGTCCACGTATCCGTAGTGAGGTGCACCTTGCAACAGATGGCGTTGCGCGGTGCACACCTGATTTTGTCCCCCACTTGGTTTTGTAGGAAAGGGATGGCTCTCCTTGAAAAGTAGTAGCGGCTGGGCACGACACACTGTGGGACAGCCACCGCCATAAGGCCTTTAAAACTATCCATCTCCACCAGATGGAATGACAGCATTTCAAAGGCCAGTAATTTAGAAATGCTGGCATTCAGGGCTAGGTATCGCGGGTGGGTAGGTGGGTACTTCCTCTTCATCTCTAGCGTTTGGGAGATGGAGAGCTGAACGCTTCCGTGGGACAGTGTGGAGATGCTTGGTGACCCAGTTGTTGGTGTTGATGGCAATTCCTCTGTTTACGGAGTGGCAGGTGGCACTGTCACTCCAGAGGTGGATGAAGAGGCCGAGACTGCAGCAGAAGAGGAAGCAGGAGGAGCTAGAGACCTTTCTTGGTTTTTGAGATGTCTACTCCACTGCAGCTCGTGCTTTGCACTTAAATGCCTGGTCATGCAGGTTGTGCTCAGGTTGAGAACGTTTATGCCTCGCTTCAGGCTCTCATTGCACAGTGTGCAAACCACTCGTGTCTTGTTGTCAGCACATTGTCTAAAGAAACTGCCATGCCAGGGAACTCCTTGGAGCTGGCTTTGGTGTGCTCGGTCCCTTGTTGCGGTGGGCAGTAGCAGGCGTACTGTCTAGAGGACGGCCGCTCCGCTTTTGCACCCTGCTCCCTCTCTGTGCGACCACCGCCTCTTCCTCCGAACTACATAGGTCACTTGCATGACCTTGATTTCATGTGGGGTCGAGGACCTCATCGCCCTCCATATCATCTTCCACCCAGTCTTCACCCCTGCCTTCCTTGTCGGTCTGCACACTTTTGAAAGCCCCAGCAGTTGGCACCTGTGTTTCGTCATTATTAGAGACGTGCTGCGATGGTACTTCCATGTACTCATCTTGAAAGATAAGTGGTTGGGAATCAGTGCACTCAATCTCTTCCACTTCTGGGGCAGGGCTAGGTGGATGGCCCTGGGAAACCCTGCTAACAGAGTCATCAAAAAGCAGAAGAGACTGCTGCATGACTTGGGGCTCAGACTGCTTTGCTGATTTGTAAGGGGGTTAGGTGAAAGACTGATGGACATCGGTTTCAGGTGCCAACTGTGGTCTTTCAGCAGGAGACTGGGTGGGAGACAATGTGAAGGAACTGGATCCACTGTCAGCAACCCAATCTACTATCGCCTGTACTTGTACAGGCCTCACCGTTCATAGAGCCTCATTAGGCCGAGCCAAATACCGTTGGAGGTTCTGTCGCCTACTCGCACCTGAGGAAGGGTTTTCACTTGTGCGTGTAGCTGGCACAGATCGACCACGTCCTCTCCCTGCAACAGGTGAACCACTAGCAGCACCACAAACTGGGCCATGTCCCTTATTTGACACTCTCCTCATATTTCTCGAATTTAGGATCTTGCCCTAAATGGGTGTTTAATTAATAGTAGAATATAACGACAGTAAATAAAGGGTGTATCTCACAAGGCCTGACCCATAGTATGTCTCAACTAAAGATTAGTTTGTCCAAAATGTCTGTATCTCAAATACCTGAATTAAACCCCTGTATTTAAAGGGTGTATCTCACAAGGTCTGACCCACAGTTGGAATGAATTAAAGATTTGTTTGCCCAAAATGGCTGTATTTCAAATACCTGAATCAAACCCCTGTATTTAAAGGGTGTATCTCACATGGCCTGACCCACAGTAGGCCTGAATTAAAGATTTATTTGCCCAAAATGGCTGTATTTCAAATACCTGAATCAAACCCCTGTAGTTAAAGGTTGTATCTCACACAGCCTGACCCACAATAGACCTGAATTAAAGATTTATTTGCCCAAAATGGCTGCATTTCAAATAGCTGAATCAAAACCCTGTATTTAAAGGGTGTATCTCACACGGCCTGACCCACAGTAGGCCTCAATTTAAAGATTTATTTGCCCAAAATGGCTGTATTTAAAATACCTGAATCAAACCCCTGTATGTAAAGGGTGTATCTCACATGGCCTGACCCACAGTAGGCCTCAATTAAAGATTTGTTTGCCCAAACTGGCTGTATTTCAAATACCTGAATCAAACCCCTGTATGTAAAGGGTGTATCTCACATGGCCTGACCCACAGTAGGCCTCAATTAAAGATTTGTGAACCAAATGGCACTATTTCAAATATCTGAATATAACCGAAATGTATAAAGGGTGTATCTCACAATGACATATGCAGAAAAGGCTGCCAAATAAACTTTTTTTGCGCAAACGGGTGTTTGTTTAATAACTGAATATGGCAGCAGTATATAACCCAGGAATTTCAAACATCAAGATCCTGCAAGGCCTGAAATATTGTGTATTTTGCCCCAAAAAAGGGTGTTTTATGAATGAAAGAATTTAAGCCCTGTATATACATGGTGTAGCACACACGGCCTGAGCCACAGTAGGTCTGAATTAAAGATTTGTGCACTAAATGTCAGTTTTTCAAATATTTGAATCTAACCCAAATGTATAGAGGGGGTATATCACAATGACATCTGCATCAAAGGCTGCCAACAATTTTTTTTGCCCAAACAAAAGTTGTTTAGTAACTGAATTTGACAGCAGTATATAAGCTGCAATTTCACACGTGCTGATGTTGCAAGGCCTGAAAATAGTGTTTTTTGGCAAAAAAGTATGTTTTTAAAACCCCAGAAAATGATGGCTGTATTTCTAGCTTAAATTGCACACTGACTAATCCAGATGTTGTATATTGGCCAAAAAGTTTTTTTTTGGTAACAGAATATGAAAGCTGTATATATTAACCACCTCAGCTCCCCTAGCTTAAACCTCCTTAATGACTAGGCCACTTTTTACAATTCTGCACTACACTACTTTCAAGGTTTATTGCTCGGTCATACAACTTACCACCCGAATGAATTTGACCCCCTTTTCTTCTCACTAATAGACCTTTCACTTGGTGGTATTTCATTGCTGCTGACATTTTTACTTTTTTTTAATATTAATCAAAATTGACAGAAAGTTTTGCAAAAAAATGACATTTTCCCCTTTCTGTTGTAAAATTTTTCAAATAAAACTACATTTCTATATACATTTTTCTCTAAATTTATTGTTCTACATGTCTTTGATAAAAAAAAAAGGCAATAAGTGTATATTTATTGGTTTGGGTAAAAGTTATAGCGTTTACAAACTATGGTACAAAAATGAGAAATGCTCAGACAGTAGAAACACCCCATAAATGACTCCATTTTGGAAAGTAGACACCCTAAGATATTTGCTGATGGGCATAGTGAGTTCATGGAAGTTTTTAATTTTTGTCACAAGTTAGCAGAAAATTATTATTTTTAATTTTTTTTCTTACAAAGTCTCATATTCCACTAACTTGTGACAAAAAATAAAATTTTACATGAACTCACCATACCCCTCACAGAATACCTTGGTGTGTCTTCTTTCTATAATGGGGTCACTTATGGGGAATTTATACTGCCATTGCATTTTAGGGTCCCTAAAGCGTGAGAAGTAGTTTGGAATCCAAATGCGTAAAAATGCCCTGTGAAATCCTGAAAGTACTCATTGGAATTTGGGCCCCTTTGCGGATCTTGGCTGCAAAAAAGTGTCGTACTCAGGAGAAGTAGGGCAATGTGTTTTGGGGTGTATTTTTACATATTCCCATGCTCTCTAAAAGACAACTTTTACAATTTTTTTATACAAAGTTGTCATTTGACAGAGATATTTCTCTCACCCAGCATAGGTATATGTAAAAATACACCCCAAAACACATTTTCCTACTTCTCCTGAGTACGGCGATACCACATGTGTGACACTTTTTTTCAGCCTAGGTGCACAAAGGGGCCCAAATTCCAATGAGCATCTTGAGGATTTCACAGGGCATTTTTTATGCATTTGGATTCCAAACTACTTCTCACGCTTAAGGGCCCCTAAAATGCCAGGGCAGTATAAATACCCCACAAGTGACCCCATTTTGGAAAGAAGACACCCCAAGGTATTCCGTGAGGGGTATGGTGAGTTCATGTAAAATTTTATTTTTTGTCACAAGTTAGTGGAATATGAGACTTTGCAAGAAAACTTGTGCCCGCTAACTTGTGCCCAAAAAAAAAAAAAGAAATATCCTGGAACTCGCCATGCCCATCACGGAATACCTTGGGGTGTCTTCTTTCCAAAATGGGGTCATTTATGGGGTATTTATACTGCCCTGGCATTTTAGTGGCCCTTATGCGTGAGAAGTAGTTTGGAATCCAAATGCGTAAAAAATGCCCTGTGAAATCCTAAAGATATATATCCTGGAAGTATTACTATCTATTATAAAAGTAGAGAAATTGAAATTTGGAAATTTGATAATTTTTCCCAAATTTTGGTAAATTTGGATTTTTTTGAAATATAATCTATTTTTTTAAACTAAATTTTACTACTGTCATGAAGTACAATATGTGATGAGAAAACAAACTCAGAATGGCCTGTATAAGTAAAAGCGTTTTACATTTATCACCACATAAAGTGACACTGGTCAGATTTTCAAAAAATGGCCTGGGCAGGAGGGTGAAAACAGTCCCTGGGTTGAAGGGGTTAAACAGACTGTGATTGTTTATTGTTGTGACTTAGATGAAGATCAGATCACGTTTTATGACCAATTTGTGCAGGAAAACATATCATTCCAAAGGGTTCACATACTTTTTCTTGCAACTGTATATATATATATATATATATATATATAAAAGCTTTATATATATATAAGCTTGACAAAGGCCTCATTGAGAAGGCTGAAACGTTGCTGGGAATAAAGTTTGGGGTCGTCACCCTGTCACCAAAAACTGGAAGTGCTGCCTCTTCATTCGTTGAATATACATATATATATATATATATATATATATATATATATATATATCCACAGCTCTTTTTGTTATTTTAGTGTTATTTACTAGAGATGAGCAAAGTTTTCAAAAATCTGATTCGTACCCTTTGCTGAATGAAAAAAAATTTGATTTGATCCAAATTTAATGAAGCATGTTAAAAATCTGCTATTTCCCGGCTGCAAGAAGCCTGAGAAGCCTGTATACCAGTGTACAACACTGTGCATTGCAGAAACATGCATAGCTAGTTCCCTGTGGTAGTGAAACAGTTCGGCCTCTTGCACAAGAACTTTGTGCATCCATTCTGTGCATTGGCGACCGCAATTTGCGGTCCTCAATGCACTGGCAATGTCCGTGCGGCGGCCGGGACGGATTGAGACCCATTAAACTTGAATGGATCCATGATCCGTCCGCACCGCTAAAAAATAGAACTAGGCACGGACAGAAACACCACAGGAGCACTCCGTAGTGCTTTAGTGGGGTTCCGATCCTTGCTTCTGTTCCGCATCTCCGTGATTGCGGAACCATTCAAGTGAATGGGTCCGCATCTATGATGCAAAGTGCACCTAGGTAGGTGCCCATGTATTGCGGACCCGCTGTATGCGGGCCGCAAATATGGTCACAGGCACACAACATTCGTGTACAAGAAGCCTTACTGTGTAAAAGTATAACAGGCAGTTGATAGCCATCACTCTTAGAATCAGTTCACACTTCACTTATTTGGTCAGTTACGGGTCCAAAACTGACCAAATCATTGAAGTGTGAACGCAGCCTTACAGGTCAATGTTAGCATCAGGTATAAAGGACTTAACAACGCAGTTGTCACGGTCCCTCAGGTGACTGATGTCAGGAAATCAAGGAGATTGGCTAAGCATGGAGGAATCTAACAGCCTCCTTGATTTCTCTTTATTCAGTGTTGATAGGGTTAATGACCACTTCCCTTTTCTCAGCTGTTGCTCAGTGGTCATCACTTCTACCCTTTATAGTCTGACCCCACCCTTCTGACTAGGCAGTAGATAGCTTAATTTGGGTTTGGCTGAGCTGCTGTGAGTTTGTCTCTGGTGTTCCTGCTCGTCCATCTCTACAGAAGTTAAGTATTGCGTTTGTTATATTCCCTGTTGTTTGTATCTGGGCCTGAGACAGAGACTTCTATTCGTCCATCAGGGGAGGAATGGGTTGTCTCTGGTCCTAACCTTTTCCAGGGCCTTGTAGGGATATAAAGGTCTAGGTATCCTGCATATAAATATTCCTACCTTCAAGGTCTATTTGTATTGATAGTTAGTTAGGGTCCGGATTAGGGTTGTCTAGGAGGTTACCTGTTTCTTTCATAGTTTCCAGGCCCAGTTACTGTTCCCCTTCCCTCCTGCGTTCAGTGTAGAGTTTACCCCCACACTGATCGTGACATTATTTACGCCAAATAAACCGCCATTTCGTTCAGGTCAGTGCAGCTATGGATCCTATGTCTGTACTGGTCAAACAGCTGCAGGGACTACCTAGCTGACTTCCGTGCAACAGTCTTACGGATTCAGAGACCACAGGCGGCTGGCTCCGGCTGGCAGAGCTAAATCCCGCCCATCAATGATGTCACCGGGTTCCTGGCAGCCCCATGGAGAGCCCCGGTATGTCACCGGATCTCCAAAAAATGCCTTTGCCCTGCACAATTTAGCGCAGGGCAAAGGAAAGCATCGGAGCAGTTCATGTCAGGGGGGCTGCCGGGGTGAAAATGGAGGGATGTCCTGGTTCAGCTCTGAACCCGGACAACCCCTTTAAGGATGATGGACAGTCTTGGGCTTTTTTTCTGCCGACCAGATCACCATCTCTTCAGTCAGTAGATGAATGTTTTAGAGCCTTGGGTCTTCTTTTTGATGACCCGGATCGGATCTCTCTGGCTGAGAACAAGTTACGTGGTATACGGCAGGGAGAAATCTATTGCTCTGAATTTAGGAGATAGGCTACGGCTATGGAGTGGAATGATCCTGCTCTCCGTAGCCAGTTCTGTCAGGGTCTATCTGAGAGGCTGCAGGACGCTTTGGCTTTTCATGAAAAACCTGAGTCATTGGAAGCAGCTATGTCCCTTGCTGAACCTCTGGATAGATGCTTGAGGGGGAGATCTAAGGGTTCTCACCCTCAGGATGTACTGTCAAATAAGGTGGCACTTCCTTTGACACTTATGGTAAAGAGACACCTGTGGTTACGCCTTGTGAGGAGCCTATGTAGTTGGGGGGAGCTACTCCTGGGACTGCTGGTAAGAGCTCTGGTCATATGAAGAGAGTTTGTTTTTGTTGTGGGAAGAAGGGACATTTTGTGAATATTTGTCCGTACATTCAGCGTCAAGGTGTAAACAAAAAAAATAAAAATAAATACTTAATCCCCAAATTACTATTGTTTGTGTGGGTGGGGAGCAAGAAAACTTACTTTTGTCATTTACTGGTAGCACCCAATTTCTCCTGTCTGCCAAGTGGCGCTAGAGTAGTAAAACTGTGGAAATCAAGGTATTTATCGACAGTGGGGCTGGGGTTAAGCTGATTGATGGACAGTTTGTTTGTATTCATGGGTTGACTACTAGTGCATTAGAGAAAAGTATTTCTGTCTTTGCAATTCATTCTGCATCTCTTAACCAAAAATGCCTGTTGCAGGTGGTGAATGACATCCATTTAAGAGGGGGTGATTTCCATCAGGAATCTGTCTCATGTTATGTGTTGGAGGGTCTGCCTACTCCGATGGTTTTGGGCTTACCATGGTTAAGCAAACATAACCCTACCATCGACTGGCAAGTGAGACAGATTCTCGATTAGAGTGATTTTTGCATGGACAACTGTCTTAATGCGTCTTTCTAAAACTATATCCTCGTTCATTTCCGAATTTTCTGATTTGTAACCAGGAGTTACCCCTGGCAATCTTATTCCTGGAGCTAAACTGCCCAAATCTCGGTTGTATAATCTTTCGGAGCCCGAAAGAAAGGCTATGCGAGAGTATATCACAAGAGCTTGGCAAGAGGTCATTTAAGACCATCCAAATCCCCAGTGGCTGCTTGGTTGTTCCTTAAAAAAAAAAAAAAAAAGATGGTAACCTTAGACCATGTGTGGACTTGAGCTCAACTGTATTTCCGTCCGTTATCCTTAACTCCTTCCTTTGATTCTGGATTTTTTTATTCAGATTGTCTACTCACCCCCCTCCCTGGTAAGGATCAGGAAGGGGGATGAGTAGAAGACCGCATTTAATACCCAAGAGGGTCATTTTGAAAACCTGGTCATGCTCTTTGGGTTAAACAACACTCTAGCGGTTTTTCAACACTTTATCAATGACATCTTTCATCATCTGGTGGGGAGATTTGCTGTTGTATATCTGGATGACATACTAATTTATTCTCCAGACGTGGAGACTCATAAGGATCATGTGAGACAGGTGTTAGAGATCCTAAGAGAGAATAAATTGTATGCGATGCGAAGATGGGAAAATGTGTTTTTGCTGTTCAGGAAGTGAAATTCCTGGGTTAACTGCTCTCATCCTCATGTTTTTGTATGGATCCTGTGGGGATACGCTCTGGTAGGCAGCTTAGCAGACGCAGTATAGAGGCAATCACAAAGTCTTTAACTTAAATAGTTCAGTGTTTATTCACACACAAGCCAAAACAAAATAACAGGTCGCAGTGTTGTATATGTTCACACCATGGAAAGTCCACAGAACACAAACGTTCACCTTGTTAGCAGTTTTTCCACAGCAGGCTTTAGGGGGCCTCTTTTCCAGCAATGAGGCTCTCAGCCCTCTAGCACGGCACACCTCATGCAGATCCCAAAACCACAGAGTCTCCACAGCTTCACTGTGAAATTGAGAATAATCCACCCAGCTGAGACTGCTGGCTGGGTTTTTATTCCTAACCAAAACCTGGCCTGGAACGTGGGGAGCAGCTCTACAGCCATACTAAATAACACTTAAAATTACTGTCTCTTACCTCACCGAGGCCAGGAATTTCGGCTACACATACCTTCCGTCAATGACTGATCCTTACGCCTTCCTACATACCTCCCCCTTTGTTCAACCCTGAGGGGGTGAACACATGCCAGACAGTGTACTCGGAACAGGGCACCCGCGTTACCCTGTAAAATGCCTGCCCTATGTTCCACGGAAAACGTAAAGTTTTGTAAAGACACGAACCACCTGGTGACCCAAGCATTCTTTTCTTTGTCTTGACTCATCCACTTGAGAGGGGAGTAGTCGGTCACCAGACAGAACTTTCTCCCCAACAGATATTAGCGGAGAGACTCTTGTGCCCACTTGATGGCCAGGCACTCCTTCTCCACTATACTGCACCTAGTCTCGGCTGGGGTAAGCTTTCGGCCCAGGAAAACAACGGGATGTTCCTCCCCATTGATGTCCTGAGAGAGTACAGCTCCGAGGCCTACTTCAGAGGCATCGGTCTATACCACAAACTCCCTCCTAAAGTCGGGCATCACCAATACTAGGGACCTACACAGGGCCGACTTCAAAGTGGAGAAAGCTTTTTCCACCTGCTCTTTCCATTGGACCGTCACTAACTTGTGTCCCTTCAAAAAGGCTGTAAATGGTGAGGCGAATGTAGGGACAAACCTCATAGTACCCCACCATACCCAGGAACGACTTTACTTGCCGAGTAGTGACAGGTCGGGGCCAATTCCTAATTGCCTCAATTTTGTTCACCTGAGGCCTGATCATTCCTCTCCAAATACCATAACCCAGGTACTTGGTCTCTTCTTACCCTATTGCGCACTTTTTTGGGTTAGCGGTTAAGCCAGCCTTCCTAAGGGAGTCCACTACTTTAGGTAGCTGACTTTCCTAGTCGGTGCTATGGACAACAATATTGTCCAGGTATGCCGAAGTGTACCGACAATGTAGACAGAGTACAATGTCCATTAGCCTTTGAAACGTAGTGGGAGCGCCATGTAGCCCAAAGGGTAAAACCTTGCACTGATACAGCCCCTCTGGCATGATGAAAGCTGTCTTTTCCTTGGCAGCCTCCGTCAAGGGTAACTGCCAGTACCCTTTGGTGAGGTCCAACACAGAAAAATACTGGGCTTGGCCTAACTTCTCAATAAGCTCACCCACTCGAGGCATAGGATACGCGTCAAACTTGGACACCTCATTCAGTTTGCGGAAATTGTTACAGAACCGCAATATCCTGTCCGGCTTGGGTATTAAGACTATTGGACTGGCCCATTCACTTTTTGATTCCTCGATGACACCTGGCTGGAGCATTAGCTGCACTTCCTCCGCGATGGCTTGTCGCCAAGCCTAGTGTACCCGGTACGGTTTTAACCAGACTTTTGCCTGACGCTCAGTGACAATGTTATGCCGGATTATGGTTGTGCATCCAGGGAGCTCAGAGAACACATCCGTGTTCTGACTAATGAACTCCCTGGCTTCTTGAGCCTTTTTAGAGGAGAGGTGTTCAGAAATTTTCGATGTGGCAGCCACTTCCCTTGCTACAGGCAGGGAGGCCGAAACTGCTTCAACTAGGAACTCATGGGCTGTCTTCCGTACAGGTTTCCCTATCTTTCCAGGGTTTGAGCAGATTCACATGGTACACCTGCTCCGGCTTTAGCCTCCCTGGCTGCTGTACCTTGCATTCTACCTCTCCAATTTTTTCAAGAACTTTGTAGGGCCCCTGCCACCTAGCTAGGAACTTACTGTCTATGGTCGGTACCAGAACCAACAACCGACCTCCTGGATTAAAGTTCTGGACCCGAGCCTGCCTATTATAGACCCTACTCTGGGCTCACTGTGCTGCCTCCATATGCTCCCTACCAGAGGTAACACTGTTTCCATCCGTCCTTGCATCTGTGTGATGTACTATGCCACACTTTTGTGCGGTGTATGTTTGTAGCTCCCACGCCTCTTTGGCGACGTCCAACAGACGTCGCCAAAGTTTTCGTGCCTGCTGTATAGCAGTTCGAAGGGCGAGAACCCAGTAGAGGCCTGGGGCACTTCTCGCACTGCAAACATGAGATAGGGCAGAAGAAGGTCCCAGTGCCTCCCATACTTAGACACCACTCCTTTTTAACATATATTTTAGTGTTTAATTAAACCTCTCTACCAGGCCATCCATTTGAAGATGATACATGGATGTCGGTAGCTGTTTTATCTGGAGAAACTTAGAGTTCCCTCATGACCTAGGGCATAAATGCGATCCCTTGGTCAGTCAGAACCTTCTTAGGCAGACCCACTTGAGAAAACATCTCCATTAATGCCTTAGCTATGAGTTTGGCTGATGTATGACACAGTGGCTCCTCCTCCGGGTACCGAGTGGCGTAGTCGTGGATGACTAAGATGTGTTGGTGCCCTCTAGCGGACTTCGGTACTGGGCCTGTGAGATCCATAGCGATCCGCTCTAATGGAACCTCAATAATTGGGAGAGGGACCAGGGGACTATGGAAATGTGGCTAGGGGCTGGTTATCTGGCAGGTTGGGCAAGACTTGTAATACTCTTCCACCTATCTGAACAGTAGAACCGCTGTAGAATCCGGTCCTGCGTTTTCTGCTGGCCCAGGTGTCACCCAAGAACATGTTGGTGGGCTAACTCCAACACGAGTTTGTGATACGCTTTGGGCACCACCAGCTGTTCAATATGCTCACCCCGTAGTTGATTTACCTGGTACAGCATCTCCTGTTGAACCACAAAACAGGGGAACATAGACTCGGCCCCTGGTTGTTTCGGCTCACCCTCAACTACTACCACATTTTCCCCGGCTCGAGATAGTCGGTCCTGGTGCTGTGATGTACAAAATTATCTCCAGAGACATTGAGGTCTGCCAACTCCGGACCCGGTGGCAAGTCCTCCACGTCTCCCACCATCACACTAAGTGGGGTTGTCTCCCCCTCTTCCACTGAAGTGGCAGTCACCCCTACTGCTGGCCCTTCGGACTCAGGTTCCCAGGGTTCTGGTCTTTCCCCTGACCAGGGCCACTCTGCTAGGGTCACATCTGTCTCCTTGGTATCGGCAACTATCGTATCCGGCCATAGTGCTGGGAAACCGGGAAGTATCTCACAATTATTAGTTCATAGTGCAACTTTGTGGCGACGGCCACCTCATGAGTCCACATGCCGGCCTCCGTGGATAGGGACACTAGGGCGGTGGGATAGTCCTTTAAGTCTCCATGGATGCACACTACGCCTACTTTTCAGTCAGTATACTTGGCGGACCGCACCAGGACAGCTCTTGCCAGAGACACCAGGCTCCCTGAGTCCAGCAGCGCCGCTGCCAGGGTATCTCCCACTTGTACCTGGCACAGGTGACTATTGTCTATTGTCTCTGGGTTACCGGACGCACACAGCCTCCTGGCATACATTGAGGGGCGGTAGCAGAATTTAATGTCCATGGGTTCACCCTGATGGGGACAGTTGGCCCTTATGTGTCCAGGTTCGTGACACCGCAAGCAGACCACCAGGGCTGGGTCTGCAGGTGGTACATCCCGGGCAGGTTTGGCTGGCACCAGCCTTCGTGCCTGGGGTGGAGATTTCCAGGGTTTGACTGGCCCCCTCCCAAAAGAATCCCCCTGCAGATTTCTGGTGGCCTCGTAGCGCTCCACCAGGTCGACCATCTCTAGGGCATTACCAGGAGACACCTGGCCGATCCAGTGCTGGAAAGGGTACGGCAAAGCCCTCCAGAAGACATCCGCCAACAGGCGGTCCAGCATAGCAGTGGGACTCAGTACGTCAGTCTCAGGGGAGCACCCAGGAAATTTGTCTAGGGGGGGTCCGAAAGGCAAAAAAAGTGGCATGTGTAGTGCGCTGTGCTAATTCAATTTTTCAAAGCCCCCTTTATATTTAAAAATGCAGGGAAGGGGTGTAGTGTGTTGCGCTGATTCTTTTATTTTGCGATTCTAAAAGCTACATATAATAGGCCACTCCCAACAAACACTGTACATCTGACATTCTATAGTTGCGGCCTGTCTCTACACATCATACGGAGAGAGGGGGAGGTCTGTCCTGGCTGCACTGCCTGCTTCACATCATACAATAAACAGCAGGCTACAGCCAGGAAGCTCCTCCGCTCTCCTCCCTCCCCAGATCCTGCTCAAGGCCAGTGATTCCCCCCACCATCTGCCACCCGCCCGTGGCCTGCTGCCCCCCTTGACCGTCCTCACCCAGCTCTGAATCCTCCTTCTGCAAATGGCAGGGGGAGGAGCCGGAGCATCTCCTCTCCTACATAGCGCCACATACCTCTTACATCCAGTGATATACAAGCAGAGCCCTTGTAGCACTCGGTGGATATTTTTGCTGGAGTAGGGTTCCCACCTCTTTTATAATAGGTACAAAGACTCCAGCCAAGTCGTTTTTAGATGCAACTTTTTTTATTTGCGTACAAAAGATAGTTGCTGCGGCGGTGTGACGTTTCGGCACTCCTTGCCTTCATCAGACTGCAGCAAAGACAAATATAATTAAGTGGGTATAGTGCATACAGTATAGTATAACATGACAGCAGATACATAACGCATGTCTATATATACATGGTATATCCACAAATGTATACATTATGAAGAACCGTGGAATTACGGATCAAAGAGTTCTTTTTAAAGGAAAACCAAAAAGGGAGACAGCAAGAAAAAAAGAAAAAAGAAAAAGGTAATAGTACCAATACGTAAACACAAATGCTGGAGTTCAAGGCTAAAAAGAGCCTTTTTTTTGGTAAGGACACAGTCAGGTCCAGATATCTCTCAATTTAACAAGATGGAGGGCTATGATCTAAAGTTAAGGTAATTCACAAATAAGTGAGTGCTTATTCATACATTCTATGGTTATCTAATTATCCCTGGTACCATGTTATTAACAGACCAACTCTTGATGCCTAATAGGTGTAATGAAGGGGGTCTAGTGCCCCAGGAGCAACTTACCTAGTGCCGCTGGTGGACTGACACGCGGAAGTACCACTAAGTGGTGTAGGCGCCATGTCTGTGGTCATAGACTACAGCCTTTAAGTAGCCCAGCGTTGTCCTGCCAAGATGCCGCGTTTCCGGAAACCAGAAATGCGTCACGTGGAACGCACACTGTTGCTGCGATGCGTTCCACCAACCGGAAATACGTTGGTGGAACGCACAGCGGTACCTACAGAAACAATGGAGGAAGGAGGGTAGACAGGACAGAAGCGGTGCAGATATGGAATGGTAGTAACACTAGTGGGCGCTATGTGGGGATCTCTACTTGGTTAGTGTGCCGGCTGTTGCGTTCCATATCGCAAGTGCTGCGTTCCGCCGACCGGAAGTTCGTCATGGGGGTGTGTCAGTGTGCTCATTGGTGGGTTCTATGGCAACAGGGCTAGTGTCCGGACATAGGGGGGGGACCTCACGATCTCACTGGAACAAGGCAATAAGGGGATGTAGTAACACTATGTGTACAGAAATGAGAGAAACAAAAAGTAAAGGTCCTATTAAGTATGAAAAGACATGTTTAATAAAGAGGCCGTATAATCCATATGTCATAGCGGGGACAATATTTGGATCTCTATGTTGTTGTAGGGGCGGGGTCTGTTTCAGGAGTTTGGAATGTAAAAATGAATAAAGATGATATGTGTGTAGGACAGGCACGTATTATTGGATATATCTTAAATATGCACATGGAGGTGACTAGTCGTGTTACGAAATATAGTCGCTGGTTGTCAGTGTCATGACACTGACAACTAGCGACTATATTTCGTAACACGACTAGTCACCGTCTTGTGCATATTGTATATTACATCTTGATCACATAATCATGTCCGTGAGTCGCCATAGTGACCTAACTGCCACCATCGCATTATTACCTACCATGACACTCACGAACAGCGACTTTATTTCATAACACAACTAGTCACCTCCATGTGCATATTTAAGATATATCCAATAGTACGTGCCTGTCCTACACACATATCATCTTTATTCATTTTTACATTCCAAACTCCTGAAACAGACCCCGCCCCTACAACAACATAGAGATCCAAATATTGTCCCCGCTATGACATATGGATTATACAGCCTCTTTATTAAACATGTCTTTTCATACTTAATAGGACCTTTACTTTTTGTTTCTCTCATTTCTGTACACATAGTGTTACTACATCCCCTTATTGCCTTGTACCAGTGAGATTGTGAGGTCCCTCCCCCTATGTCCGGACACTAGCCCTGTTGCCATAGAACCCAACAATGAGCACACTGACACACCCCCATGACGAACCTCCGGTCGGCGGAACGCAGCACTTGCGATATGGAATGCAACAGCCGGCACACTAACCAAGTAGAGATCCCCACATAGAGCCCACTAGTGTTACTACTATTCCATATCTGCACCCCTTCCATCCTGTCTACCCTCCTTCCTCCATTGTTTCTGTAGGCACCGCTGTGCGTTCCACCAACGTACTTCCGGTTGGTGGAACGCATTGCGGCAACAGTGTGCGTTCCACGTGACGCACTTTCGGTTTCCGGAAGTGCGGCATCTTGGCGGGACAACACTGGGCTACTTTAAAGGCTGTAGTCTATGACTACAGACATGGCGTCTACACCACTTAGCGGTACTTCCGCATGTCAGTCCAATTGCGTCCACATCTATGTGACTTCTCCCTCCACCAGCGGCACTAGGTAAGTTGCTCCTGGGGCACTAGACCCCCTTCATTACACCTATTAGGCATCAAGAGTTGGTCTGTTAATAACATGGTACCAGAGATAAATAGATACCCATAGAATGTATGAATAAGCACTCACTTATCTGTGAATTACCTTAACTTTAGATCATAGCCCTCCATCTTGTTAAATTGAGAGATATCTGCACCTGACTGTGTCCTTACCAAAAAACGGCTCTTTTTAGCCTTGAACTCCAGCATTTGTATTTACATATTGGTACTATTACCTTTTTCTTTTTTCTTTTTTTTCTTGCTGTCATGTTATACTATACTGTATGCACTATACCCACTTAATTATATTTGTCTTTGCTGCAGTCTGATGAAGGCACGGAGGTGCCGAAACATCACACTGCCGCAGCAACTATCTTTTGTACGCAAATAAAAAAAGTTGCATCTAAAAACGACTTGGCTGGAGTCTTTGTACCTATTACATCCAGTGATGTCACCTTTGTTGTAGACGTTCTCTTTCCTCATCTTCTCCATTCAGACCAGACCGCCATGATGATTTTTCAGCCATCTTCCATCTCTGCAGAGATTAACAAACAGACATTAATTTTCCACATTTCCATCATCTTCACATCTTCTGAATACCCTTTCCTGCCACCCCCAATACTGTGCCCGCTCTGCCCCCAATACTATACTGCAGAAACAGTCCCCCTGGAAATACTGCTACCACACAGATAGTGCCCCAATACTGTGCCCGCTGTGCCCCCAATACTATACTGCAGAAACTGTCCCCCTGGAAATACTACTACCACACAGATAGTGCTCCCTTCAACAATTATTGGCACACAGGGCTCTAAAAAAATAACTGTGGCCAGACATTAATAATATAAAGATAATGTCCCCCAAAAATGATTGTGCTAAGCTGATACTGTGGCAGGGTGCCCCCCAAAGTAACAGGGCTCCCCAAAATAGAAATAATTCTCTGCCAGAGCACACTTAGTAGTAATAATGCCCCTATAGTGCCCATACTAGTAATCATGTTCCTCATAGCCCCCCAGTATTAGCAAAACTCCGCATAATACCTCCTAGTAGTAATAATTCTCCCTATAATATGACAGTACATGAAATGCCCCCGCTTAGTGCCCGCTGTTGAGCTAATGTCCCCATAATGTATGCCAGTATAAAATACCCCTATATAGTGCCCCAGTAAATGCCCTCATAGTGCTCCTCTCCCCCTTCCCCATAGTGTCCCCCATAATATGCCAGTAAAAAATGCCCCTTCTAAGTGCCACCATATGCCCCAATAGTGCTCCTCTCCCCCATAGTGCCGCTCTCCCCTATAGTGCCTACCATAATGTGCCAGTAAAAAAATGCCCCCTTAGTGCCACCAGATGCCATAATGCCCCCATAATGTGCCAATAAGAATAAAGGCGCCTTTAGAGCCCCCACTTCCCCTTAGTCCCCCCAAATAATGCCCCTATAGTGCCACCAGATGCCCCATAGTGCCATTCTCCCCTATAGTGCCCCCATAATGTGTCAATAAAAAAAAGCCCCTTTAGAGCCCCCAGATGCCCCCATAGTGCTCCTCTCCCCCATGGTGCCGCCCCATTATGTGCCAGTAAAAAATGCCCCATCAAAGTGCCACCATATGCCCCAATAGTGCTCCACTCCTCCATAGTGCCGCCCTCCCCTATAGTGCCTCCCATAATGTGCCAGTAAAAATTGCCCCCTTAGTGCCACCAGATGCCATAATGCCCCATGTGCCAATAAGAAAAAAAGGCCCCTTTAGAAACCCCACTTCCCCATAGTGCCCCCAAATAATGCCCCTATAGTGCCACCAGATGTCCCCTAGTGCCGTTCTCCCCTATAGTGCCCCCATAACGTGTAAAAAAAAAAAAGAAAAAGAAAAAAGCCCCTTTAGAGTCCCTATAGTGCTCCTCTCCCCCATGGTCCCCCCCAAATAATGCCCCTATAGTGCCACCAGATGCCCCATAGTGCCGTTCTCCCCTATAGTGCCCCCCATAGTGTTTAAAAAAAAAAAAAGCCCCTTTAAAGCCCCCATAGTGCTCCTCTCCCCCATTGTGCCCATAATGTGCCAGTAAGAAGTGCCACCAAAAAAAAAAGTACAACCAGATGCCCCATAGTGCCGTTCTCCCCTTTAGTGCCCCCATAGTGCCAGCTCCCCCCCTCCCCAAAAAAATAATCAAACAAACAATAAAAAATACACTGATACTTACCTCCACCAGCAGCGATGCGATGCAGGCCTCTTCCAGCCTATGTCCCTGCTGTGTGCTGGCCGGCTCAGGCGGCGCGATGATGACATCATCGCGCCGCCTGAGCAGGCCTCTGATAGGCTGCAGGCATTAGTTCCTGCGGCCTATCAGAAGAACAGGGGAGAGACACACCTCTCCCTCCCCTGCTCTGCCGCAGCACAGTCATTATTAGATTAGATATGGAGATTAGATATGGAGATGAGCGCTTCCACAATGGAAGCGCTCATCTGCTACTGCATTTTGAACTATTCAACTTGTGTAAACCTTTAACACACATGACTAGGAAGGGGGTTGATTTCTCTGTTTGGTCGGAGGTGGCATTACAAGCCTTTTCTGCTTTGACGGAATGTTTTGCTTTAGCCCCTATTCTGGTGCAACCGGACGTGTATGAGCCATTCATTGCAGAGATTGACGCATCCAAGGTAGGATGGGGAGCAGTAAATGGCACCCATGTTCTTTTTTCTCTAAAAAAAACTATTGACTGCTAAAAGAAATTATGACATGGGTAATAGGAAATTGCTGACCATTAAGTTGGCTTTTGAAGAATGGCGCCATTGGTTGGAAGGAGCAATTCATCCTATTACGGTAATTAATGATCAAAAAAATCTGGCTTACCTCGGATAAACGACTGAAGAAGGCAGGCCAGATGGTCGCTGTTTTTCACCAGATTTAACTTCATTGTCACCTACTGCCCTGGGATTAAGAACGTCAAGGCGGATGTTTTGTCGCGCAGCTTTCCTGGGGGGTGATTCTAAAGATCCTAGTCCTATTTTTTCTGTAGGGGTAGTCATATCTGCCCTATATCCTGATTTTGAGGCTAAGGTATTGGAGGCCCAAGAGGATGCATCGGACTCTTGTCCTCCAGGAAAATTGTTTGTTCCTTCAGACTTACGTCATAAGGTATTTGTGGAACATCACTGTACTGTCTTGGCTGGACACCCTGGGAGTAGATCCACTCTCGATCTCATCTCACGCAGATTTTGGTGGCTGGGGCTGCGTAAGTGTGTTGAGGACTATGTGTCAACCTGTTGTACCTGTGCTCGTGCTAAGGTGACAGATACTCGGCCTTCTGGATCTCTTCTTCTGTTACCCATCCCGTCCAGACCTTGGACGCATTTGTCCATGGACTTTATCACGGATGTACCGAATTCTTTGGTGAAAACCGTGATCCCGGTGGTAGTTGATTGGTTTAGCAAAATGGCGCATTTTATAGCATTGCCGGCTCTACCTAATGCCAAGACTCTTGCACAGGTGTTTGTCGAAAACATAGTGAAACTACATGGCATTCCCTCTGATGTGGTGTCTGATCAGGGGACTCTGTTTGTTTCCAGATTCTGGAAAGGGTTCTGTACTCGACTGGAGGTACAATTGTCCTTTTCTTCAGCTTTTCATCCTCAGTTTAACGGCCAGACAGAGCGCACCAGTAAGAGGATGGAAACTTACTTGAGATGTTTTGTTTCGTAGAACCAGGAGGAGTGGTCTTCATTCTTGTCATTAGCTGAGTTCGCCATTAATAACCGTAGACAGGAGTCCCCTAATAGGCCGTTGTTTTTTGGGCCATATGGATTCCATCCGCAGTTTGGCACATTTTCTGGTTCTCAAACTTCCGGTATTTATGAGGAAGAAAGATTTTCCTCTTCTTTGTCTTTGAAAATTCAAAATAACCTAAAAAAGATGGGCAACAGGTATAAGCGTGTGGCTGACAGAAGACGTATGAATGGTCCAGACCTGAGAGTGGGTGATTCTTTGTCGTTGTCCACAAGAAACATTAGGCTTAAGGTACCTTCTTGGAAGTTGGGCCCAAGATTTATTGGTCCATCACTGCCATTGTTAACCCTGTAGCCTTCCGTCTTGAACTTCCTCAGGCTTTGAAAATTCATAACGTATTTCATAAGTCGTTGTTGAAGAAATGTGTGAAACCTGTTGAGCCGTCCTCCTTGCATTCCACTCCTGTTATGGTGGACAGTAATTTAGAATTTCAAATCAGCAGGATTGTGATCTCCCGAGTTCTCCGTAGATCTCTCCTGTATCTTCTCCACTGGAAGGGTTACGGACCAGAGGAGAGGATGTGAGTTACAGCGGCCGATGTTAATGCGAATCGTCTGGTGAAGGCCTTTCACAGAGCCCATAAGGTCAGTCCTAGCTTCCCGGAGGTCACTCGTAGAAGGAGGAAGTACTGTCACGATGATGTCAGGAAATCAAGGAGATCTAACAGCCTCCTTGATTTCTCTTGATTCAGTGTTGATAGGGTTAATTACCACTTCACTTTTCTCAGCTGTTGCTCAGTGGTCATTACTTCTACCCTTTATAGTCTGACCCCACCCTTCTGACTATGCGGTAGATAGATTAATTTTGGTTTGGCTGAGCTGGTGTGAGTTTGTCTCTGGTGTTCCTGCTCGTCCATCTCTACAGAAGTTAAGTGTCGCATTTGTTTGTTATATTTCCTGTTGTTTGTATCTGGGCCTGAGACAGAGACTTCCATTAGTCCATCTGGGGAGGAATGGGTTGTCTCTGGTCCTAACCTTTTCCAGTGCCTTGTAGGGATATAAAGCCTAGGTATACTGCATATGAATATTCCTACCTTCAAGGTCTATTCATATTGATAGTTAGTTAGGGCCTGGATTAGGGTTGTCTAGGAGGTGACATGTTTCTTTTCTAGTTTCCAGGCCCAGTTACTGTTCTCCTTCCCTTCTGTGTTCAGCTTGGAGTTTCCCCTACACTGATCGTGACAGCAGTGGCCCAAGATTCTACTATAGAGTGAAAGAGCGTACTCCATTTACACAGTCTGCTGATTCCACATAGATTGCTACAGAACCTGTTCTGTTACACGCCGATAAAAGTGGTGGCCCCATGACACAGTGGAGAGGGTGTCAGCAGCAGGTTTTTGCTGATGTCACAGTTTATTTTTCTCTTCTTCTGATCCATCACAAGAACAACCCCAAAAAGACGGATCCTTTTGAGCATCTGCCTTAAGACAGTCAGCATTTGGTCAGTGATCTATCAGTATTGCTAAGGCCAAAAAAACAGGAGTGGATCCAAAACACATATGACACGTGATTGGAATATTTGCATGTCTTCTGTGTTTTGTACCCACTCCTCCTTTTGGCTTCCAGATCATGAGCAAATCCTGTTGCAAAATAAGGACCGTGTGATAGAGGCATTATGGATGCTCCAAAGACGGGATTTGTTGTGTTCTGCATTTTTCCATCCTTCTGACAGATCAGAAGAAGGGTAAAATAAATGGTGATATCAGCAATGCCAAACAGGGACACTAGTGGGCCTGTCACAGAGGGGTGAATTTGGAAACAGCGAGAGGAGTCAACTTAGTGGCCCAGTCACAGAGTGGTAAAGGTGACAACCAGATGAGGCGCCAACATAATGGCCCAGTCATAGACTGGAGAGGGTGGCAACCATCCCCCGGCTGCACTAAACACCCACTCTGATGCCACACTACTGGCTAGGAAGAAAAGCCTGTCTAGGGCAAACTCAGCCAGTTGTGGACAAAAATCAAGTTTGGCTGTCCAGGGTATCTTGGATGTGGGGTCGGGCCAGCTGTTCCGTTTTCCATATTTTTTGCGGATCCATTGTTTGAGGACTGCAAAATACATACGGTCGTGTACATGAGCCCTTAAAGGGGTATGCCCATCTCAGACAATGGGGGCACATGGCTAGGGACCCCGCACCTACAATGAGAACGGAGCGGGGAAATGAACGGAGGGAGCACTGCGCATGCGCAGCCACCCTCCTTTCATTTCTATGGGGATGCTGAAAATAGCCGATCGCTGGCTTGGCTATTGCTGTCTGCCCCATAGAAATGAATGGGAGCATGGGCCGCGCATGCTCGGTGCCCTCTCCCATTCACTTCTATGAGAGCAGCGCTTGCTGGTGGATGGACCCCAGGAAATCTGGGGTCCTCCAGCCACAGTGCCCCCTGCTTCGTTCTTGTTGTAGGTGCAGGTCCCAGTGGTGGGACCTGCACCTATCAGACAATGGGGGCATATCCTAAAGATATACCCCCAATGTCTGAGATGTGAAAACCCTTTTAAGTTGCTGTTGCTGTTCCCCCACCCCCTCCAGCAGTCATGGCAGTGGAGCATGAGCACAGAGGGCCTCCCTGTCAGACCTTTATGAGGATGGGCGAAGGCGCACATAGGCAGCGACCAACTGATTACATAGGATTCTCGATAGTAGTTTATCCTCCCTCTCAGCAGGTTGATAAAAGGCACTCATTTTAGCAAGGGTCTAAGATGGTGGAGAGCTAGTAGTCATTAGTGTTGAGCACGAATATTCGAATTGCGAATTTTTTTCTCGAATATCGCAAATTCGAGAATTCGCGAATATTTCAAATATAGTGCTATATATTCGCTATATTGAATATTCCTAAATTTTAAACATCTGAAAAAACATGATCCCTCACTGCTTCTTGCTTCTGAGCCAATGAGTCATTGGCCCACATATACCACAGACTTATACTACTATATTAGCAAAATCGATCGAAAATGGGCAAAATTTGATTTCAAAAGTAAGAAGAAATTCTTCTCATTGTAAGTAATATTGTATTACAGCACTGTATTTTATTTCATATTGCATGCATGTCAGAACAATATTTAGCATTAGCAACACTCAATCTACATCTAAGGCTACTTTCACACTTGCGTTCGGAGCGGATCCGTCTGGTGTCTGCACAGACAGATCCGCTCCTATAATGCAAGCGATGGTATCGGAACGGATCCGTCTGCATTATATTTCAGAAAAAAATCTAAGTCTGAAAGTTAGTCAGACGGACCCGTCCAGACTTTGCATTGAAAGTCAATGGGGGTCGGATCCGTTTGAAATTGCACCATATTGTGTCAATGTCAAATGGATCAGTCCCCATTGACTTACATTGTAAGTCTGGACGGATCCGTTTGGCTCCGCACGGCCAGGCGGACACCCGAACGCTGCAAGCTGCGTTTGGGTGTCCGCCTGCTGAGCGGAATGGAGGCCAAAATGGTGCCAGACTGAGGCATTCTGAGCGGATCCGCATCCACTCAGAATGCATTGGGGCCGTACGGATGCGTTCGGGGCCGCTTGTGAGAGCCTTCAAACGGAACTCACAAGCGGAACCCCAAACGCAAGTGTGAAAGTAACCTAAATAATTTATATGTAGATTGAGTGTTGCTAAATATTCGTGTATGCAAATTATTATTTTTTTCTCCGCCGCCTGCCCTCTCCCTCAGTAGCAGATACTACTGATTGGTGCACTGAGTATTCTTGTTACTTTGCAGCACTATGTCAGTAGCATGTACAGTACAGACCAAAGGTTTGGACACACCTTCTCATTCAAAGAGTTTTCTATATTTTCATGACTGAAATTGTAGATTCACACTGAAGGCATCAAAACTATGAATTAACACATGTGGAATTATATACATAACAAAAAAGTGTGAAACAACTGAAAATATGTCATATTCTAGGTTCTTTAAAGTAGCCACCTTTTGCTTTGATTACTGCTTTGCACACTCTTGGCATTCTCTTGATGAGCTTCAAGAGGTAGTCACCTGAAATGGTCTTCCAACAGTCTTGAAGGAGTTCCCAGAGATGCCTAGCACTTGTTGGCCCTTTTGCCTTCACTCTTCGGTCCAGCTCACCCCAAACCATCTTGATTGGGTTCAAGTCTGGTGACTGTGGAGGCCAGGTCATCTGGAACAGCACCCCATCACTCTCCTTCATGGTCAAATAGCCCTTACACAGCCTGGAGGTGTTTTTGGGGTCATTATCCTGTTGAAAAATAAATGATGGTCCAACTAAACGCAAACCAGATAGAATAGCATGCCGCTGCAAAATGCTGTGGTAGCCATGCTGGTTCAGTATGCCTTCAATTTTGAATAAATCCCCAACAGTGTCACCAGCAAAGCACCCCCACACCATCGCACCTCCTCCTCCATGCTTCACGGTGGGAACCAGGCATGTCCATCCGTTCACCTTTTCTGCGTCACACAAAGACACGGTGGTTGGAACCAAAGATCTCAAATTTAGACTCATCAGACCAAAGCACAGATTTCCACTGGTCTAATGTCCATTCCTTGTGTTCTTTAGCCCAAACAAGTCTCTTCTGCTTGTTGCCTGTCCTTAGCAGTGGTTTCCTAGCAGATAGTCTATCATGAAGGCCTGATTCACACAGTCTCCTCTTAACAGTTGTTCTAGAGATGTGTCTGCTGCTAGAACTCTGTGTGGCATTGACCTGGTCTCTAATCTGAGCTGCTGTTAACCTGCGATTTCTGAGGCTGGTGACTCGGATGAACTTATCCTCAGCAGCAGAGGTGACTCTTGGTCTTCCTTTCCTGGGGCAGTCCGCATGTGAGCCAGTTTCTTTGTAGCGCTTGATGGATTTTGTGACTGCACTTGGGGACACTTTTAAAGTTTTCCCAATTTTTCGGACTGACTGACATTTCTCAAAGTAATGATGGCCACTCATTTTTCTTTACTTAGCTGCTTTTTTCTTGCCATAATACAAATTCTAACAGTCTATTCAGTAGGGCAGCTGTGTATCCACCTGACTTCTCCACAACACAACTGATGGTCCCAACCCCATTTATAAGGCAAGAAATCTCACTTATTAAACCTGACAGGGCACACCTGTGAAAGGAAAACCATTTCAGGTGACAACCTCTTGAAGCTCATCAAGAGAATACCAAGAGTGTGCAAAGCAGTAATCAAAGCAAAATGTGGCTACTTTGAAGAACCTAGAATATGACATATTTTCAGTTCTTTCACACTTTTTTGTTATGTATATTATTCCACGTGTTAATTCATAGTTTTGATGCCTTCAGTGTGAATCTACAATTTTCATAGTCATGAAAATAAAGAAAACTCTTTGAATGAGAAGGTGTGTCCAAACTTTTAGTCTGTACTGTATGTATGGACAACAGATAATGGTGCACATAGCACGTCCGTTTTCCTGCCATGCAATATATACCACACACTATATACCATACACCCAATATATATAGATTTAAATTTATGTCCATAAATATTTTTTGTCAGACCGCCAGTAATTGCTGGTTCATTTAGCGTTACCCAGCGTGCACCACGGGGATGCAAACCAGAAGTACACCCAATACCGTACCGTCACTTAACTAGACAGGTACATTGCAGCTTTGCTGGCCTTTATCTGATTGCTCAGACTTCACATACATATAATCGCAATACAATCCGATCTTCTATCGGTAACTTTAAATCTAATATTTCCCCTTTAACCCCTTCAAGACCAGGCCTATTTTAATTTTTACATTTTTGTTTTGTCCTCCGTCATGTTCCAAAAGCCATAACTTTTTTATTTTTCCGTTCACATAGCTATATGAGGTCTTTTTTTTTTGCAGGACAAGATGCATTTTTTAATGCCACCATTTAATTTACCATGTTTTGTATTAGAAAAAATTGTTTTATATGTAAAATTGGGAAAGGGTAGTGATTCAAACTTTTAATATAGTGGTATTTATTTAAACTTTATTAAACTTTTTTTTTTTTTACAGCAATTAGCCCCCATAGGGGCCTCGTACATAGGATCTTTTGATCCCATCTCCATTTCACGATAATAGAGATCTATTACGGTGACTAGGATGTTTACACACTCCATTCTGCTCTATGCCTCGTGCAGGGGCTCCGATTGGAAGGAAGATGGGGGCGCATCACGTCACAGTTGCCGCGATGAGCCTTGATTGCGGTACCTGAGGGGTTGAATGGCAGGGGCGATCGCCGCTTCCTGTTAGTGCGGCCGGATGTCGGCTGTATCATATAGCCGGCAGATCGTTCGTATGGAGCGGCTCACTGCAGAGGCCAGCTCTATACATCCCCTGTCACGCAATAACATACCTTTACGTCATAATGTGTGAAGGGGCTAAAGACGTAACTACTTTTTTATTTGTGGATATTTCTTTATTTGCATAGTAAAAAAATTGTGATTATATGCTTTAATCTTTATCCTTCAGCGCTTTCTGGAGCGGGGATACCCTTGGACCAGCAAGAGGGTAGAAAAAGTGGCCATCGTACGGTCTGTCCGAATTAAAATTAAAAAGCGGGATATGGCACGACCACAAGGCCATTCAAAAAAAGTATTGTGACCTGAAGCGCCTACACCCAGAACAGGTCGATGAGTATAGTCGGCGATTACGCCCAGGTACAATGCTTACATGATTTTTGTATTTCTCTCTTCAACACTCAGTAATGTATAGTTATGCTGCTAAGGATACTTTCACACTTGCGTTCGGGGTTCCGCTTGTGAGTTCCGTTTGAAGGCTCTCACAAGTGGCCCCGAACGGATCCGTACAGCCCCAATGCATTCTGAGTGGATAAGGATCCGCTCAGAATGCATCAGTATGGCTCAGTTTCGCCTCCGTTCCGCTCAGCAAGCGGACACCCAAACGCAGCTTGCAGCGTTCGGGTGTTCGCCTGGCCGTGCAGAGGCAAAGGGATCCGTCCAGACTTAGAATGTAAGTCAATGGGGACGGATCCCTTTGTCGTTGACACAATATGGTGCAATTTCAAATGGATCCGTCCCCCATTGACTTTCAATGCAAAGTCAGGACGGATCCGTCTGACTATCAATTAGACTTAGATTTTTTTCTGAAATATAATGCAAACGGATCCGTTCTGAACGGATACCATCGTTTGCATTATAGGTGCGGATCCGTCTGTGCAGAGACCAGACGGATCCGCTCCAAACGCAAGTGTGAAAGTAGCCTAACACACAACCTTTTAACTCAAATTTCTTAACTCATCACGTAATCTTGAAACACAAGGTATTTTTTAAATATCTCAAGTATTTAATTGCATTAAGTTTACATAACACGTCTCATAAAGCATGTGTGTTAACTCTACTTTATACGTATTTCATCCCTTTTCAAAAGATTACAAAATCTTCTGGTTTCATCATATATCTCTACCTCGCTGAGATTGTATATATATTGTTATACACACAGCGCGGTACTGATGTTTGATGTCACCGGATGATTTCATACGTTTCACACGTTTATATCTACATAAACTGCAAACATCATTCAGCATTCCGGTCAATGTCCCCGACCATTACATACATCCCCCACTTAATTTGCATGGGATTTAAGATAATATATATATATATATATATATATATATATATATATATATATATATATACAGGGAGTGCAGAATTATTAGGCAAATGAGTATTTTGGCCACATCATCCTCTTTATGCATGTTGTCTTACTCCAAGCTGTATACGCTCGAAAGCCTACTACCAATTAAGCATATTAGGTGATGTGCATCTCTGTAATGAGAAGGGGTGTGGTCTAATGACATCAACACCCTATATCAGGTGTGCATAATTATTAGGCAACTTCCTTTCCTTTGGCAAAATGGGTCAAAAGAAGGACTTGACAGGCTCAGAAAAGTCAAAAATAGTGAGATATCTTGCAGAGGGATGCAGCACTCTTAAAATTGCAAAGCTTCTGAAGCGTGATCATCGAACAATCAAGCGTTTCATTCAAAATAGTCAACAGGGTCGCAAGAAGCGTGTGGAAAAACCAAGGCGCAAAATAACTGCCCATGAACTGAGAAAAGTCAAGCGTGCAGCTGCCAAGATGCCACTTGCCACCAGTTTGGCCATATTTCAGAGCTGCAACATCACTGGAGTGCCCAAAAGCACAAGGTGTGCAATACTCAGAGACATGGCCAAGGTAAGAAAGGCTGAAAGACGACCACCACTGAACAAGACACACAAGCTGAAACGTCAAGACTGGGCCAAGAAATATCTCAAGACCAGTGGCGTACACAAAATCCATGGGGCCCCGGTGCGAAACTGATCCATGGGGCCCCCTCCCTGTCGCGCCCCCCCCCCCAAACCTGCCGCAAGAATTTACTTGGGCCCCCTGGATTGGGATTAATAATGCTCCGTGCCTCTCTGTGACCTTTTTACTACAAAATCACAGTGAGACAAAGTTGTCACTGTGATTTTGTAGCAAATAGATCACAGAGAGGCACAGAGCATTATCAATCATGTTAATGCTCCGTGTCTTGGCTGTCCGGGACGGGGCTTGGCTCTCTTTCAAGCAGCAGATTACCCGCACGGCATCCGCTCATGTGAAAGAGCCCTAAGCCCAATGCATGGCTACACTCACCCAGTCCTAACTAATAAAATCTGGTCCTACCTCATCCAGGGTGTCGCTGGCATCGGCGTGATGTCCACTGGATCCAGAACAAGGTCCCTGTGGTGATAGAGGAAAAAAGAATAATCACATAAGGAAGGGATGGTGACTGCCCTTGTCAAATCACCAGCAGGGGGCGATGTGCTGGCCTGTAACACTGAGCCATGCCAATGTATGGCATACATTTCCGCTAAGTGCTACTACACAGTACTAATGCCCACCTTGTGGACCCTCACAGTTATTAAGCCCACCCTGTGGTCCCTTCAAAATAGTTATGTCCTCCTTGTGGCCCCTCACAGTAGTTATGGCCAGATATATGCCCCCCTCACAGTAGTAGTTATGTCCAGATATGTGCCTACTCACAGTAGTTATGGCCAGATATGTGTCCCCCTCACAGTAGTTATGTCCAGATATGTGCCCCCCTTACAGTAGTTATGGCCAGATATGTGTCCCCCTCACAGTAGTTATGTCCAGATATGTGTCCCCCTCACAGTAGTTATGTCCAGATATGTGTCCCCCTCACAGTAGTTATGTCCAGATATGTGTCCCCCTCACAGTAGTTATGTCCAGATATGTGCCCCCTCACAGTAGTAGTTATGGCCAGATATGTGCCCCCTCACAGTAGTAGTTATGGCCAGATATGTGCCCCTTCACAGTAGTTATGTCCAGATATGTCCCCCCTCACAGTAGTTATGTCCAGATATGTCCCCCCTCACAGTAGTTATGTCCAGATATGTGTCCCGCTTACAGTAGTTATGTCCAGATATGTGTCCCGCTTACAGTAGTTATGTCCAGATATTTGCCCCCTCACAGTAGTAGTTATGGCCAGATATGTGTCCCCCTCACAGTAGTTATGTCCAGATATGTCCCCCCTCACAGTAGTTATGTCCAGATATGTCCCCCCTCACAGTAGTTATGTCCAGATATGTCCCCCCTCACAGTAGTTATGTCCAGATATGTGTCCCGCTTACAGTAGTTGTGTCCAGATATTTGCCCCCTCACAGTAGTAGTTATGGCCAGATATGTGTCCCCCTCACAGTAGTTATGGCCAGATATGTGTCCCCTCACTGTAGTTATGGCCAGATATGTGTCCCTCTCACAGTAGTTATGGCCAGATATGTGTCCCCTCACTGTAGTTATGGCCAGATATGTGTCCCTCTCACAGTTACAGGGGGCAAAATGGAAACTGTATATAGTGGAGGCAAAAAATTGAATATATACACAGGGGACAAATGGAATATATACAGAGGGGGCAAAATGGATAAATAAATATATATATATACAGGTCCTTCTCAAAAAATTAGCATATTGTGATAAAGTTCATTATTTTCTGTAATGTACTGATAAACATTAGACTTTCATATATTTTAGATTCATTACACACCAACTGAAGTAGTTCAAGCTTTTTATTGTTTTAATATTGATGATTTTGGCATACAGCTCATGAAAACCCAAAATTCCTATCTCAAAAAATTAGCATATCATGAAAAGGTTCTCTAAACGAGCTATTAACCTAATCATCTGAATCAACTAATTAACTCTAAACACCTGCAAAAGATTCCTGAGGCTTTAAAAAACTCCCAGCCTGGTTCATTACTCAAAACCGCAATCATGGGTAAGACTGCCGACCTGACTGCTGTCCAGAAGGCCATCATTGACACCCTCAAGCAAGAGGGTGAGACACAGAAAGAAATTTCTGAACGAATAGGCTGTTCCCAGAGTGCTGTATCAAGGCACCTCAGTGGGAAGTCTGCGGGAAGGAAAAAGTGTGGCAGAAAACGCTGCACAACGAGAAGAGGTGACCGGACCCTGAGGAAGATTGTGGAGAAGGACCGATTCCAGACCTTGGGGGACCTGCGGAAGCAGTGGACTGAGTCTGGAGTAGAAACATCCAGAGCCACCGTGTACAGGCGTGTGCAGGAAATGGGCTACAGGTGCCGCATTCCCCAGGTCAAGCCACTTTTGAACCAGAAACAGCGGCAGAAGCGCCTGAACTGGGCTACAGAGAAGCAGCACTGGACTGTTGCTCAGTGGTCCAAAGTACTTTTTTCGGATGAAAGCAAATTTTGCATGTCATACGGAAATCAAGGTGCCAGAGTCTGGAGGAAGACTGGGGGGAGGGAAATGCCAAAATGCCTGAAGTCCAGTGTCAAGTACCCACAGTCAGTGATGGTCTGGGGTGCCATGTCAGCTGCTGGTGTTGGTCCACTGTGTTTTATCAAGGGCAGGGTCAATGCAGCTAGCTATCAGGAGATTTTGGAGCAATTCATGCTTCCATCTGCTGAAAAGCTTTATGGAGATGAAGATTTCATTTTTCAGCACGACCTGGCACCTGCTCACAAAACCACTGGTAAATGGTTTACTGACCATGGTATTACTGGGCTCAATTGGCCTGCCAACTCTCCTGACCTGAACCCCATAGAGAATCTGTGGGATATTGGGAAGAGAAAGTTGAGAGACGCAAGACCCAACACTCTGGATGAACTTAAGGCCGCTATCGAAGCATCCTGGGCCTCCATAACACCTCAGCAGTGCCACAGGCTGATTGCCTCCATGCCACGCCGCATTGAAGAAGTCATTTCTGTAAAAGGATTCCCGACCAAGTATTGAGTGCATAACTGAACATAATTATTTGAAGGTTGACTTTTTTTGTATTAAAAACACTTTTCTTTTATTGGTCAGGTGAAATATGCTAATTTTTTTAGATAGGAAATTTGGGTTTTCATGAGCTGTATGCCAAAATCATCAATATTAAAACAATAAAAGGCTTGAACTACTTCAGTTGGTGTGTAATGAATCTAAAATATATGAAAGTCTAATGTTTATCAGTACATTACAGAAAATAATGGACTTTATCACAGTATGCTAATTTTTTGAGAAGGACCTGTATATATATATATATATTGTAACGGGATTAGCTCACGGGACCGCCGTCTCCTGGGATAGACGGGCGCTTTAGGCACATAAAAGACAGTCCAGTCCAAGCAAGTATGGTGCAACTGGCCTCAGTCAGTTTTATTGACTTTTGCAGAAAGATCAATATTAAACAAAACAGTTCAAAACAAATGAAATACCTGGCCGTCTGGCCACTACGACTAAACAGGCAGTAGTCCCTAACTACATGGAACTGAGCCTTATGCCCAGCTCCATCAACAAACACGCAGTTGTTTTACTCACACAGCAGGGTTCTTCCCAGGAGCAGAGAGATCAGCTAGTGAGCTGTTTGCCCTTTTATAGCACACTCAGGTTCCAAGGTGATTAGCCACAGTTACCCTGAATACCTGGAGTGGCTAATTGGAGCAGGGACCCACCCATCTCTCCCTGCTCCAAGCAGCCAGGCCCTTCTAACCAGGTTTTTAACAAAACCCTTGCAAAGAGAAAACCTAGTTTTCCTTGCTGTCAATTCCCTGGCTGCTTTTTAGAACGTATAAGACAGGAACCTAGGTGAAATGTAGACTCCTTCTACCACTTTTCCCCTGGTCCTGTCACATATCCTCCCCCCCTGTTTCGACCTTGGGGTAGGAACACTCTGTGCCCTTAAACAGTACATCCTGGACAGGGCATCGGCATTTCCCAGCTGACGCCCGGGCCTATGCTCAACTGTAAAACTATAATCTTGAAGAGACAAGAACCATCGGGTCACTCGCCTGTTTTTCTCACGGTTTTGGCACATCCATTTAAGGGGGGCATGGTCAGTTACCAGTTTGAATGTTCTCCCTACCAAATAATACCTGAGAGCTTCTACGGCCCACTTAATTGCCAAACACTCCTTTTCTACAATGGAGTATTTCTCTTCATGTTCATTTAACCTTTTACTCAGGTACACTACTGGATGCTCTTCCCCAGCCCTTACTTGCGACAACACAGCCCCTATACCAACATCCGAGGCATCTGTTTGCACAATGAACTCCTTTTTAAAATCTGGTGTGACTAACACTGGGTGGGCACATAGAGCCTGCTTCAGGTTCTGAAAGGCTTGTTCCGCCTCCGTGGTCCATTTGACCATGGTTGAATCCTTCCCTTTTGTAAGGTCTGTTAAAGGGCTCGCAATGCTGGCAAAATTTTCAATAAAACGCCTATAATAACCCGTTAAACCTAGGAAAGCTCTGACTTGTTTTTTGTTCAAAGGCCTTGGCCAGCTCTGGATGGCTTCCACTTTGTTTATTTGAGGTTTTATAACTCCTCGCCCAATTGTGTACCCCAAGTACTTTGCCTCTTCTTGCCCAATGGCACATTTTTTGGGATTCGCTGTCAAACCCGCTTCCCTAATAGAATTCAGGACGGCTTCTACCCTGGGTAGATGACTTCCCCAATCCGTGCTATGGATTATCACATCGTCTAAATAGGCAGCTGCGTATCTACGATGTGGTCTTAAAATTTTGTCCATCATCCTCTGGAATGTGGCCGGGGCCCCATGCAAACCAAAGGGAAGGACTACATACTGAAAATGGCCACCAGGGACACTAAAAGCTGTTTTTTCTTTGGCCCCTTCAGTCAACGGTACTTGCCAGTAACCTTTTGTAAGATCTAATGTGGTAAAGAACCTAGCATTACCAAGCCTATCAATCAGCTCATCCACTCGAGGCATTGGGTACGCATCAAACTTTGAGACAGTGTTCAGTTTCCTGAAGTCATTACAAAAACGTATGGTGCCATCAGGTTTGGGGACCAAGACTACAGGACTAGACCAGTCACTATGGGACTCCTCTATAACCCCTAACTGAAGCATTGTTTGGACTTCTTGGGAGACAGCTTTACGTCTAGCCTCAGGTATTCTATAAGGCTTTTGGTTGACTCTGACCCCTGGTTCGGTTACAATATCATGTTTAATTATATCTGTTCGACCAGGTATCTCAGAAAAGACATCTTTATTTTTCTGTACAAACTCCTTTGCCTCTTGGGTTTGAGATCCTGACAAAGTGTCTGCAATTTTTACCTCTGGTATCTCACCGCTACATCCCGTTTTCCCACTGCTGTAAGCTGCTAACACCTCTCGGTCCTTCCAGGGTTTGATTAGGTTCACATGATAAATTTGGTAGGGCTTACGTCTACCTGGTTGGTGAACCCGGTAATTCACCTCTCCGACCTTCTCAACTATTTCATAAGGACCTTGCCATTTGGCCAAAAATTTACTTTCTACGGTGGGGACAAGGATTAATACCCTATCCCCAGGGTTGAAATTTCTTACTTTAGCCGACCTGTTGTAAACCCGGGACTGACTCTCCTGGGCCTGCAGCAAGTGTTCTTTTACAATGGGCATTACTTTTTCAATCCTTTCCTGCATTTGGGACAAGTGTTCAATCACACTTTTGTAGGGTGTAGCCTCACTCTCCCAGGTCTCTTTGGCAATATCCAAAAGACCCCGAGGGTGCCGACCATACACTAGCTCGAAGGGAGAAAATCCAGTAGATGCTTGAGGCACCTCCCGTACAGAAAACATAAGATATGGTAAAAGACAATCCCAGTCTTTCCCATCCTGTGCCACTACTTTTCTGAGCATCCCTTTTAAGGTTTTGTTGAATCTTTCGACTAGTCCATCCGTTTGGGGGTGATAAACGGAGGTACGCAAGTGAGTTATTTTTAACAGTTTACACAACTCTTTTGTAACCTTTGACATAAAGGGCGTCCCCTGGTCAGTGAGTACTTCTTTGGGTATGCCCACTCTAGTGAACATCTGGAACAACTCCTTGGCTATCACTTTTGCAGAGGCTTTCCTTAGAGGTATTGCTTCAGGATAGCGGGTAGCATAATCAAGGACAACCAAAATGTATTGGTGACCTCTGGCAGACTTAACAAGAGGTCCCACCAAATCCATTGCAATCCTCTCAAAGGGAGTTTCAATAATCGGGAGTGGCACTAACGGACTCCTAAAGGTCGCTACCGGGTTGTGTAATTGACACTCTGGGCATGAATCACAGTATTCTTTTATCTCTTTATGTACCCCGGGCCAATAAAACCTCTGCAAAATCCGGTCTTTGGTTTTTTCATAAGCCAAGTGCCCTCCTAGCACATGTGAATGGGCTAGATCCATCACCCTCTGGCGATGCAATTTTGGGACCACCAGTTGCTCCACAACTTGTCCATTTTGCTTATCATCAACTCTATATAAGAGTTCATTCTCTATAGAAAAATGGGGAAATATTTTCTCTACCCCAGTTTCTTGAGGCACCCCATTGACTATTTTCACACTTTGCCATGCGTGGGTTAATGTAGGGTCCCTGAGTTGAGCTGTCCCAAAGTTATCATTGGAGACTGGCAAGTCAGGGAGACCAATTTCCGGAACATCATCAGTATCACCTGCAAGCACTGCTAAGGGAAAGTTCTCGGTTTCACTCTGGGTCACCCCTACTGTTTGCACATTTTCAGGTTCAGCCAGGGGAATGGGATCTACAGCAGACCCACTTAAACACTTATCAAGCATATTCCACATTTGCCAAAACAGAGGAAAATCACACCCCACAATGACAGTATGCAATAGACTATTTACAACCCCCACTTCATGGGTTACTTTCCCGCACAGGGTTTCAAAAGAGACTATAGCAGTGGGGTACTCTTTTGTATCCCCATGTATGCAGATGACCCCCATCTGTCTCTTTTGCAGCTTCCTAGTGTCCACCAGGCTACCATGCACAAGAGTCACTAGACTACCAGAGTCCAACAGAGCTTGAACTGAGTGTCCTTCAATCACCAAGCTGCAAGTTTGTCGCTCCATGTCTGGGGTTGGCAAGGCAGAGTAGGCAGGTCCCGCAAACAATGACCTCCTCCGCCCACTGTCACATTCCATAGGCTCATCAGCCAAAGGACAGTTGGCAGCCACGTGGCCCAATCCTTGACATCGCCAGCAAACAATGTTTTTGACTGCCCAAGGCCGTCTAGGGCTAGCTGGCTTAAGAGGTCTGGCTAATAGATCAGTCTTAGTTCCTACTTTACGGCCCTCCCTCGCCCCCTTTAGATTAGGAACAGTCTTACCGCAATCAGTAGACTTCTGGCTCCCTGGAGCCGGCCAAGTAGGAGAGAGGTCTTGGAGATACTCCTCGGTGTTCAGATACCGCTCCACTAGGGCGACGAGCTGATCCACATCCCTGGGGTCCGCTTGTCCCACACAGCGCTGTATCCGAACTGGTAGAGCACGAACAAACCGGTCCAGGACCACTCTTTCCACCACCTGAGTGGCTGTAGATACCTCTGGCTGTAGCCATTTTTTAGCCAGGTGAAAAAGATCATACATTTGCGACCTCGCTGGTTTATCCAATTGGAAAGTCCAGTTGTGCACTCGCTGGGCTCTGACCGCAGATGTTACCCCTAAGCGAGCGAGAATTTCTGCTTTCAGTTTTGGGTACTGTCTGGCATCCTGCTCAGTCAAATCATAGTAGGCTTTCTGTGGCTCCCCACTCAGATATGGAGCAAGGGTGTCTACCCCCTGTTCCGCTGGCAATTTCTCTCTTTCAGCGGCTCTTTCAAAAATGGTGAGGTAGGTCTCCACATCATCCCCTGCTACCATTTTTTGAAGGGAAGCTTGCACTCTCCTCCCCACACAGATGGATTCCTCCTGGACATGCGGCCTTTCAGCCAGCACCGCTATCTGCTCCACCAGACTTTTATTAAGCGATTGCTGTTCTCTGAAACCAGCTTGCGTAGTCTCCATGAACAACCGATTGGTTTCCTGCTGGTTAGCATTCGCCTTTTGAAGCTGTATGTTAGCCTGGATCAGCTGTTTCAGCACTTCCTCCATATCTGCACTGTTTGTTTTTTTCAGAACAGCAGACTTAACCCAGGACATAAAACTTGCTGGATTTTTTGTGCCAGCGCAGCCTCCACCATATGTAACGGGATTAGCTCACGGGACCGCCGTCTCCTGGGATAGACGGGCGCTTTAGGCACATAAAAGACAGTCCAGTCCAAGCAAGTATGGTGCAACTGGCCTCAGCCAGTTTTATTGACTTTTGCAGAAAGATCAATATTAAACAAAACAGTTCAAAACAAATGAAATACCTGGCCGTCTGGCCACTACGACTAAACAGGCAGTAGTCCCTAACTACATGGAACTGAGCCTTATGCCCAGCTCCATCAACAAACACGCAGTTGTTTTACTCACACAGCAGGGTTCTTCCCAGGAGCAGAGAGATCAGCTAGTGAGCTGTTTGCCCTTTTATAGCACACTCAGGTTCCAAGGTGATTAGCCACAGTTACCCTGAATACCTGGAGTGGCTAATTGGAGCAGGGACCCACCCATCTCTCCCTGCTCCAAGCAGCCAGGCCCTTCTAACCAGGTTTTTAACAAAACCCTTGCAAAGAGAAAACCTAGTTTTCCTTGCTGTCAATTCCCTGGCTGCTTTTTAGAACGTATAAGACAGGAACCTAGGTGAAATGTAGACTCCTTCTACCACTTTTCCCCTGGTCCTGTCACAATATATATATATATATATATATATATATATTTATTTATTCATTTTGCCCCCTCTGTATATATTCCATTTGTCCCCTGTGTATGTATTCCATTTTTTATTAAATTTTTGCATTTTGACATATTTAATTACATTTGCCCCCGGGGTCAGGCCCCTATGAAGGATTTGCTGCGATTCCCACTGTGCCAGATGCTCCCTGTGTTATAAAAAAAAAAAAAAAAAAAAAAACTTACCTACTCTGAACCTGCTCTGCTCTGCTCCGCTCCCGCCGTCTTGTTCATAATCCCGTCTTCTGGCGTGCGTCGGCTGCGTCATCCTGTCAAGCAGCGTGATCCCGCGAGACCTGGTGCGAGGGTCACGAGCGAGGCACTGGCAGCAGCCCTGGATGGAGGAGGGGCCGCCGTGTAAGTTCTGCATCACCGGCCAGGCACAGAGGGGCCCGACCGGCCATATACTAATAAAACTTTTAAAATCTGCGGGCCCCAGCTGCCTTCTTGGGTACAGTACTACTGCAGGGGCCAGGGGTCCAGAGGCGGCCGGGCCCCCTGGAGTGCCGGGCCCGGTCGCAACTGCGACCCCTGCGACCCCTGTATGTACGCGCCTGCTCAAGACTGATTTTTCAAAGGTTTTATGGACTGATGAAATGAGAGTGAGTCTTGATGGGCCAGATGGATGGGCCCGTGGCTGGATTGGTAAAGGGCAGAGAGCTCCAGTCCAACTCAGACACCAGCAAGGTGGAGGTGGAGTACTGGTTTGGGCTGGTATCATCAAAGATGAGCTTGTGGGGCCTTTTCGGGTTGAGGATGGAGTCAAGCTCAACTCCCAGTCCTACTGCCAGTTTCTGGAAGACACCTTCTTCAAGCAGTGGCACAGGAAGAAGTCTGCATCCTTCAAGAAAAACATGATTTTCATGCAGGACAATGCTCCATCACACGCGTCCAAGTACTCCACAGCGTGGCTGGCAAGAAAGGGTATAAAAGAAGAAAATCTAATGACATGGCCTCCTTGTTCACCTGATCTGAACCCCATTGAGAACCTGTGGTCCATCATCAAATGTGAGATTTACAAGGAGGGAAAACAGTACACCTCTCTGAACAGTGTCTGGGAGGCTGTGGTTGCTGCTGCACGCAATGTTGATGATCAAAACACTGACCGAATCCATGGATGGCAGGCTTTTCAGTGTCCTTGCAAAGAAAGGTGGCTATATTGGTCACTGATTTATTTTTGTTTTGTTTTTGAATGTCAGAAATGTATATTTGTGAATGTTGAGATGTTATATTGGTTTCACTGGTAAAAATAAATAATTGAAATGGGTATATATTTGTTTTTTGTTAAGTTGCCTAATAATTATGCACAGTAATAGTCACCTGAACACACAGATATCCCCCTAAAATAGCTAAAACTAAAAACAAACTAAAAACTACTTCCAAAAATATTTAGCTTTGATATTAATGAGTTTTTGGGGTTCATTGAGAACATGGTTGTTGTTCAATAATAAAATTAAACCTCAAAAATACAACTTGCCTAATAATTCTGCACTCCCTGTATAAATATATGTATGTTCTGCAAAAACTCAAAAACGCAACCATCGATTTAAACGAAACTTGGCATACACATCCCTTGCTACCTGGAAATAAATCTTGCAGGGTCTCGGCATCTTCGACGTACACAAGATATTCCCAAAAAATGACCTGTATTATCCAATACAAGCCTGCCAGCCTTTCACTTAAATCCCAACTGACGGGAGCTGTGAAGTTCATAGTTAAAGGGGTGTTCAACGTGAAAGTCAATGTGTATTAGGGCTGGTCACCATCAAAGTCACTGTTAAAGGGGCGGTCACCGTCATAGTGACACTTAAAGGGGAGACTTTAAGCCTCCATCTAATTATAAAGTTACCTTGACAACTAAATCAACAGGGAGGGAGGGCGGTTTGGCAGCAGATCTTCAAAATGCGGCTTAGCAGACAGTCTAACGCTGGCAGCCACAAAAAATTATATACCCAACAAAACACCATCCAATAACCCCTTATCTAATTTCTGAACTGTTGTTTGGTTTGCCTAAACATCCATTACCCAGTCACAATGCCCTATAGGGCACCTTCCCAACAAATCCCATGTTACCTCATCCTACCTTGTAACTAGACTAGTTTTTGTTTTCTTTTGTTTTTAAAGGTAAATCCACAATTGGTATAATTCATAATACCATGCAGATTCCACTATATAGGAATTTCTTGATCTTTACCTTGGTTATGGTTTATGAGTTGTTTGTGTAAATTCTTAACATTGTGTCATTATTACAGGTCAACCCGAGGAGGGGGGAGAAAATGTGGAGGCGCCCATGGAGGAGGAGAGAGAAAATGTGGAGGCGGCCATAGAGGAGAAGGGAGAAAATGTGGAGGCCCCTTCACCCCCAGATGTATGCGAGACAGTGGCCACTGAGGAGGAGGCCAGACCTTCCCAGCCACCTGATTCCGCCCCCCCAGCTCCAGAAGAGGAGAAAGAGGTGGTCTAAACCCCCCACCGGGAGGGTAAATATGTGCACACATCACTATAATTTGATATACATAATATATTCACAAGCATCCCACGATCCCAACAACACCCTGCATCTCCGGAGCTGTAATGCACATGTGTAATGAATCTGACAAATAGCAGCCCTTAGTTAACGTGTCTGCCTGTTTAGCTGAGTTGCATTTGCATCCCGGTTTGCAAACGATTATGCCTGGGGGCAGGGTGTTTGTTGGTCCGTAATAGACTGCCCCTCTGCATCAAGTCACGCTCCGCTGAGGCCTACGCTTAATGGACGGTCGTGAAGTAGTTAAAAGTGGTAACAATGAGGGGACAACAGAAACTAGTGTTATATTAAAATTTAAAAAAATGCACTATTTGTCCTATAAGTAACCCTAATTTAAATTATCATATATTTTTTTCCAGTACTGAACATGGCTATAAGAGAATTGGAGGCCACCAAAAAGGAATTTAGTAAAGATGTTGCGGAGCTCAAGAAAATGCAGCATCGCTTTAATAAGAGGATGCGGCAAATGGAGGAAAAAAACCTTCACCAGCTCCGAAAACTCAACTCAACTCAACAAAATATTATTGGAGTTGAAAAAATTGCCATATAGGCTTGCTTTATTATTTTTGTTATAATAAATACATCTTTTACAGTTTGATAACGTGTGTTTTTTTTTATTTTATGTAATGTTATGGTGTAATTTTAGACATTTGTTGTAAGTCCCCTTTATTCCAGGGTCAGAACAGACAGCAGGACAGACAGCATTAGGTACACGGTAACACTGTAGTATACGCCTCACACATAACTCAGCAGTGTCAGGACCTAGAACAGCAAGTATCGGTAACGGTGGAGTATAAGGCCCACACATAACTCAGCAGTGTCGGGAGTAGGACCTACAACAGCAAGTATCGTAACGGTGGAGTATAAGGCCCACACATAGGTAATCAGGGTCAGGACAGACTTCAGCATCAGCAGCAGGCATATGCTAAGAGTCCAGTATAAGACCTACATATAGCTCGGCCTAACTCAGCATGACAGCCAGCAGCACATTCGAAGTGTGCATTAGGAATTTGTTCCCAGGAATGGACCCCTACCAGACCAGGACAACACAAAAAATAAACCAATGCACCTCTGACAGCATCATGTTGTAAGTGTGCAGCAGGAATGGGCTAACATGAAAAAAATTACACTATTTGACTTTCTAAAATTTTTGTTTAAATAATAAAAAAAAATTTTAAACAAGAAAAAAGTACAAAATTGGCTACACATGACATGGCTTCCTCTGACTGATAGAACTTTCAAGATTGGACACATCAAGTCTGTGGCAGATAAATGTTTTTAATAACATTTTAACAACAACAGTCACTTTTGGCTTTTTATTTTTTATGAAGTGCATATGTTTTATTATTTTACGGTTCCTCTGATCCATCCTCCGAACCTTTTTTGAAACCCGCCACAGAAGCTTATGTAGAGCCAATCGATCCTTTTCTTGCTCCTTCTGGTACTTGGCCATTCGTTTATGGCATTTATTGATTACTGTATGTTTAAAAGATAAGAAAATATTAATGCAATTTAGTTTATCAGAGAATTAGTGCATTGTGTAGAGTAGGTGTATAAACACTTAAGATTTACATCTAAATCCAAAAGTAACACATTATAGTGTTTTTTAGATTAGAGATAGTTCGGATCCAGTTTTATGGTATTTTTTGGGTAGTTTATATTTATTAGCTACTTTAGACACTTACGCCACTTGCACACGACCGTATGCCCTACGAGACATACAGTTCAAAAAAATAAATCGTATCAATATAGATAATAATCGCATCTACGAATATTTCAGAATTTGTGATCTATAGAACAATCATTGTGCTGCATGCAATATTTACACAAACAACATATATATATGCTTTAAGAGAATATTACTTACAGTTAACATGATGTCTTCCTCATCTTTCTCAAATATGTGTCTGAACTTTGACGTACTTCCAGTAGCCATTGTAGTCATTCACTTGTAAAGTTCAAATAGTGATGATGAATGCTTTATAGACACTGGTCACAGTCACTGGGTGGTTCTAGTACTGTAAATTACGTCATACGCTTTTTCACACACGTTTACTTTACCCGCTTTATTTAAATTAGGGACAGCGATAGCAAATAAAAAATAAAAAAAATTGAATATTATTTGGAACCAAAAAATCGAAATCAAGATTTAGATTTTTTTTTCCACAAATATTCGAAAAACAAATACATAGCAATATAGTGAATATATTCGTTATTTAATCAACTTCCCCGACATACACCTGTGGTTTAATACACCTCCCCGACAAGCGTCCTGTCACCATGGGAACGCCTGTGGGTTAGAAAATACCATCGGATCTGAGTTTTTCCTGAGATCGTGAAAACTCAAATCCGATGGTATATTCTAACCCACAGAAGGTGCCGTGGTTACGGGGACGCTTATCGGGGAGCAGTATGCCAAAGTGGAATAACTACACATTGGAAAACAAAAAAGGACGAATATTCTAAATAACGAATGTATTCTTAATATTGCTCTAACTTCGTCTTTTAGAATATTCGTAATATTGCTCTAACTTCATCTTTTAGAATATTCGTAATATTGCTCTAACTTCGTCTTTTAGAATATTTGTAATATTACTCTAACTTCGTCTTTTAGAATATTACGAATATTCTAAAAAGACGAAGTTAAAGCAATATTCAGAATATTCGTAAAATACACATATAGACTGCAATTTAGGTAATATAGTGCTATAGTAATTTTTTTGATCGTGTACATATTCTCCAAAACTGAAGTTCAGAAGAGGCAAAAAAATTAGACCAAAAAAGTAATAATTATAGCACTATATTATCTAAATTACAATCTATATGTGTATTTTACGAATATTCGTAATATTGCTCTAAATTCGCCTTTTAGAATATTACGAATAGAGTTGAGTGAACACCTGGATGTTCGGGTTCGAGAAGTTCGGCCGAACTTCACGGAAATGTTCGGGTTCGGGATCCCGAAGTCAACAAGGGCCCCAAACTTTTCGGCACTAAAAAGGCTGTAAAACAGCCCAGGAAAGGGCTAGAGGGCTGCAAAAGGCAGCAAATGTAGTTAATTCCCCTGCAAACAAATGTGGATAGGGAAATGAATACAAAAAAAAATAAAAAAAAAATGAACCAATATCAATTGGAGAGAGCCCCCATAGCAGAGAATCTGGCTTCATGTCAGCAGAGAATCAGTCTTCATGTCATAGCAGAGAATCAGGCTTCACGTCACCCACCACTGGAACAGTCCACTGTCAGATATTTAGGCCCCGGCACCCAGGCAGAGGAGAGAGGTCCCATAACAGATTCAGGCTTCATGTCAGCAGAGAATCAGTCTTCATGTCATAGCAGAGAATCATGCTTCACGTCACCCACCACTGGAACAGTCCATTGTCATATATTTAGGCCCCGGCACCCAGGCAGAGGAGAGAGGTCCCATAACAGAGATTCAGGCTTCATGTCAGCGACTAAGCAGAGAATCAGTCTTCATGTCATAGCAGAGAATCAGGCTTCACGTCACCCACATCTGGAACAGTCCATTGTCATATATTTAGGCCCCGGCACCCAGTTAGAGGAGAGAGGTCCCATAACAGAGATTCAGGCTTCATGTCAGCAAAGAATCAGTCTTCATGCCATAGCAGAGAATCATGCTTCACGTCACCCACCACTGGAACAGTCCATTGTCATATATTTAGGCCCCGGCACCCAGGCAGAGGAGAGAGGTCCCATAACAGAGAATCTGGCTTCATGTCAGCAGAGAATCAGTCTTCATGTCATAGCAGAGAATCATGCTTCACGTCACCCAACACTGGAACAGTCCATTGTCATATATTTAGGCCCCGGCACCCAGACAGAGGAGAGGTTCATTCAACTTTGGGTTGCCCCGCAATGTAATGGTAAAATGAAAATAAAAATAGGATTGAATGAGGATGTGCCCTGGAGTACAATAATATATTGTTAAGGGGAGGTATTTAATGTCTAATCCGCACAAGGGTTGAACAGGTCCTGTGGGATCCATGCCTGGTTCATTTTTATGAACGTCAGCTTGTCTACATTGGCTGTAGACAGGCGGCTGCGTTTGTCTGTAATGACGCCCCCTGCCGTGCTGAATACACGTTCAGACAAAACGCTGGCCGCCGGGCAGGCCAGCACCTCCAAGGCATAAAAGGCTAGCTCTGGCCACGTGGACAATTTAGAGACCCAGAAGTTGAATGGAGCCGAACCATCAGTCAGTACGTGGAGGGGTGTGCACACGTACTGTTCCACCACGTTAGTGAAATGTTGCCTCCTGCTAACACGTTCCGTATCAGGTGGTGGTGCACTTATCTGTGGCGTGTTGACAAAACTTTTCCACATCTCTGCCATGCTAACCCTGCCCTCAGAGGAGATGGCCATAACACAGCTGCGTTGGCGACTTCTTGCTCCTCCTCTGCCTTCCCCTTGGGCTTCCACTTGTTCCCCTGTGACATTTGGGAATGCTCTCAGTAGCGCGTCTACCAACGTGCGCTTGTACTCGCGCATCTTCCTATCATGCTCCAGTGCAGGAAGTAAGGTGGGCACATTGTCTTTGTACCATGGATCCAGCAGGGTGGCAACCCAGTAGTCCGCACACGTTAAAATGGGGGCAACTCTGCTGTCGTTGCGCAGACACTGCAGCATGTAGTCGCTCATGTGTGCCAGGCTGCCCAGAGGTAAGGACATGCTGTCCTCTGTGGGAGGCGTATCGCCATCGTCCTGCGTTTCCCCCCAGCCAAGCACCAGTGATAGGCCCGAGCTGCGTTGGGTGCCACTCCGCTGTGACCCTGCTTCATCCTCATCCTCCTCCACCTCCTCCTCGTCCTCCTTGTCCTCCAGTAGTGGGCCCTGGCTGGCCACATTTGTACCTGGCCTCTGCTGTTGCAAAAAACCTCCCTCTGAGTCACTTCGAATAGACTGGCCTGAAAGTGCTAAAAATGACCCCTCTTCCTCCTCCTCCTCCTCCTCCTCCTGGGCCACCTCCTCTTCCATCATCGCCCTAAGGCCCCTTTCACGCGGGCGAGTTTTCCGTGCGGGTGCGATGCGTGCGGTGAACGTATTGCACCCGCACTGAATCCTGACCCATTCATTTCTATGGGGCCTGTGCACATGAGCGGTGATTTTTACACATCACTTGTGCGATGAGTGAAAATCGCAGCATGCTCTATATTGTCCGATTTTCACGTGACGCAGGGCCCATAGAAGTGAATGGGGTGCGTGAAAATCGCATAGCATCCGCAAGCAAGTGCGGAAGTGGAGCGATTTTCACGCATGGTTGCTAGGTGACAGTCTATTCACTGTATTATTTTCCCTTATAACATGGTTATAAGGGAAAATAATAGCATTCTGAATACAGAATGCTTAGTATAATAGTGCTGGAAGGGTTAAAAAAAATAAAAAAGTTAACTCACCTTATCCTCTTGACCGCGTAGTTCCCGGTCTCTTTATTTCTTGAATGATGAGCTGTGGGCTAAATGACCTGTGGTGATGTCAGATCACATGCTCCAATCACATGGTCCATCACCATGGTGATGGAGCATGTGATCTGACATCACCACAGGTCCTTTAGCCCACAGCTAAAGAAGAGACCGACCGGGAACTACGCGATCAAGAGGATAAGATGAGTTAACTTTTTAATTTTTTTTAACCCTTCCAGCACTGTTATACTAAGCATTCTGTATTCAGAATGCTATTATTTTCCCTTATAACCATGTTATAAGGGAAAATAATACAATCTTCAGAACATCAATCCCAAGCCTGAACTTCTGTGAAGAAGTTTGGGTTTGGGTACCAAACATGCGCGATTTTTCTCACGCGAGTGCAAAACGCATGGACAATGTTTTGTACTCACTCAGAAAAATCGTGCATTTTCCCGCAACGCACACGCCTGTTATCCGGGCCAAAAATATGACGCCCGTGTGAAAGAGGCCTAAGTGTTGGCCTAAGGAGACATAGAAGTAGTATTGTAATGCTGATAACGGCGTCATCGCCACTGGCCATGTTGGTGGAGTACTCGAAACAGCGCAACAGGGCACACAGGTCTCGCATGGAGGCCCAGTCATTGGTGGTGAAGTGGTGCTGTTCCGCAGTGCGACTGACCCGCGCGTGCTGCAGCTGAAACTCCACTATGGCCTGCTGCTGCTCGCACAGTCTGTCCAGCATGTGGGCACGTCGCATATGAGGCGGTGAGCGGGAAGGCCGAAGTTACTCTGTAGCGCAGACAGGATGTGAACGCTGGAAGCGCGAACAGACGGCCCGCACTTTATGCAGCAGCTCTGTCATGTCGGGGTAGTTGTAAATGAACTTCTGCACCACCAAATTCAGCACATGCGCCAGGCAAGGGATGTGCGTCAAACCGGCTAGTCCCAGAGCTGCAACGAGATTTTGCCCATTATTGCACACCACCAGGCCAGGCTTGAGGCTCACCAGCAGCAACCACTCGTCGGTCTATTGTTCTATACCCCGCCACAACTCCTGTGCGGTGTGGGGCCTGTCCCCCAAACATATGAGTTTCAGAATGGCCTGCTCACATTTACCCCGGGCTGTGCTGAAGTTGGTGGTGAAGGTGTGTGGCTGACTGGATGAGCAGGTGGAAGATGAGGAGGAGGAAGCCGAGTAGGAGGAGGAGGCAACAGGAGGCAAAGAATGTTGCCCTGCGATCCTTGGCGGCAGAAGGACGTGCGCCAAACAGCTCTCCGCCTGGGGCCCAGCCGCCACTACAATTACCCAGTGTGCAGTTAGGGAGATATAGCATCCCTGGCCGTACTTACTGGTCCATGTATCTGTGGTTAGGTGGACCTTGCCACAGATGGCGTTGCGCAGTGCACACTTGATTTTATCGGATACTTGGTTGTGCAGGGAAGGTACTGCTCTCTTGGAGAAGTAGTGCCGGCTGGGAACAACATACTGTGGGACAGCAAGCGACATGAGCTGTTTGAAGCTGTCTGTGTCCACCAGCCTAAATGACTGCATTTCATAAGCCAGTAGTTTAGAAATGCTGGCATTCAGGGCCAGGGATCGAGAGTGGCTAGGTGGGAATTTACACTTTCTCTCAAATGTTTGTGAGATGGAGAGCTAAACGCTGCCGTATGACATGGTTGAGATGCTTGGTGACGGAGGTGGTGGTGTTGGTGGTACATCCCCTGTTTGCTGGGCGGCAGGTGCCAACGTTCCTCCAGAGGCGGAGGAAGAGGCCGAGGCGGCAGCAGCAGAAGAGGGGAGCCTGAGTGACTTCCTTGTTTTTAAGGTGTTTACTCCACTGCTGTTCATGCTTTGCATGCAGGTGCCTGGTCATGCAGGTTGTGCTAAGGTTCAGAACGTTAATGCCTCGCTTCAGGCTCTGATGGCACAGCGTGCAAACCACTCGGGTCTTGTCGTCAGCACATTGTTTGAAGTAGTGCCATGCCAGGGAACTCCTTGAAGCTGCCTTTGGGGTGCTCGGTCCCAGATGGCGGCGGTCAGTAGCAGGCGGAGTCTCTTGGCGGCGGGTGTTCTGCTTTTGCCCACTGCTCCCTCTTTTGCTATGCTGTTGGCTCAGTCTCACCACTGCCTCTTCCTCCGAACTGTGAAAGTCAGTGGCACGACCTTCATTCCATGTGGAGTCTAGGACCTCATCGTCCCCTGCATCGTCTTCCACCCAGTCTTAATCCCTGACCTCCTGTTCAGTCTGCACACTGCAGAAAGATGCAGCAGTTGGCACCGGTGTTTCGTCATCAGAGACGTGCTGAGGTGGTATTCCCATGTCCTCATCATCAGGAAACATAAGTGGTTGTGCGTCAGTGCATTCCCTATGTCTTCCACCGCTGGGGAAGGGCTAGGTGGATGCCCTTGGGAAACCCTGCCAGAAGAGTCTTCAAACAGCATAAGAGACTGCTGCATAACTTGAGGCTCAGACAGTTTCCCTGGTATGCATGGGGGTCATGTGACAGACTGATGGGCTTGGTTTTCAGGCGCCATCTGTGCGCTTTCTTCAGAAGACTGGGTGGGAGACAATGTGAACATTCTGGATCCACTGTCGGCCACCCAATTGACTAATGCCTGTACTTGCTCAGGCGTTACCATCCTTAGAACGGCATTGGGCCCCACCCAATATTGCTGTAAACTCTGGCGGCTACTGGTACCTGAGGTAGTTGGTACACTAGGACGTGTGGCTGTGGCAGAACGGCCACGTCCTCTCCCAGCACCAGAGGGTCCACTAACACCACCACGACCATGTTCGCGTCCGCGTCCCTTACTAGATGTATTCCTCATTGTTACCGTTCACCACAATAACAAAAATATTATTTGGCCCAATGTATTGAATTCAAATTCAGGCCTTTTTTTACAGACACCTAACACTATCTGGCTATCTATTTAGGTACCGTATTACACTAATACAGGCACAGCAGTAATGACAGATTTAGCTGAATATACATTTGAGGCCTATTATTTAGGCGCTGGGTTACAGGTATACGTTTACGGACAGAATTAGACTTGGATATGCACAGTAGCGTGTGTGTGAAGTAATTGAGAATGACCCTATCAGTACCTTGAATCTAAAATGCCCTTTTAGGGACAGATTTAAAGTAGGCCTGATACAGCAGAAACCACTAATTTAGAGAATTGCTAAGTTGCGAATTGTATTTCAACCCAGAACAAAAACTGTGCTTTGACGGAGACAAAATAACTTGACCAGCTACAGCAATAACCACAGATTTAGCTGAATATAAATTTGAGGCCTATTATTTAGGCGCTGGGTGACAGGTATACATTTACGGACAGAATTAGACTTGGAAATGCACAGTAGCGTGTGTGTGAAGTTATTGAGAATGACCCTATCATCACCTTGAATCTAATATACACTTTTAGGGATAGATTTAAAGTAGGCCTGATACAGCAGAAACCACTAATTTAGGAAATTGCTAAGTTGGGAATTGTATTTCAACCCAGAACAAAAACGGTGCTTTGACGGACACAAAATAACTTGACCAGCCTCAGCAATAACCACAGATTTAGCTGAATATAAATTTGAGGCCTATTATTTAGGCGCTGGGTGACAGGTATACGTTTACAGACAGAATTAGACTTGGAAATGCACAGTAGTGTTTGTGTGAAGTTATTGAGAATGACCCTATCAGCACCTTGAATCTAATATACCCTTTTAATGAATAGATTTAAAGTAGCCCTGATACAGCAGAAACCACTAATTTAGGAAATTGCTAAGTTGGGAATTGTATTTCAACCCACAACAAAAATATATCCTTTGCCAGACAGCAGACAGTATTACAATTGGCTGGCCACAGCTGAAACACCAAATTTAGGGTACTGCTTTTTTGGCAATTGTATTTCACCCCTCAATAATATTGCAAGCACAGCCAAGCCCCTGATGTAGGATCTAGCAAAAAAATAACCACACTTTTGATGGTTAAATGGACTTGGTGGAAGCTTGCCCCTGATGTAGGATATAGCCAAAAAATAACCACACTATTGATGGTTAAATGGACTTGGTGGCAGCTTGTGCTGGCGCACCACAAGACACAAAATGGCCGCTGATCACCCCCGAAAAAAGCGACTGAAAAATGCTCTGGGCAGCCTAAAAACAGTGAGCAATTGAATAGCAGCAGTTCAATGATCCACAGCTGTAGCTCGATCACTGACTTAAGTGTTTTGGAGGAGTTAATCACTGCCTAATCTCGCCCTAACAGCAGCTGCAACCTCTCCCTACACTGATCAGAGCAGAGTGACGTGCAGCGCTACCTGACTCCAGCTTAAATAGAGGCTGGGTCACATGCTGCACTGGCCAATCACAGCCATGCCAATAGTAGGCATGGCTGTGACGGCCTCTTGGGGCAAGTAGTATGACGCTTGTTGATTGGCTGCTTTGCAGCCTTTCAAAAAGCGCCAATAAAACGACGAACACCGAACCCGAACCCGGACTTTTACTAAAATGTTCGGGTTCGGGTCCGTGCCACGGACACCCCAAAATTCAGTACGAACCCTAACTATACAGTTCGGGTTCGCTCATCCCTAATTACGAATATTCTAAAAGACGAAGTTAGAGCAATATTAAGAATATTCGTAAAATACACATTAGCATAGCCATAGGAACGTTGCCTTATACTGTCAAAAGAAAAATCGCAATACGCGATTAATTAAATCGCATATTATTCGCTATAAATGGAATAATGATAACTATTCGATTTCGAGGAATATAAGAGGAATATTCAATTGAATATTCGCGAAATATCGCAAAATCGAAAATGGCACCCCCTGCTCATCACTAGTAGTCATCCCTCTGCTGAATGTTGATAATATGGCTGTCACTACACAAGCAACTCAGCATGCATCTGGCCATTTGTGCAAGGTACTTAGAGGGACTCCCTGCCTCCATCTCCACTGCATACTGCTGTAGTGTGTCAGGTTCATCTGCCTGGCCTTCTTTATTGTCCGCTAGCTCCTTCTGCTCTTCTCCTGTGACTTGTGCAGTTAAACCACCCATTTCTGTATACATTTCTTGTACGTGAATGTCCTCCTCCTCTGCAAGTTCAGCACCCACAGGGCTCCGGTGGCTGTGAGATGTAAGTGCCACATCTTCTGTCCCCTGGACAGCCAGAATTATCAGCATCTGCTCCAGGATGTGAAGGAGTGGAATGAAGTTGTTCATCCTGTAGTTTGACAAATAAAGTGACATCCTCAAAGGGCATAATCAAATGGCAGGTGTCACGCATGAGCTGCCCCTGGCTAACGTCAAACATACACAGGGGTGGGTGGAGTTCCAAGGAGTGGAAACAACACATATCGGGCAATGTTGGGGAGCGCTATTGTCACGACCGCTATCCCAACAGCAGTCGTGTCGCACCAGACGGAGGGGAAGGGGGACCCTTATCTACGGATGGGAAATAGAACGGTCACCCCTGACTAACCCTAAGCTGGCACCTGTCTGCCCTGATACCCTAGATGGGGTGTGAACCCGTGCGGCGAGCAGGATGCCTAAACCCTCAGTCACCCTAACAAGACTAGACTGGGGAAAGGCAGATGGGAGCACTAGTCACCATCACTCACGTCTAGGAGAACAACAGGGGAAGACAGCAACAAATAAACAAACAATCAAACATAGATCGACTTATCCAGTCACGAGCAGAGAAGGTGATCCTAATAACGACAGTCCACACCAGACGAGAGCTCCACAGCAATACCATCAAACGATCTCCTTCAAAGGTCAGAATAGCACTGGAAATAAGGACTATATCTGGCAATGACTGCAAGTGAAACTGAAACTAATATAGTAGCTGGGAGTGGCAGACAGGACTCACCTGAGAAGGATGCCTACAAACTCCCAGTCAGGACAAAAAGGTTCACAAGGCAAAACCCTGATGACATACCCTGAACCACAAAGCAAACTCACAAGCTATCGCGAGTAGCAAGTCGCTGCGACCTTCTCCTCCCAGACCTGTCTGGATCAGTCACAGTCGTGACAGCTATTCCGCCTTTGCAGCTCAAGGAAGGCGTGTTTTGCAGTGTACGAGTGGCTGAAGTGCATTCACAGTTTCCTGGCCATTTACAAGATGTCTTGCAGTTGGTTGGAAGACTTCAGGAACCGCTTTACAACCGGATTAAAGACGTGCGCCATGCAGGGAGAAAGGGTTAGCCCTCCTTGATTCAGCGCCAACACAATGTTCTTCTCGATATTAGTGACCTTGGTTCCAATCTTTAGTTGGTCAGGAGATAGCTAGGATTTGATTTCCTCTTGAAGGATGCAGAACAGCTCCTCAACGGAGTGACTCAGTTCGCCTAGGCAAACTAGGTACAGAACAGCGTGACACTGCTGTGCTCTGCATAGGTGGTAGGCTGGAGGAGCACTTCATATTGTGCCTGCTGTGGAACTGAGGACAAGGTTTAGGATGAAGAGGCAGAGGAAAACATTGGCCCAGGACTCACAGAACGCGTAGGCGGCATTGCCATCACCTTGTTGCTAGTGTAGCTGGACAGGAACTGCATTTACCCAGTGGACTGTAAAGAACATATATTGTCCTTGACCATAGTTGCAGCTCCACACGTCCAAGCTGCTGTGAACTTTAGCAGACAGGACAGGCTCAAAGACTGGCCCACCTTCTGCTCAACACACATGTGCAGGGCTGGTACAGCCTTTTTGGAGACGTAATGATGGCGTGGGACTCTCCACCTTGGCTTGGCACAAGCCATTAGTTCTCTGAAAGGTGCAGAGTCAACCACGTGGAAAGGGAGGGACTGTGGTACCACAACTAAACCCTTATGCAACTTTTGAGAACTAACCTGAGCCATTGTAGAAGCTGCCTTGCTGTAAATGACTTTTGTGCACCTTGATCCCCTTTGGATTAGCGTCAGTAAAGTAATGGGAGTTAGTTAAAAAACAGTTTTCCTTATCACTCATCACCTACTTGTACCCAAGGGTGCAGGCGTCACGAACACCAGGGAACCTGACTTCCCTGCACCTTAAACCCTATACCACCATGGAAACCTCAACACTAGAGTTGCAACGATCGGGACCGCAGGGGCAACACGTGAGGCTATGGTGGGCCGATGGGGGTAGTAGTAGTAGTTATTGGTACTTACGGTTAGCAGAGCCTCGCTGGGCTGGCATGCAGTGATGGCGAAAACAGCACTAAATCCTCCAGGGCACTCTCTATTGCAGGGAACACCAGCCAGATGGAAGTTGAAGTGCCGTTGATAGTAATGGTTATGCTTAGGGTGCTTTGGTGGCTGGGCCCCTGTGTTTGTGATGCCAGCACTGTTAGGTGCAAATGAAGTTGGTAGAAAGGATGAGGAAAAAAAAAAACAAAAAAAAAAAAATCCTCCTGAGGAAGCAACTATACGCGAAACGCGCGTTGAGGAGCCATTTCACCTTGCCAGCAGCCCCTGCACTTTGGTATGTAAAATAGTCATGTAGTGCACCTTTCGGCTTTGTTAAATCTGCAGATTAGGGCCGCACAAGTGAGGCACATGATTCACATAAATAGCATGCGTGCAGATTAATTATTAGCCTTGATCTAGATCCCCTCAGTATGATTTGTCTGGGAGCTCCCGGAGAGTACTATACAAGGGGGTAGATCTCGGCTTAAATTCAGTGCTATGGGTCTGTTGAATAGGTGATCTATATCTGTGAATTTTCCCCCGTGTACACATATTTATGTACTATAATACATGTTGTTTTACCATGATATAAATAAAATGTTATGTTTTAATCTTAAAAAATTGATGTGGTTGCACTCCTTCTTTGTGTGATTTATATATTTGAAGAGTGTACCTCTTGAGTTAAAGACCATTGATGGTGTTAAGAAAGGATGAGGAGTCAATTGTAGTAAACCACCGAACTTTTACTAAATCACTTGTCTTCAGGTAGTCAGTACAGTTCATGTATATGGCCAATCAATAAATCCAAATATTGGTTCAGCTGTTTTCCTTATAACAGGCTTGGCAATTGTAGGTTGAGGAGTTTTCTTTCCTTCTATATCTTTCTATTCTATGTCCACACTCTAGCACTCCGGTACTGAATATAAGTGAACTTATTACTTTATCTTGAGCAATCCAATAAGGGTGTCTTCCCTCATGGCAGGCAAACTCTCTGCTACATTATTTATGCAGGATGTTCTCTGAAAAGGTTCAGGTCCACTGTGTCCATAGAGGCATGTGGTAAAGGACAATTCTGCTCACTAATCATCCAGTTGTGTCCAGGTACCTTTAACCCCTTAGTGACCACCCATACGTGTTTTTACGGCGGTCACTAAGGGGCCTAAGGCTGGAGCGCCGCCTTTTTACGGCGGCACTTCAGCCCAAGTTAGCGATAAAATCAATCGATTTAGCTCCATGCCCGCAGCTACCAGAGGTAGCAGAGGGCTCGGGGCAGTGATCAGAGACCGTGACAATCGGTCCCTGATCACGTGATCGCCGTGATACACTTTATCACTGCGATCACAGAAAATGCCGGCAGCAGAGCTGCCTGCACTAAACTTTCTCCCTCCTCTCATGTAAGAGAGGAGGGAGAAAGTCTCCGGTGCTAGGATCGGGTCACCCAGTGCTTCAGGTCCTAAGCTGGGTCCAGATCCTCACTCCCCATCCCCCCTTACCCTCAAGGAAGATGGCAGCGGCAGCCCGGCGCATGCGCAGACTTAAAGCCGACCGCCGCCGCTCACTGTAAGGGAGAGAAGTTCAAATTATGTCCTGATCGGGTCCCCCAGCACCCCGATCAGGCCAATATGGCTCTCAGATATATTTCAATAAAGTTATTAGGGCGCCCCCCATCTAATAAAAAAATAATAATGGTGCAGACATGCGTACTGGTTACTGTGCTGAAGGTCTGCCGTCAGCACAGTAACCATCAAGGACCAATAATGGAGATCACATCCATTATATTTACAAAACAGAGCCAGGACAGGGGCTGTGCTTCTCTCTCCCCTCAGCGCAGTTGTTCTGTGAGGAGAGAGAGATCAGACTTTTGTCCTGGCTCTGTGAATACATACCGTGAAAAAAAAACAAAGAAAAAAATCAAATTATAAACTGTCCGTCAGTAACTGGCGGTCAGTGGGTGTCCGTGATTAGGCGTCCGTCATTAGACGTCTATTAGTTACGGTCAATTATCTTTATTAGGGACCCTGTGTCCGTCTGTTACTGGCGGTCAGTGGGTGTCAGTCAGTCGGTGGGTGTCACTCCGTCAGTCGGTGGGTGTCACTCCGTCAGTGGGTGTCAGTCAGTCGGTGGGTGTCAGTTATTTTTAGGGATGGTCAGTTATTATTTATTTTTTTCTGAGCTGTACAGAAAAAAAAAATGGTTCGGAGATTGTTAAGTGCAGAGCAGGCATACGAATTTCTCTGCTCTGACCACTCTGAATCTGGCACCGCTTCAGAGGCGGAAATATTTTCAGATAGCGGGGACTCAGATTCCATCCCCAGACCCCATAGCCCTATGGTGGTAGAAGTCGCCACCTCCTCTCATTCTCCACCCAGCGGTCCCGTCCCTTCTGCTACGTGGGTTCCTGCCACTTAATTTTGCCCCCCAAGTACCCCAATTTCTATCCACTCCCCAAATTAATGTGGATCTCGGCAATTTTACCCCTTATGATTTTTTTCATTTATTTGTGGATGATAACGTCCTTGAGTTAATTGTGCAGCAAACTAATTTGTACGCCACACAGTTTGCTGTACAGAAGCCCACTTCTATTTATGTAAGACAGTGGACCCCCCCAAGTGTCCCTGAAATAAAAAATAATTTGGGGCTTACCCTGGACATGGGCATTGTAAAAAAACCTCTGTCCGATCCTATTGGGCTGCGAGTACTGTCCACTCAACCCCTGTGTTTGCAGCAGTTATGTCCCGTAACCGCTATGAAGTCCTAATGTGGCTCATGCATTTTTCTGACAATTCCCAAGTCCCCCCCAGAACTGACCCAGCCTTCGACTGCCTAAATAAATTAAGACCCCTTATTTTCCTACAAACAGATTTATTCTTGAAATTATATACCCCTGAGTAAAAATTATCAGTTGATGAGTCCCTTTTTAGTTTGAACGGCCGCTTTTCCTTCTGTCAATATATTCCCTCCAAGCGTGCCAGATATGGGGTAAAATTGTATAAGGTGTGCGAGAGCACAACCGGCTACACCTGTGGTCTGTCTATTTATGAGGGCAGAGACTCCCAACTTAACCCCCCAGGCTGCCCCGAAAATATTGGGACATAGGGAAAAATTGTGTGGGATTTATTGGTGCCATTCCTGCACAAAGGGTACCATGTGTACACAGATAATTTTTATACTAGTATACCCCTTTATAAATCCCTCCAAACACAGGGGCTTGTGGGACAGTCCGCAAAAATAGAGTTGGATACCCACAACCGCTGGTCTCCAAACATTTGGCGAAAGGAACATCCTTCGCCCTCGCAAGTGACCAGCTGCTTGCTGTGAAGTGGAAGGACAGGAAAGAAGGCTACATGCTGACCACCTTGCATGCAGACACCATAGTGGCAGTTAGGGAGAGGGGGGCTACGGCGGGGAGGGGGGCCACGGCGGACAAGCACAAACCAGACTACAATACATTTATGGGAGGTGTAGACCTCTCGGACCAGGTGCTTCACCCCTACCTGGTGAAGCGAAAAAACAGGGCCTGGTATAAAAAGGTAGCAATCTACCTCATCCAGATTGCTACCTACAATAGTTTTATTTTATTTAAAAAGTCCCAGGGAAACCTCAACTTCCTCGAGTACCAGGAGAAGGTGATTGAGAGTCTCCTGTTTGAGTCCCCCGCACCTGGTCAAGACTCGAATCGGAGGACATTCGAAGGCTTTCAGAACGCCATTTCCCTCAGCCCGTCCCTGCCACTACCAGCAAAACGTATCCACAGAAAAGATGCCGGGTGTGTAGCAAACATGGAAGGAGGAGGGACACCCGGATTTACTGCTCCAGTTGCCCATCACAACCTGGCCTCTGCAATTACCCCTGCTTTGAAATGTACCATACGGTTGTGAATTATACATTTTATTTAAAACCAAAAAGAACGGGGGGGGGGGGGGGGGGGTCAGGAATTCAATTTATTCTCATTTTCTGTTTAGTTTGTGGATTTTCCAGGGAGGGAGGGATCCCTTTAGGATGGGCTGTGGAGCTATTTTTTTTTTCCAGACATTGGAATTAATTTTACCTTTTCTGATTTGTTTCCTTACATTTTGGAGTGTACATCTTCATTTTCATGTGCTCTGTAGAAAAAAATCTGTCTTTAAATTGACACTTTTGTGTAAAAAATGAAAATTAAATTTTTTTCCGCCTGCTTTGCATTAATTTCTACAAAAAACTAGGGGGTCTAAATGCTCACTACACCCCTAGATGAATACCTTAGGGGGTCTAGTTTTCAAAATGGGGTCCATTATGGGGTTTTCTATTGTTTTGGCAGCTCAACACCATTACAAGTGTGCAATGGGGCCTGAACCATTTTCAAGCAAATTTTGTGTTCTGAAAACAACTGGGTGTTCCTTCATGTTTGGGCCCTGCCGTTTGTCAAGTCTCACGATTAGGGTCACAATGGGGGTATTTCTAAAGACAGGAGAAATAGGGTGATACATTTTGGAGTGTACATCTTCATTTTCATGTGCTCTGTAGAAAAAAAAAAATCTGTCTTTAAATTGACACTTTTGTGTAAAAAATGATAATTACATTTTTTTTCACCTTCTTAACATAAATTTCTTTAAAAAACTAGTGGGTCAAAAAACTCATTACACCCATAGATAAATAAGTTAAGGGGCCTAGTTTTTAAAATAGGTTCACTTTTGGGGGGGTTCTATTATTCTGACACTTATAAGCCTCTGCAAACTTGGCTTGTTGCAGGAAAAAATATGTACTGAAAAGTTTTTACAATTTATGTTAAAATGTAAAGTCTCCTAAATAAAAAATAAAAAGTAAAACATTTTTGTGAGTGCAGCCCAAATAAAGTAAAGATGTGGAAATATATTTCTGATAAAAAAATATTGAATAGTATTTATGTATGTATATAAATATTGCAGTTGAAAATAGGAAAATGTGCAAATTTTTACAAATTTTCATAAATTTTCACTTTTTTAATAAAGATATGCATATTTTATCGGTAGAATTTTACCACCTAAGTAAAGTACAATATGTGACGAGAAAACAATGTCAGAATGACTTTGATGTGCAAAACCGTTACAAAGTTATTCTAAGCTAAAATGACACATGTCAGAATTCCAAAATTTGGCTTTGTCATTAAGGCCCAAACAGGCTTAATCACTAAGGGGTTAAGTTCCTCCCGGTCACTGTTGATTTTGAGGTCCATTGGCTACTTTTAGCTCTAATCTCCACTAGACTTTCTTTATATTCAGACATAGACTCACTGGTCTGTTCTTTGCTGCTGTAATACTGTTTTTGTTCTCTGTGCTCTCTTGGTCTGGCCATAGCCAAGGGGATAAAATGGGAGCTACATTGGGGACTGCTCTTGTTCACCTCCTCCATTAACTTCCTCTTAGTTCTCCACACTGTATTAACTTCAACTAACTTTATTAGAAAACCCCAGATATACAATCAGGTCCATAAATATTGGGATATAAACACAATTCTAAAATTTTTGGCTCTATACACCACCACAATGGATTTGAAATGAAACAAACAAGATGTGCTTTAACTGCAGACTGTCAGCTTTAATTTGAGGGTATTTACATCCAAATTAGGTGAACGGTGTAAGAATTACAAAAGTTTGCATATGTGCCTCCCACTTGTTAAGGGACCAAAAGTAATGGGACAATTGTCTTCTCAGATGTCCCATGGCCAGGTGTGTGTTATTCCCTCATTATCCCAATTACAATGAGCAGATAAAAGGTCCAGAGTTAATTTCAAGTGTGCTATTTGCATTTGGAATCTGTTGCTGTCAACTATCAAAATGAGATCCAAAGAGCTGTCACTATCAGTGAAGCAAGCCATCATTAGGCTGAAAAAACCCCAAACCAACCCATCAGAGAGATAGCAAAAACATTAGGCGTGGCCAAAACAACTGTTAAAAAGAAGGAACGCATTGGTGAGCTCAGTAACACCAAAAGACCCTGAAGACCACGGAAAACAACTGGTGGATGAACAAAGACTTATTTCCCTGGTGATCACAACAGTTGGCCAGATCAAGAACACTCTCCAGGAGGTAGGTGTATGTGTGTCAAAGTCAACAATCAAGAGAAGACTTCACCAGAGTGAATGCAGAGGGTTCACCACAAGATGTAAACCATTGGTGAGCCTCAAAAACAGGAATGCCAGATTAGAGTTTGCCAAATGACATCTTAAAAAGCCTTCAGAGTTCTGGAACAACATCCCATGGACACATGAGACCAATATCAACTTGTACCAGAGTGATGGGAAGAGAACAGTATAGAGCAGGAAAGGAACTGCTTATGATCCTAAGCATACCACCTCATCAATGAAGCATGGTGGTGGTAGTGTCATGGCGTGGGCATGTATGGCTGCCAATGGAACTAGTTCTTTTGTATTTATTGATGATGTGACTGCTGACAAAAGCAGCAGGATGAATTATGAAGTGTTTCGGGCAATATTATCTGCTCATATTCAGCCAAATGCTTCAGAACTCATTGGACGACACTTCACAGCGCAGATGGACAATGACCCAAAGCATACTGCAAAAGCAACCAAAGAGTTTTTTAAGGGAAAGAAGTGGAATGTTATGCAATGGCCAAGTCAATCACCTGACCTGAATCCGATTGAGCATGCATTTCACTTGCTGAAGACAAATCTGAAAATGCCCCAAGAACAAGCAGGAACTGACAACAGTTGCAGTAGAGGCCTGGCAGAGCATCACCAGGGAAGAAACCCAGCATCTGGTGATGTCTACAGGTCCTTCTGAAAAAATTAGCATATTGTGATAAAGTTCATTATTTTCTGTAATTTACTGATAAACATTAGACTTTCATATATTTTAGATTCATTACACACAACTGAAGTAGTTCAAGCCTTTTATTGTTTTAATATTGATGATTTTGACATACAGCTCATGAAAACCCCAAATTCCTATCTAAAAGAATTAGCATATCATAAAAAGGTTCTTTAAACAAGCTATTAACCTAATCATCTGAATCAACTAATTAACTCTAAACACCTGCAAAAGATTCCTGAGGCTTTTAAAAACTCCCAGCCTGGTTCATTACTCAAAACCACAATCATGGGTAAGACTGCCGACCTGACTGATGTCCAGAAGGCTATCATTGACACCCTCAAGCAAGAGGGTAAGACACAGAAATAAATTTCTGAACGAATAGGCTGTTCCCAGATTGCTGTATCAAGGGACCTCAGTGGGAAGTCTGTGGGAAGGAAAAAGTGTGGCAGAAAACGCTGCACAACGAGAAGAGGTGACCGGACCCTGAGGAAGATTGTGGAGAAGGACCGATTCCAGACCTTGGGGGACCTGCGGAAGCAGTGGACTGAGTCTGGAGTAGAAACATCCAGAGCCACCGGGTACAGGCGTGTGCAGAAACAGTGGCAGAAGCGTCTGACCTGGGCTACAGAGAAGCAGCACTGGACTGTTGCTCAGTGGTCCAAAGTACATTTTTCGGATGAAAGCAAATTTTGCATGTCATTCTGAAATCAAGGTGCCAGAGTCTGGAGGAAGACTGGGGAGAGGGAAATGCCAAAATGCCTGAAGTCCAGTGTCAAGTACCCACAGTCAGTGGTCTGGGGTGCCATGTCAGCTGCTGGTGTTGGTCCACTGTGTTTTATCAAGGGCAGGGTCAATGCAGCTAGCTATCAGGAGATTTTGGAGCAGCTTCCATCTGCTGAAAAGCTTTATGGAGATGAAGATTTCATTTTTCAGCACGACCTAGCACCTGCTCACAGTGCCAAAACCACTGGTAAATGGTTTACTGACCATGGTATTACTGTGCTCAATTGGCCTGACAACTCTCCTGACCTGAACCCCATAGAGAATCTGTGGGATATTGGGAAGAGTAAGTTGAGAGACGCAAGACCCAACACTCTGGATGAGCTTAAGGCCGCTATCAAAGCATCCTGGGCCTCCATAACACCTTAGCAGTGCCACAGGCTGATTGCCTTCATGCCACGCCGCATTGAAGCAGTCATTTCTGCAAAAGGATTCCCGACCAAGTATTGAGTGCATAACTGAACATAATTATTTGAAGGTTGACTTTTTTTGTATTAAAAACACTTTTATTTTATTGGTTGGATGAAATATGCTAATTTTTTTAGATAGGAATTTGGGGTTTTCATGAGCTGTATGCCAAAATTATCAATATTAAAACAATAAAAGGCTTGAACTACTTCAGTTGTGTGTAATGAATCTAAAATATATGAAAGTCTAATCTTTATCAGTACATTACAGAAAATAATGAACTTTATCACAATATGCAAATTTTTTTAGAAGGACCTGTATGCGTTCCAGACTTCAGGCTGTAATTGACTGCAAAGGATTTGCAACCAAGTATTAAAAAGTGAAAGTTTGATTTATGATTATGATTCTGTACCATTACTTTTTGTCCCTTAACAAGTGGGAGGCACATATGCAAACTGTTGTAATTCCTAAGCCGTTCACCTGATTTGAATGTAAATAACCTCAAATTAAAGCTGACAGTCTGCAGTTAAAGCACATCTTGTTCGTTTCATTTCAAATCCATTGTGGTGGTGTATAGAGGCAAAAATTTTAGAATTGTGTCAATGTCCCAATATTTATGGACCTGGCTGTATATATATCAGTGATTCCAGCACCACCTAGGGGTGAATAGATATAATAAGTAGAAATGGCCTTGCAGTTCACTCGGAGGTCGTTTTGTGGCGAACTTTGCTCGTTCGCGGTTCGCCGAACAAGCAAGCATATGGCGATGTCAGCTGGCGCTATATTATTTAGCATTGTGCAGAACTTTGACCTATCTCTGACACATCCATCAGGTGGGACAGGACAGCCAATTGAGACGTTTCAGCACAAGGACACACCCCCAACCCTATAACAGAACCCGATATGGCCGCCATTTTACATTCAGTCTTTTGCCAGTGTAGGGTTGAGTGTGGAGCAGGGGAAGACTGTAAGAGACACAAAACATTAGCTAATAGGGCCACAAAAGTCCTTTTAAGGACTAGTATAGGTGTGCTATCGATAGGTGTGACTTACTGAGGGGTGTGATATACTTATAATATACTTTCTAACATAGAAAGTATATTATAGTGCATTTGTATTGTGCAGCAGTTGTGTGCGGTTCTGCTATGATACTGCAGCTATACAGAGGGACAAACACTATTGGAACAACTAATTGCAACCGGAGTGATATACCATTTGCCCCCTTAAAAAACTGATTGAGGCAGGGGTGTGATATACCTATGATATACTTTCTATATAGTATATTTGTATTGTGCAGCATTTGTGTGCGGTTCTGCTGAGATACTGCAGCTATACAGAGGGACAAACGCTATTGGAACAACTAATTGCAACTGGTGTGATAAACCTGTTGCCCCAAAATAAACTGATTATGCGGTTTATTTACCTGCTTCTAGAAAATACTCATTAAGGGGTTCTATATACCTGCTTCCACAAATACTGCACTTCTATAGGGACTTTGTCACAGGGTCATTTTGAAAATTACAGGCAGAGGAAGAGGCAGGCCATTCCGCAGGGGTGGTAGGGGGCGGGCAGGTGCACCAGGCTGGAGCCTATGTGGGAAGTTGGAGAAGGTGCGTGCGATTACGCAGCTGTTGCTGCCTACTCCGAGATCTCTAATGTCAGTGGTGGTGAAGGTGACTATGATGACGTGTCGATGGACGTCATGTGGGTGCCCATAAGAGAGGAAGAGGAAGGGAGTTCAGAGGGAGAGATGGAGCAGCAGATAGGGAGGAAAAGTAGGAGAAGCAGGCAGAACTCGCAGTGCACAGGAGGGAAAAAGCAGACAGCAAATGTATCTTGAGCGACCCATCCACCATGCACGGTCACATCTGGCGCTCCCAGGACCTCTGCAGTGTGGGCTTTTTTTTAACGTGTCAGCTGCTGACAATAGTGTTGCCATCTGCAGTCTGTGCTGTCAATGCATAAGCCCAACATTCACCTAGGGACGACCACCCCAAGAAGGCACCTAGCCTCCCATCACTAGTGATGTCCCGAACTATTCGCCGGCGAACAGTTCACGACGAACATGGCTTGTTCGCGTTCGCCGCGGCGGGCGAACATATGCGATATTCGGTCCGCCCCCTATACATCATCATTGAGCAAACTTTGACCCTGTACCTCGCAGTCAGCAAACACATTCCAGCCAATCAGCAGCAGACCCTCCCTTCCAGACGCTCCCATCTCCTGGACAGCATCCATTTTAGATTCATTCGTAAGCTGCTTTCTTAGTGAGAGGAGGGAGAGTGCTGCTGCTGATCTAATAGGGAAAGCGTTAGCTAGGGCAGTGTTCTGTGTCCACAGACTCCTCTGCTGTAAGGACAGCATCCTGACAGCACCCCAAAAAGCCCTTTTTAAGGCTGGTACATCAGTCTTTTTTTTTTATATATATTTATATATACATTGCAGTTGCCTGCCCATTTGTGAGAGGCTGCAGGCTCAGTCACAGACAGTACTGTGTGCACACCATTCATACAGGGTGTCACAGACAATACCTTGCAGATAAAGAAAATTATATTTATATTATTTATCTGTGATATAATCGCATTTGCAAGCCAGTGAGTGACTGTGTGGCCCACAGACAGTACTGTGTGCACACCATCCATACTGGGTGTCACAGACAATACCTTGCAGATAAAAATAATTCAATTTATATTATTTATCTGTGATATAATCCCAGTTACAAGCCAGTGAGTGACTGTGTGGCCCAGAGACAATACTGTGTGCATACCATTCATACAGGGTGTCACAATACCTTGCAGATAAAAACTTTTTTTTAAATAATTTTTCTGTGATATAATACCAGTTGCAAGCCAGTGTGTGTCTGGCCCACAGACTGTACTGTGGCCACTTGCTGCTAGGCCACCACTCATACCGTTACAGGGTGGATACAGAAAGAAGGAGGAGACGAGTTGGAAGCAGGGGTAGGTCGTCGGAAGGAGCTAGTGGCACAGTCAGAAAGCATGCATCGGCACCCGGGGTCAGCCAGACAGCACGCCAATCAACGCATGCTGTTGCCACCACCAGAATGCTGTCATTGCAAAGCTCAGCAGTGTGGCATTTTTTTTGTGTGTCTGCCTCTGATAACAGCAATGCCATTTGCAACCTGTGCCAAAAGAAACTGAGTTGTGGGAAGTCCAACACCCACCTCAGTACAACTGCTTAGTGAAGGCACATAATCTCACATCACAAACGCCAATGGGATCAACACATGAGTACAAGCAGCACACAAACTCAAAGCCACCATCCTCCATCTGGTCCAGCATCTTCAGCCACATCAACCACTGCTGTCCTCCTTGCCCCCTTTCAACCACCCGCCACTCCGCCTCTCACCTTCAGCAGTTCCATCTCATCTGCCCACAGTCAGGTGTCTGTAAAGGAAATGTTTGAGCGTAAGAAGCCAATGTCACAGAGTCACCCCCTTGTCCGGCGTCTGACAGCTGGTTTGACGGAACTCTTAGCCCGCCAGCTTTTACCATACCAGCTGGTGGAGTCTGAGGCCTTAAACAAATTTGTTGCTATTGGGACACCACAGTGGAAGGTACCCGGACAAATTTTGTTTTTCAAAAAAGGCAATCCCAAACCTCTACTCAGTGATTGAAAAGGAAGTAATGGCATCTCTGGCATACAGTGTTGGGGCAAGGGTCCATCTGACCACTGATACCTGGTCTGCAAAGCACGGTCAGAGCAGGTATATCACCTACACTGTGCATTGGGTCAACCTGCTGACGGCTGCCAAGCATGGAATGCGTGGCTCTGCAGTGGAGTTGGTGACACCGCCACGACTTGCAGACAGGCCTACTGCCACCTCCTCTACTCCTCCTACTCCATCCTCTTCGATAACCTCCTCGGCTGAGTCCTCTTCTGCTGCAGCGTCTGGCTGCACATCAACTGAATCCCCCCAGCTCCCCAGGGGCTATTCCACATCCCGGATACAACAGTGTCTTGGGGTTGACTTGCCTGAAAGCAGAGAGCCACACCGGACCAGCACTCCTGTCCGCCCTGAACTCACAGGTGGATCAGTGGCTGACCCCGCACCAACTGGAGATCGGCAAAGTGGTGTGTGACAATGGAAGCAATTTGTTGGCGGCATTGAATTTGGGCAAGTTGTCACATGTGCCGTGCATGGCACATGTGTTGATCTTATTGTACAACGCTTTGTATCTAAGTACCCAGGCTTACAGGACGTCCTCAAGCAGGCCAGGAAGGTGTGTGGCCATTTCAGGTGTTCCTACACGGCAATGGCGCACTTTTCAGACATTCAGTGCCGAAACAACATGCCAGTGAGGCGCTTGATTTGCGACAGCCCGACACGTTGGAATTCAATACTCCTAATGTTCGACTGCCTGCTCCAACAAGAAAAAGCCGTCAACAAGTATTTGTATGACCAGGGTGCTAGGACAGCCTCTGCGGAGCTGGGAATTTTTTGCCACGTTACTGGACGCTCATGCGCAATGCCTGTAGGCTCATGCGTTCTCTTGAGAAGGTGACAAGCCTAGTCAGTCGCACCGAAGGCACCATCAGCGACCTCATCCCATTTGTTTTCTTCCTGGAGCGTGCCCTGCGAAGAGTGCTGGATCAGGCTGTAGATGAGCGTGAAGAGGAAGAGTAAGAGTTGGGGTCACCATCACCACCAGAAACAGCCTTGTCATCATCGCTTGCCGGACCTGCGGCAAAGCTGCAAGAGGAGTATGAGGAAGAGGAGTCAGAGGAGGAATGTGGCTTTGATGAGGAGGAAGACCAACCACAGCAGGCATCCCAGAGTGCTTGTTGTTGTCACCTATCTGGGAACCGTGGTGTTGTACATGGCTGGGGGGAAGAACAGAGCGTCAATGACATCAGTGAGGATGAGGAACAGGAAATGAGTAGCTCGGCATCCAACCTTGTGCAAATGGGGTCTTTCATGCTGTCATGTCTGTTGAGGGACTCTTGTATAAAAAGGATGAAGGAGAACGACCTGTACTGGGTGGCCACGCTACTAGACCCCCAGTATAAGAAGAAAGTCGCAGAAAAGTTACCAAATTACCGTCAGTCAGAAAGGATGCAGCAGTTCAAAACCAAACTAAAAATATGCTTTACACAGCTTATAAGGGGGATGTCACAGCACAACGGGAATCTAACAGGGGAAGAGGTGAAAGTAATCCTCCTCCTACCACGACCATGGCGGCAAGGACAGGACGCTTTACAGATGTGTTGTTGATGGAGGACATGCAGACTACCTCGCCTTAACTGCAGATATTGACACTCTGAGGAGCGATGAACCCCTTGACTACTGGGTGTGCAGGCTTGACCTGTGGCCTGAGCTATCCCAGTTTGCGATAGAACTTCTGGCCTGCCCCGCTACTGTCACGTACCGGCAGGACAGGTAGTGGATCCTCTGGACCAGAGAGGTGATGGCGCGGGTTGTACTAAAGGACCGGTTCTAAGCAGCTACTGGTCTTCACCAGAGCCCTCCGCAAGGCGGGATGGATTTGCTGCGGCGGTAACTACCAGGTCGTGTCCCCTAGTAACAACTTGACCTCTCTGGCAGCTGATAAGGCGTGGTACACAGGGAGAAAGCAAGAGCGTAGTCGGACGTAGCAGAGGTCACGGCAGGCGGCAAGGTTCAAAGGCGAGTAGACGGTAGCAATGGGTTCGGCAACAGGCAAGGCAAACTAACACAGTGGAACGCTTTCTCTGAGGCACAAGGCACAAAGATCCAGCAGGAAGCTGTGGGAGGAGAAGGTATAAATGGGCAGTGCACAGGTGCAGCCTAATTAAGTCAGCACTGCCTCTCACAAACCTTAACCCTTAATAACCCCTTTGGTACAGGCACCAATCACTGGTGCACTGGCCCTTTGAATCTATGAGTCCCGGGGCGCGCACGCCCAAGAGAGCGAGGACGCACACGCCGACACACTGGAGTGCTGCCTGGGGGCATACGCTGTGAACGCTCCGAGGCCAGCAGGGGACCTGGAGCGCTCAGCGTAACAGCTACAAGTTTCCTGTCAGAAAGGACCTTCAGTGCAGCAGGAGGCATTGTCACTGACAAAAGAAGTCGCCTCGGTCAAAAAAGTGTTGATTACCTCACCTTCATTAAGATGAATGAGGCATGGATCCCGAAAGGACTGACAGTGGGGGATACGTTTGACTAACAAAAGGCCTGATGACATGCCTTGGCCTCAAAATGGTCCCCACGCTGCTATATTTAATGTCGCATGCCGGATGACTTTCGTGAATTCTCCGCCACAAACTAGGGTTCAAGCCGCAATGTTTTAGTCACCTTTCTGCCTTGAAACATCATTTTTTTCCGGCCGCTGCTACAATAGCGGCTGCAACAATAACATTATTTTTCAGGCATGTGTACATGCCTAATTTTTCTGGCCTCTGGTGCTGCACTGTGGCTGCAAAAACAAAAAAAAAGGCACATACAAGTGTCAATACCCCTTCGTGATCGTTACCTTGTTGTGATGAAGGGGCTTGCGTATCACAATGAAGCGATCATCACCTCTATGAGTGTGTTGGCAATGTTGCCACACCCCAGATGATAAGGCCGTTGCTTCATTATGATCAGACTAAAAGCGATTGGCTGGATAATTTTTCATAGAAAAAACATATTATTTTTTTTTTTAAGTTGTATGGGTTTTTAATACACAAAATAAAAAAATCATAATAAAGTCTCTTAATAGTTTATTAGAAATAATGCAGACAATTTAAAAAATCTCCATCAATTCCAATACAAAGCAAGTACAGAGCTCAGAACAAAATTATTTCAGGATGTCGTTAATTCGACAATGATTAATCAATTCGACACACGTCCCCGGATAGGGGATGTAACAGGGATTAAACTGATAGGAATAGTACTAGTTAAGACACCACTCATATAGGGTGTCACAGCACATTGCTCCGTGTAAGCGCAGTGCCCCAGCTTGGGAGTAAGAGGACCGACCAAGCTGCTTTTTCCATCTCCCGGTTCCTAAAATCAATTCAGTTTGGTGTATCAGAGTTTGGTCTGTCATTGTGCAGACAGTCGAAGGTACCCGGCCAAATTTTTTTTTCACAGAAGGCAATCCCTGATATGGGACATAACAGGGATTAAACTGATGAGAAGAGAACTACAGAAAATACCACTCATATCGGGTGTGACAGTAAATTGCGCTGCGCAGACGCAGTGACCGTGGATTCAAACAAAGGGGAGGGAGCCAGCGCTTTTTTAGCCATCTCCCCGTTCGAAAAATCTATTCAATTCACCTTTCGGGGACCCTTGGTATTGTACGTGGCTGGGTGGAGGAAGAAACTTTCAATGGCATCAACGGGACATGGCTAGCTTGGAAATGGGGTGTTTGCAGTTGGGCAAATGGACTGTTTGCGGTGCATTAAAAGGGGAGTTTGGTCTGTCAAGGTCTGTCAAGCGGACGTAACCCTTACACTACCTGATCGATACATCATACCTGATCGTATACACACACTTGATGTTTTAAACTACGTTGTTCAAAATATTTTAGGATTGTTAGGTGATTTATGCCCTTTATGGATTAAAATCCAACTCTGCGTCAACTATGTAATTTTCAATGGGAGTTTTGCCATGGATCCCCCTCCGGCATGCCACAGTCCAGGTGGTAGTCCCCTTGAAACAACTTTTCCATAACTACTGTGGCTAGAAAAAGTCCCTGTGAGTCTAAAATTCGCCTGCCTATTGAAGTCAATGGCGGTTCGCCCAGTTCGCCCGTTCGCGAACATTTGCAGAAATTCACGTTCGCCGTTCGCGAACGGAAAATGTTATGTTCGCGACATCTCTACTTATCACTGAGCTCAGTGTGAGCAACACAGTCAGAACCCACAAAGCCACACTCCCGGCGCTCCACATCCTGCCTCTTCTCCTTCTCTTCTCTCCTCCCATTTGTCCTCCGCTTCACCTTCCACCATGCCGTCATCACATTCATCTGGCAAAAGGCAGGCTTCCGTGGCCCAAATCTTCGAATACAAAAAGTTTTTGACGCCGGATAACCCTCTTGCCCAATGGCTGACCACAGTCTTGTTGGAACTGCTAGCCCGCCAACTACTGCCATATAAACTAGTGGATTCGGAGGCCTTTAGAAAATTTGCAGCCATTGGCACACCAGAATGGAAGGTCCCTGGAAGGAAATATTTATCCCAGAAGGGCATCCCAGAGCTATATGCCATGTTCAGCGGCAAGTGAATGTATCTCTGTTACATAGGGTCGGTGCCAAGATACATCTGACCACAGACACTTGGTTTAGCAAACACGGGCAGGGAGGGTACATAACATTTACTGCCCACTGGGTGAACCTTATGACAGCTGTCAAGCATGCAACCCATGGCTCCCGTGTGGATTTGGTGTTACTGCCACGGATTGCATGCAGGCCTGCCTCTTTTCCGCTCCTCCTCCTACTTCATCCTCCGTCTCCTCCTCGGCTGACTCCTCCTTTTCCACTGCTACCGCCTCTTCCACTGCACCCCCCTAGCTCCTCAGAACATATTCGACGTGCCAGGTGAGACGTTGCCATGCTGTGCAGCAGCTGTTGTGCCTGGAAGCCAAGAGCCACACCGGTCCTGCACTGCTTTCAGCTCTTTGGTCACAGGCCGATCAGTGGCTAACCCTGCTCAATTTGACAGTTGGTAAAGTGGTGTGTGACAACGGTACATTCTGCTGAGCGCACCGAAACAATGCAAAATGACACACGTGCCGTGCATGGCACACGCCCTGAACTTAGTTGTGCAGCGATTCGCTGCCAAATACCCCGGGGTCCAGGACTTCTTGCGGCAGGCCAGGAAAATCTCTTTTTGCTGACTTTCAGCGGCGACACCATTTGCCCGTCAGATGTCTGATTTGTGACTGCTTGACGTGCTGGAACTCCACCTTGTATATGCTTGATAGGCTGCTCCAGCAAAAATGTGCCGTTAACGACTACCTGTACGAACTCTGCAGCAGGACAGGTTCTGGAGAGCTTGTTTTTTTTTTCACTGCGCCAGTGGCTGCTTATGCACGACGCATGCAGACTTCTGCACCCATTTGATGCGATCACCAAACTGGTCAGTGGCAGCCAGGGCGCCATCAGTGACATCGTACCTTACGCCTTCTTTCTGGAGCATGAATTGCGTCATTGATCAAGCCGTCGAGGAGCAGGAAGATGAGTAATTTGCAATGCTGAATAAATTCCCTGGGGTGGGTCTACTCCATCTGAGACAAGTCAGCAGGAGTCTGGAGTCATAGGAGGATGGTGCCTGGGGGAGCAGGAGGAGGAGGAACAAGAAGAGCAGGCTTTAAACTTTTCTGGGATCCCTGGTGTTGTCCGTGGATGGGGGAGGAGACTAAGGACGACATTCTCCTGGGTGATGAGCAGTAGCCAGGCTGCTACACCGCTTCCAATTTAGAGCAAATGGGAGCCTTCATGCTCCAGCATTTGAAGAGGGACCCCCGTATAAAAGCATAAAGGGCAAGGACCAGTACTAGGTGGCAACATACTTAGACCCCTGCTACAAACACAAAATGGAGAAATTGTAACCAGCATCACAGAGGGCTGTCAGATTGCAGCATTTCCAGGCCTAGCTTCAAGAGATGCTTCATTCTACTGTTGCAGGCGCTGGCAGAGGAACTTCCACCCACAGTGAAACAGTTGCGAGTACCAATCTTAAAACTCATACAAGAAGAGGGTGGTTTGAAGATGTGTTGGTCACTTCGGATATCAGATCATTCTTGCAACCAACCCATCGACAGCTGCCCTCCGGATCCAGACTCAGGGAATGCTTAGACCGACAGGTGTCCGACTACATCGGGTTAACAGCAGATGTGGATGCTCTGAGAAGCAAGGAACCCCTTGACTACTGGGTGTGCAGGCTAATTTTTGGGGCCTGTAGTCCACTGGCCTGCAGTAAAATTGATATCCATTGACCATCTAATATACCTCCAGCCACATAATCATTTGATCTTTTATGTACGGTGAATGCATAATTTTTGGGACCTGTAGTCTACTGGCCTGCAGTAAAATTGATATCCAATGACCGTCTAATATACCTCCAGCCACATAATCACTTGATGTTTTCTGTCCGGTGAATGCCTAATTGTTGTGGCCTCGGAGGAATTCAACACTTGTGACGACCACATGTTATCGAATGTCATCAATTATCATTTGGGGTTTATTCAAGAGGGGGGATTTCATTATCCATGTTTTTAATCAAACTTTATATTTTAAGTTCTCTTAAACATATGTATTTGACATTTATTTGTACTGGCCTGCAGTAAAATTGATATCCAATGACCGTCTAATATACCTCCAGCCACATAATCACTTGTTCTTTTCTGTACATTGAATGAATAATTTTTAGGGCCTGTACTCCTGTGGCCTAAAAGAAAATATTTCTAGGCTCCACCAGGCCAACATTTTGACAGTTTCCCTTTAAGATGCATAAAAGTGGCCCCTGATTAAAATATATATTTTTTGTGGGAATTTTTGCAATTGATCAACCTCTGGTATGTCACTGTCCATGTTGTGGGATGATTTGTGCACTTCTTGTAAGTATTTGGTGGCTGCAATAATGACCTGAAGGTTTTGCAGGTTCGCCTGCCATTAAAGTGAATAGGGCCTGTCACGAACATTTGATTGCGTTCACGAATAGTCCTGGCCGATGTTCGTCCATAACTAGTAATAACACTCCTAACAGCCTGATAATATTAATTACAGCTTGATACCACAATACATTAAATATGACAGTTCAAAAGTTTAAAGTGCCCACATATAACACATAGTGGGACACTGCAGAGTTTTCCTTGAAGGAATCCGGTGATTTCCTTCCCCTCACTGCACGCTGGCTCAGGGAGTCCTGCTAAACCATGAGTACCAACTACTACACCCATCGGCCGACCACACTCACACATTGCATCCCTGCGGCCCCCGTCACTGCAAGTGCACGCATACTGTTGTCTTTTTGCAATCACCTCGGTGATCGATTGCTGGAGAAATAAGTGAAGAGCAGTAGGAAGAGCATCAGGATCAGTAGATAATGGGAAGGCTCCCTTCTGCTGAGGTATGTGGAGTTTTGACTACTGGAGAAGGGGTGCGGGCCACTGGGAGATGCAGTAGTTTCTCTGTCAGGCTTTACAACAACATTAGTGCCACGATTTTTTCAGGCCACTTTATGATGATGCTGCATATGTTAGCGCAGGACTGTGGGACCAACAATGGCACCCTGGCCACACTTCACCTTCTGCCCACAGTTTCAACAAACGGCTATGTTGCCATACTCTGGCGACTTGATGATAAATTCCCACACCAGCGAGTATGGCATTTTCCACCTACCACAGCATGCTGACTGCCTGCTGCCGCCGCCTCTGTACGGCCGTGCACCGCTAGTTGTTTCCTGATGGGTAGGCTCCTGAGTAGCAGACAGTCTACCCTGGGCATGTTTGGCTCCAGACTTTACACTGCTGCAACCCTGCTGACTCAAGGCCACGCTACCATCCTGCTGTCACAGGTGTTGTCTCATGCGCAAGCTGGCACCCTCATCCACTGATGATGACAATGAGGCCCCCTTTTCTCCCATGTGTGATCAGCTACATCATCATTCACTGATGTCACCCTCACCAGTCTCAGGGCCGTGTGCCTGACCGCTCGCAACACCTGCTCCCATGCAACTCTCATCGTCGCTACTTGTCTGCCTACAGGAGGAAGCAGTGGATCTCGCCTACAAATCTTGGCAAGGCAGTAGCTGCTGACTGTCCTCAATAAGCTTGTCCTCACTGAAAAGCGGAGTAGAGCCGTCAGCATACAATACTTCCCGAGCAGAAGGAATAGAACATGTTCTCGGGCCATCCCAACTAAGCCTGGTGTCAGGGGAACCCACCAACTCATGTCTGGGGGTGCCTCATGTCAGTTGATATGATGTTGAAGATCGAGTCAACCAGCAACCTAGCTATCCTTGAATGGCCAGCTAGGTTGCTGGTCAAAACACGACTGCTGGATGACACTAGCAACTCTGGCCTGTTGCTCCGACTGTTGCTACCCCCTTCTTCTGCTGCTACTTCTGCCAGCTCCAGAGACATTTTTGCCACTGCCCATTGCCTTAGAAGGCCCCGACACTTCTCTGTCAGACATATTGTACTATAACAGTAACTGTAAGCTAGAATGAAGGTTAACCTTTACAGTACCACAGAGAAGTTTCACTGAATACTAGCCCAATACACACAGGGTAAGTAGAGAGATGCCTGAGATGGAGGAGTTGTGGCAGACATAGAAACATAGAAACATAGAATGTGTCGGCAGATAAGAACCATTTGGCCCATCTAGTCTGCCCAATATATCTGAATCCTATGAATAGTCCCTGGCCCTATCTTATATGAAGGATAGCCTTATGCCTATCCCATGCATGCTTAAACTCCTTCACTGTATTTGCCGCTACCACTTCTGCAGGAAGGCTATTCCATGCATCCACTACTCTCTCAGTAAAGTAATACTTCCTTATATTACTTTTAAACCTTTGCCCCTCTAATTTAAAACTGTGTCCTCTTGTGGTAGTTTTTCTTCTTTTAAATATGCTCTCCTCCTTTACCGAGTTGATTCCCTTTATGTATTTAAAAGTTTCTATCATATCCCCTCGGTCTCTTCTTTCTTCCAAGCTATACATATTAAGGTCCTTTAACCTTTCCTGGTAAGTTTTATCCTGCAATCCATGGACCAGTTTAGTAGCTCTTCTCTGAACTCTCTCTAGAGTATCTATATCCTTCTGGAGATATGGCCTCCAGTACTGCGCACAATACTCCAAGTGAGGTCTCACCAGTGATCTGTACAGCGGCATAAGCACTTCACTCTTTCTACTGCTTATACCTCTCCCTATACATCCAAGCATTCTGCTGGCATTTCGTGCTGCTTTATTACATTGTCTTCCCACCTTTAAGTCTTCTGAAATAATTACTCCTAAATCCCTTTCCTCAGATACTGCGGTCAGGACTGTGTCAAATATTCTATATTCTGCCCTTGGGTTTTTACGCCCCAGGTGCATTATCTTGCACTTATCCACATTAAATTTCAGTTGCCAGAGTTCTGACCATTCTTCTAGTTTTCCTAAATCCTTTTCCATTTGGCGTTTCCCTCCAGGAACATCAACCCTGTTACATATCTTTGTGTCATCAGCAAAAAGACAAACCTTACCATCGAGGCCTTCTGCAATGTCACTTATGAAGATATTAAACAAAATTGGTCCCAGTACAGATCCCTGTGGAATCCCACTGGTAACATGACCTTGTTTTGAATGTTCTCCATTGACTACAACCCTCTGTTGTCTGTCACTCAGCCACTGCCTAATCCACTCAACAATATGGGAGTCCATGCTCAATGACTGCAGTTTATTGATAAGTCTTCTATGTGGGACAGTGTCAAAAGCCTTACTAAAATCTAGATATGCGATGTCTACTGCACCTCCACCGTCTATTATTTTAGTCACCCAGTCAAAAAAATCTATAAGATTTGTTTGACATGATCTCCCTGAAGTAAACCCATGCTGTTTTTCATCTTGCAATCCATGGGATTTTAGATGTTCCACAATCCTATCCTTTAATAGGGTTTCCATTAATTTGCCTACTATTGATGTCAGACTCACTGGTCTATAGTTGCTCGATTCCTCCCTACTACCTTTCTTGTGAATGGGCACAACATTTGCCAATTTCCAATCTTCCGGGACGACTCCTGTTACTAATGATTGGTTAAATAAATCTGTTAACGGTTTTGCCAGCTCACCACTAAGCTCTTTTAATAATTTTGGGTGTATCTCATCAGGCCCCTGTGACTTATTTGTCTTCACTTTAGACAGCAAACTTAGAACATCTTCCTCTGTAAAGACACATGCATCAAATGATTTAATAGTCATCCTTTCTAGTGGAGGTCCTTCTCCTTCTTTTTCTTTTGTAAAAACTGAACAGAAGTATTCATTAAGGTAGTCCACTAGCCCTTTATTCTCTTCTACATACCTTCCGTCCTTTATTTTTAATTTAGTTATTCCTTGTTTTAATTTCCTTTTTTCATTTATATATCTGAAGAATGTCTTATCCCCTTTTTTCATAGACTGAGCTAGTTTTTCTTCTGCCTGAGCTTTAGAAGTTCTTATAACTTGCTTGGCCTCTTTCTGCCTAATCTTGTAGATTTCCTTATCTTCATTGCTCTGTTTTTTTTTATAATTACAAAATGCCACAGTGGTCTCTTCCTTTTTTTGTTTTTACTGACAAGTCTAATGCAATTTTCTGTTGCCTTCAATAATGCACCTTTTAAGTAGTTCCATTTCTCCTGGACTCCATGTAATCCGTTCCAGTCTGATAAGGACTCATTTATGACTAATTTCATTTTTGAAAAGTCTGTTTTTCTAAAATCTAAAACTTTTGTTTTTGTGTGGTGGGACTCTTTCACAGTTCTTATATTAAACCACACTGACTGGTGATTACTAGATCCCAAGGTTTCGCCAACAATGACATCATATACCGAATCCCCATTTGTGAATATCAAATCCAAAATGGCCTCCCTCCGGGTTGGCTCCTCAACCATTTGTTGTAGGGATAACCCCAGTAGGGAATTTAGAATATCTGTACTCCTGGTAGAACTTGCTATTTTGGTTTTCCAGTTTATATCTGGAAGATTGAAATCTCCCATAATGATAACTTCTCCTTTCATTGTCATTTTAGCTATTTCTTCAACTAGTAGATCATCTAGTTCTTTAACTTGATTAGGTGGTCTATATATCACACCTACACGAGTTACTGCATGATTAGCAAACTGCAACGTAACCCAAACTGACTCTATGTTGGCCTCACCAACTTGTATTAGGTTAGATTTAATGCTATCTTTCACATACAGGGCCACTCCTCCTCCTTTCTTGCCTTCTCTGTCTCTTCTGTATAAAGAGTACCCTGGTATGGTTATGTCCCAGTCATTTCTTTCATTAAACCATGTCTCCGTAACAGCCACTAAATCTACATTCTCAGATGCCATTATTGACCCAAGTTCATTGATTTTTTTACCTAAACTGCGAGCATTTGTAGAGAGGACTCGGAGCTTATCATTTCTTACCCTCTGTGCTTCTGACATGTTCTGGCATTGTTTCGGGGGGCAATTGGACTCTTTTATTTTCACTCTTTTGCCCCCCCTTCCTAGTTTAAATACTATTTCGCAAATTCTTGGAGTTGTTCACTAAGTACATTTGTTCCTTTGGGTAGTAAGCATAACAGTACACCCCCTCTCCTTAAGAACGAACTGTGCCAAGAACTTTTTCAAGAGAGCAGGAGTATTGTTGTTTTCCACATGCTCCCAAGAACTCTTCTCAGGATTAATACCCTTCCAATCCACAAAATAGAATGTGTTACCCCTTACTTTCTCATATCCAATATACAAGGGCGGATTGGCCTTAGACCATACAGGGAATTTTCCCGGAGTCCGATGCCCAGGGGGCTTCCCAACCCCCATCTCTGCTGCTGGCTGGGTGCAGAATAAGATATCAGTGGTAAGTAACTCTGTTAGAATCAGGTACTAGTGTACTTGGCCCATGACATGCCCTCCTGAATTCAACTATGTCCTGCATCTCACCTTATAAGCACCATGCTCTGTATCTTAATCAGAGATAACTGGAATAGGAGGAGAGAAAAAAAATAGTAAAGGAATTCTTTGTTTCCTGTCTGCATGCTTCTTCATGGATGTAGCTGTGTAGTGTCCCACTAGCTAAATGTGGCCACTACACAAAGGTCAATTGGGCCATGTTGTTCCCATCTCCTGGGTGACAGGGTCATTGTATTTTATATGATGTTTTTTATGTGTATTTTCCCTGTAATCTCTGTGTATCAGGCCTGTTAGGGGTAGTTCCTCCTCCTAGACAGTAGAGGGAGCTAGGGGACCCATAGTATTTATAGTCAGGCTCTGCTCAGGGAGAGTCAGTCAAGAGTCTGTGTAGAGTCAGAATTCAGTGTGGACTTTAGCTAGGCATCAGCTGAAGTGGAACTTCTGACATGCAGCTAGATAGTCCAGGCTGCTAGCTTGCCACCAGGAGAAGGGTTTACATCCTGAGAGAAACTAAGTTCCTACCAAGTGCAATGCAGAGCAAAAGTGTTTCCAGCTGAACCAGAGAGCTGAAGGGCAGAAGGCTCTATTTAAAGCAAGGAGACATATACCTGAGGAAGTTTTCCCTAACCAAGGATAAAGCCAGCAATAGGGCATATGGGCCTTGGGATAAAGACAGACAGGATTCTGAGGAAAGTGCAGCCTGATCTGTAAGTGTTTAACCCTCTGAGTATCTTGCAAAAACATTGTGCCTGCCAATTGATGTAAAGCCTGCATGTTTACTACCTCTGACATATAGAACTTTGACCAAAGACTGTACATAGTTAACTGTTTCAGTAAACAAAAGTTTTGGTTCACTGCAACGTGTGTTCCTCTATTATTACTTCAATAAATCGGTGTGCCACCGTTACCGGCACTGGCGTCACAAATTTAAAGGGATCTTACCACTGGCACATTAAAAACACCTGCAACATCCAGTGCACCTCATCTACCATCAGGCCTGGTCCCTATACACAGAGAGTACCCCAGAGGTCCCCTGTGCCAGCCTCTCCTTCATTGCTGTACGTCGGCCCAGGGTATATAAAAGACTGTGAGTACTACAACCACCCTCGGTTAGTAACTGCCCCTGTGACCCCATTGGCCTCACCCTGCAGGACTGCGTACTGCAGCTGTACAAATCAGAGAGGCCTTGGTCTCTTGCCATATCTGCAGAAAACTCCTGGCCATGGCGCCTGCAACTAGCACCTCAGTGGACACAGGCTGGATCTATTATGTGCAGAGGTTCCATTTCTTGAACAGTAGGTTCAAAGGAGCGAGATAAGGCATCCGCCTTAATGTTCTTGTCTGGTAATCAAAACTGCAACCAAAGCGCCAAAAAGAGCGACTGGCAGAGTTAAGTCGCTTGGTGGATTGGAGATACATCGCTTGGTGGATTGGAGATACATCAGATTTTTGTGATCTGAGTAGATGACTACTGGGTGATTAGCTGTCTCTAACAGATGCAAACAATTCTAAGCAAATTTAATTGACATTCTCAATACCAAACGGAATGATTTCATTCAGCGTAGGGAAAGCCTATAGAAAAAAACTGGTGTACATCTTTCCAGAATCCCCTTTGTATTGCAACACAGCACATATTATGTGGCTATGTCTAGGAAAATCTGTTTGCAATGATGGACAGGTGCAGAGGAAATGGAAAGCTGACTTAGCCTCCAATGTCCGCCTCTTGTCATCATCTCCCTTGCAGGTCTAGGCAGAGATTGGTGCTGTTAAGGGGGAGAAGTGGGGAATAAACTGCCAATAGTAGTTAGCAAAAACCAGGAATCATTTAATGCCAGTAGGTTGTGGCCAGACCAGTTCTTCAGATAATTTCTCTGGGTCCATCTGTACCCCTTGATCGCATAAGATATGACCCGGAAAAATAGAGGGTTTTTTTTGAAGATGCACTTCTCAGACTAAGGCATCATGCACACGGACGTCGGTCCACAATGCACGGGCGACTTCCGCGATCAGTCCGCACAGAAAAATCATCCGACATTTCATATTTTTTCGCGGTGTGGAACAACGGAAAGAAACACCACGGAAGCACTCCGTAATGCTTCCGATGTTCCGTTCTGTGACTCCGTTCAGCATCTCCGGAATTAACTTAAATGGGTCCGCATCCGTGATGCGGGGTGCACACGGCCGACCATCCGTTTGCGGGCCACAATACGGCCACAGCCGCCCTACGGCCTTGTGCATGAGGCCTTACAATGAGTTACTAGATCTGATAGGTAGATGACAACATACTGTAGGTGCAGGGGCGTAGCTAAAGGCTCATGGTGCAAGAGTTCAGCTTGGGCCCCCCTTCCCTCAGTGCTTTGTGGCCAGGGTCAGGGAAGCACATAGCCTTCTATTTGCCTGAGGCAAAAAATAAATAAATAAATTGCACCTTCTATAATGCCAGTTTCTTCTTATATGGCACAAGGGTCTTCGGACCCCTCAGGCTCCCAGACCTCTGCACCCTCTATAGATATAACCCTGCATAGGTGTACAAAAGGTTCTGGAAAATGTCATTTACATACTCTTGGAAAACTGTTGGGGCATTGCAGAGCCCTAATGGCATCACCAGGTATTCATAATAGCCATTATGGGTGTTGAAAGCAGTCTTTCACTCATCTCCCTCACTGATCCATATTAGATTGTATGCACCATGCAAATCCAGCTTGGAGAACTTCTTAGTGCCACACAACCTAAGCTCTGGGATCAACGGCAAGAGATATCTGTTATTTACTGTACTTTTATTTAGGCTACAGTAAGCAATTCTGGGTCTTCGTAAAATAGTTCAGGTAGACCTATATAGGGTGGGTCAGTGAAGTCCAGTGCCTGAGTTTACAGAAAAGGGCAGCGGGTATGGAACCACTGTACCAACTAGTCAGTTTGACTTTAGGCTACTTCTAAGGGCATTATCCTGGCAGTCCCCTGGTTTTCACCCTTTATTTCCTAAACAAGGATTCATCTGTGTCTGTAACTTTATTTTGGATTATCCTTGACCTCCCAGGTATACCAGATTTCCTTCTAGTTCATCACTTGCAATTTTCTCATGTTATCAGCTTAAGGGTACATGCACACGTTCTGGATTCATGTGCGGAGAATCCGCACTGAAGTTCGCAGGCAAATCCGTGTGGTCAATCCTCATCAATTGGTGCAATTTGGTGCGGATTTTCCACATGCGGATTTTACTACATAAATGTAGAAAATCTGGTCCAGAAAAAGAAAAGAAATTGACATGCTGCAGATTTTAAAATCTGCACGGAAAAAATCCACCTATGGTGCGGATTTTCCGCGCAGAAAATCTGCACGCAATCCTGCTCATGTGCCTTACAGGGGGCATGGTAATCACTGGCATTACAAGCATTGAGAAAAGTTGTCTTGTACACATGAAAAATGCATCAAAATAAATACATTACCAAATTAATGCAACTAAAATTCTATGTTTAATAGATTTTAAGTAGGTTAAATCATAATAACAAATTAAGCAATTTAGCAAACTGATCTACAGTCTGCAGATGAATATAAACAAATCCTGCAATTTATACAAAATCAATAAAAAATAAGCAATTCAATATGAACATGTATTTTGTTGACTTTCTCCCCTGTAATTATTTTAATGCCAATTTGCTACACACATAGTAGGCAGATTTATTAGATTTAGCAAGGCTATCCCCTGGCAGCCCAATGCCTGATTGAAATAGATGCCAGCTCGTATCTGCCGTAGATTTCAGTTAACATTTATACCACAAAACTGGTGTAAATGATGATAAATGTGATGAGGCTGATGGCCTGGCCCACACCTCAACCTTATAGTGCCCCTTTACTCTCTTTAATAATGGCTTTGTGGATGGTATTGAAAGTAAAGTATCATTTTCTGTTGATTATGATCCAGCAGCAGTGTCTGTGCTTGCACAATATAGTAAAGAGCTCCGGCCTATGTGCGTTCCCACGGTCTTGGCCACCAGATAGTGTGCAAGCACGGCTACCGCTACTGGATTGCAGGGTAGTAGTAAACATGGATACGAGCAGTGTATAATGTGATGGAAAAATGAATCAAGCCAGAAAAGGAGGCAATATGGATAATAAAAATACATTAGTAAGTGGCTTGTATGAACTGTCTGCATGATAAATGCCATTTGCTGAAGTGAGACAACCCCCGTTAATGATCCAGCAGAGCGCTGATACAGCACTTTGCCCAATCAATGAGAAACCTGGAGAGCTGTGAGTCTGAAGACTTCTCTGTCTCTCTGCCTGACACCGATCAGTGATCACTGCAGACAGGAGAGTTAGTGTGTATAAGGTATGTGCTGTAAGAGCTGTGTGTGTGTGCTTGTATAATGTCATGATCGCAAAGTGTCAAAAAATACCTAGCATAACAAGCATGGCTGGACATTGTAGAGCCATGACAGGTACCTTGAGATATATATATATATATATATATATATATATATAATGGGGTGTGTGCCATTGCTGTTTGTTACAATGGTCAACAGATGACACTAAGGTTAACAGGCGCTAACCAAAACTATTAACCTAATTTATTCTAGACCCATAAGTTGGTGATCTTGACCCCTCCACTTCATTAAACCAACAGGGAAGGTTTAAAATGTAGAAAATATATTTTTTTTTCCCCAATTTTCTGTTGTCTAAACCTGGGGTGTGTCTTACAGTTAGATGCGCCCAAAAATACACAAATATTAAAAACATTTGGGCTTGAAATGGGCTTGACTGAATATGAGAAAGGGTTTTCGATTTGATTTTCTATGAATATTGAGTGAGAACAGTATAGCCGCCGTTTTGTAAGGCTGTGCATAGTGTACAGTCATGTGAAAAAATTAGGACACCCTTTGAAAGCATGTGGTTTTTTGTAACATTTTTAATAAAAGGTTATTTCATCTCCGTTTCAACAATACAGAGAGATTAAAGTAATCCAACTAAACAAAGAAAACTGAAGAAAAGTCTTTTCAAGATCTTCTGTAAATGTCATTCTACAAAAATGCCTATTCTAACTGAGGAAAAAGATAGGACACCCTCACATGTATTCCCTCTTAAATTGGCTCAGATCTCACACAGGTATGTCACACCAGGTGCACATAATTAGTAGATCGTTACTCTGCATGTTGAATGAGGCTTGCCCTATTTAAACCTCAGACATTTAGTTTGGTGTGCTCCTGACTGTTGAAGTGAGAGTGAGCACCATGGTGAGAGCAAAAGAGCTGTCAGAGGACTTCAGAAAAAAGATTGTAGCAGCCTATGAGTCTGGGAAGGGATTTAAAAAGATCTCTAAAGATTTTGAAATCAGCCATTCCACTGTCCGGAAGATAGTCTACAAGTGGAGGGCTTTCAAAACAACTGCCAACATGCCCAGGACTGGTCGCCCCAGCAAGTTCACCCCAAGAGCAGACCGCAAGATGCTAAAAGAGGTCTCCAAAAACCCTAAAGTGTCATCTCGAGAACTACAGCAGGCTCTGGCTACTGTTGATGTAGAAGTACATGCCTCTACAATCAGAAAGAGACTGTACAAGTTTAACTTGCATGGGAGGTGTGCAAGGAGGAAACCTTTGCTTTCCAAGAGAAACATCGAGGCCAGACTGACATTTGCCAGAGATAAAGTTGACAAAGACCAGGACTTCTGGAATAATGTTCTTTGGACAGATGAGTCCAAAATTGAATTATTTGGACACAACAGCAGAGGACATGTTTGGCGTAAACCAAACACAGCATTCCAAGAAAAGAACCTCATACCAACTGTGAAGCATGGAGGTGGAAGTGTCATGGTTTGGGGCTGCTTTGCTGCAGCAGGACCTGGTCAGCTCACCATCATAGAATCCACGATGAATTCTACTGTGTATCAGAAGGTGCTTGAAGAACATGTGAGACCATCAGTTAGAAAATTAAAGCTGAAGCGGAACTGGACCATGCAACATGACAATGACCCAAAACATACTAGTAAATCAACCAAAGATTGGCTGAAAAAGAAGAAATGGAGAGTCCTGGAATGGCCAAGTCAAAGTCCAGATTTGAATCCCATTGAGATGCTGTGGGGTGACTTGAAAAGGGCTGTACGTGCAAGAAACCCCTCAAACATCTCACAGCTGAAAAAGTTCTGCATTGAGGAGTGGGGTAAAATTTCCTCAGACCGATGTCGAAGACTGGTAGATGGCTACAAGAACCGTCTCACTGCAGTTATTTCAGCCAAAGGAGGTAACACTCGCTATTAGGGGCAAGGGTGTCCTATCTTTTTCCTCAGTTAGAATAGGCATTTTTGTAGAATGACATTTACAGAAGATCTTGAAAAGACTTTTCTTCAGTTTTCTTTGTTTAGTCGGATTACTTTAATCTCTCTGTATTGTTGAAACGGAGATGAAATAACCTTTTATTAAAAATGTTACAAAAAACCACATGCTTTCAAAGGGTGTCCTAATTTTTTCACATGACTGTATATAGGTCAAAAATGGACGAAGAAAATATTTGCCGTTCTTCTCCCACCTCCCTTTGATTTGAGCAATATGCATGCAGATAATTGTAGAAGTGTCATTTGAGATGCAATGGTAAGCTAATGTGGCTTTTCATTGTTGATACGAGGGTATACATTTTGCGTTGTGACACACTGTACACAGCCTGAAAGTAGAAGGAGAAGCTGAAACCTAGGTTGGGTGTTCGTAGTGTGCCTTGTTTTTAATGATGAAAAGAGCTTTATCTTTTTAAATTTGTGAGTATTATAAACATTTGCTTTTTATCTTTTGGAAAGCAGTTTGCACGATGTTGTCTTCATTCCTTTTCTAAAAGGGAATAATCAGCGTTGTATCAGCAGTTTAGGTTGAATCCTCATCAGCCTGCAGTATTGAGCTATACAAGACAGCTGCAAAGTGGAGGAACATAAAAGCTGGAAGAATATTGAACTGTTAGAACAGCAAAGAAGCTAAATGGCGGAAATGCTTTTTTCATCTATCCTCACAGTATGGACTATAGTGACTTCCACTTAAAGGGGTTTTACAGGCTTTTAATATTTATGTCCTGTCCTCATCATAGGTCATCAATATCAGATCAGCGGGGGTCCAACACCACTGCCAATCAGCTGTATGAAGAGAAGGCATGCGTCACTTCTGTCTCTCTTCCTGCTCGCTTCTATGTCTATGGCAAGCAGGAAGAGAGCCAGGAGACGACATGCCTGCAATGGTGTGCGCGTTCTATTCATACAGTTGATCGGCAGGAGATATAGGTTTCAGACCCCCGATGATCTGATGTTGATGACCTATCCAGAGGATAGGTCATCAATATTGAAAGCCGGAAATTCCCTTTAATTGGTTAAAAGCTCTTGCTGGTTTAGCTATGGGTTTTCTTTTTAGGATTTCTCCAAAAATTTAAAGGGCTCTATACCTTTTATACAACCCCATTAAAAAAGTTGGGCCGCTGTGTAAGCTGTACATTAGTGTAAATAAAAACAGAATGCATAGGTTTGAAAATCTCATAGATCCATGTTTTATTCCCAATAGATCACAGAACACATATCAGAGGTTGAAAGTGAGACATTTTACCATTTCATGAAAAAAAAAACCCAAAAAACCACTCATTTAGACGGTGATGGCAGCAAAACTAATGGCAAAATATGGGCTGGGGCAGCAAAAGGCTAGAAAAGTAAGTGGCAGTAATAAAAAACAGCTTGGAGGAGCAATTTGCAACTAAGTCACATAACATGCTAGAGAGGCAGAGTCTCCCAGAAGCAAAGATCGGCAGAAGATCACCAATGCAATGCTACAAATGGTCCTAGCCCCACTTTTTCAGATGTTTTGCTGCCATAAAGTTTTAAATTACTTAATTATTTTTATGGAATGGTAAAATGCCTCACTTTCGACATCTAATATGTGTTTTATTACCTAATGTGAATAATATATGGATTATATGAGATTTGCAAATCATTGCATTCTGTTTTTATTTATATTTATTTACATTTTATACAAATTCCTAACTTTTTTGGAATAGGGTGCATGAATATTTATAAATATAAAGAAGAAAAACAACTTTATAATATATCTCTCATTCCTACTGTGCATTGGTCTTTTGAATGTAGCTAGCAGTGTAAACAAAGGTGTTCATGTTCTAGTTACCATGTCGGTGTCATATGTTATTATACAATTACAATTTCCTTTACAAGCTATGATAGGCAGACTAATATGTAAATACAATGGATTCACATTTGTGTACAAAAGTGGCTTAAAAAGCAGGTAAAAAAGGTTTATAAAAATATAAAATTATTTACTTTAAAATGTTTATTTTTTAATAATGCTAAAAGTCAATGGTGTGTACAAATAACTGGGAATTTGACTACATTATAAAATGTCTGATTATTTTGCATGTACCTGACATTGGTACATAATAATAATGTTCCTTCCTTTACAATTTATTTTAAACTGGTCAAAGTTTGAACTACATTTGTGAATTATTAGTTTTTTGCTATTATCAAAATGTATATTCTAATATTACCAAGTAATCTTGCCAGAGGCAGGTCGTCCTTTTTTAAGTTCCTCACAATATAAATATCAGGATTAGAGGCTATTTTTTTATCAATTGTTGCAGTATTCGATATTCTGCATTTGGAGACAATGATGACTTTCTTCCTAGGCTGTGCATTACATTATATTAATAAAACTGTGCAAATTAATTATGTAAACTGGTTATCTTGAAGTATTTTCTACTTGCTCTTTATTCATATTTTAATTGATTTATATGTCTGTATTTATATTGAGCAAACTTCAAGAACACATGTTATAGAATGGTTGCTGAATCCCTTATTGAACAGCACTTAAAGGGATTGTCTCACTTCAGTAAGTGGCATTTATCATGTACAAAAAGTGAATACAAACCGCAAGCACTAGGCTATGTACGTGGCCACTAGAGAGGCTGACGCTTTTTCCTATAGTGTGCAAGCACGACCACCACTGATGGATTGCAGGGTGGTCTGTAACCATGGAAACAAGCAGTGTATAATGTGATGGAAAAATGAATCCAGCCAGCAAAGGAGACAATATGGACAATCACAATACATTAGTAAGTGGCTTGTATTAACTTTCTCTACATGATAAATGCCATTTGCTGAAGTGAGACAATCCCATTAAGTATAAAGTATACCAATTTACGTTTAAAAACACACACAAGTGGGGCAGATTTATTACTACTGTCTAATAGTAATAATAGAGTAAATTTAGACTAGACGATCTTAAATGATTACTGTCATTTTAAACAACTTTGCATAATTCAGTACTGCAAGTAAATGTAATATATACTATCAGAGAAAAATGCTTTGGTCCCCAGGTAAACAGATAGGGAGAGAAAAAACTAAATAAAAAGGGGGGAACTCACTCTATTGATGTTACGAGGTGCCGAAGGCGCACTCGGTCTCCCATCAGTCGCAGACCTACTGCTTAGCTTCGGGAGCCAGGATCTGTGTTTGTCCTCGTTCCCAGGGCGGCTTTGCTAGCTGGGAGGCTCACTGCTCTTAGGTCTGCCTTGAGTGCCGAGCTGATCACTCGGTGCTTGACTTGTCTGTCTGTCGGTCATGTGACGCTGGCCATGTCAAATGACCCTCACTCCCCACTATAAATACAGGCGGGCTGGCTACAGGTTGCCTGTTATTTACGTCTCTAGGGCTATGTGTACTATTATTATTGCTTCCTGACCTCGCTTTGCCCGCTCCCTTGGTACCTACGCTATCTCTCGGATTTGACCTTGGCTCGTTCTCGGATTTCGTCTCCTGCCTTATCCCTTGTATTGACGTGACCTCCCGGACCGACCTCGCCTTTCCCATCACTGTGTACTGTTGTCTTATCTACCTCCCTGTCTATCCGTTTGCCTTAGTCTTGTGTACCGCCTTCTGCCTTGGCTGTCTGTTCCTCTCTTTCTCTGTTCGCTCTGCTCTACACTTACGTAGGTCAGGGACCGTCGCTCAGTTGCGCCCCGTCACCTAGGACGGGTGGTGCAAGTAGGCAGGGACAGGGTAGAGGGTGGCGCTTCCTCTCTACCTTCCTTACCCGTGACAATTGCTCTTGGAATAAATTCCAAGTAATCAAATTGTCAGGCAGGGCGCCAAAGGGTGGAACCTCTTAGACAGTATTAAAAGTAGAATAAGTAATGGTTATAGTATATATGGATCGAGGATAAAATAGGTGAGGCTGCCATAAGCGGTTCTTTGTTTGCCTGGGCACCAGGCACAACCAAAGGTTGAGTACGTGAAGTCAAGAAAAAAGAAAAAGTAACCGCAATATACCTGAAGGTGCCAGTCCGAGCAATTGACAGTTATTCAGAATCACTATATTGTGTTGTATCATTCAAGTTTAAAATCATTAAATAGTGAACATCACTCACTTCACAGGGAGGATTTCCCATTGGGATAAAGCTCAAGACACCCAAAAGGTATCCTCCCTATCCTGGATCGCCTGTGGAGTCTTAGGATGACGCATCAGTCCGAGACCCGATGACTTCTTGCAATTTCCTTTAATGGTATGGAAGCAGGATAAAATCAAAGCTAAAAGCTCAACACGTTTTGGGGAAATAAATATCCCCTTCATCAGGAGCAAGTCTAAATAGGACTGTATCATTCAGAATCTTTATAGCCATTAAAAAACAGCCAAACAGGGGTCATCTGATGTCACTTCCTGTGACACAGGGCGATCATGACCAAGTTAGGGAGCAGAATCTCCAGTCCCTATATTTACTACATGGGGATACATAATGAGCAGCTTGTCTACACCCACCAGCTAAGGGGCATCTACCATATATAAGTCATATAGGGGGTTATTTATTAAGACCGGCCTTTTAGACGCCGGTCTTAATAACCTCAGCTGCTGGTGGTGGATCCGCCGACGTTATAAAGAGGCTTCGGCCTCTACATAACTTAGGCACATCTACCGCCAGTCTACATGTAAGCCAGCTTCCTTACTTGCTTAATTTTAGACCATTTTATACACCTAAAAAGGCATAGAAAATGATAAATGAGATGAGCCTACTGGTCTGTCCCCTTCCGCGCACACGCCACACCCCATATTTTAGACCTGGCATGAGCAGAGAAAAGTTGCAGATTGCAGAGCAAATAACCTTTGTGCCGCAATCAGCGACAGATATGCGCCAGAAAACTGGTGTATATCTGATAATAAATTACCCCCATAGTGGTTATGGTGTTATCACTCATGTATACACACATGACTGCTTATTCTGAAAAGTCATTGAAAAAAACAGGTATGCTTTAAATTGTGCCACATTTAATCACAGTGGGTAAATCTGGCACAGTTTTAGACTGTCTAATCTAAATTTACACCACCTATTAATTGGCTTATTTCATGCAAAAAATGCCCCAAGTGTTTAGCACATTTATGCTGCACATGTCGCAGTTTAAGCCATGTCCATTTCCCATGAAGCTTCACCTTTATTCATTAAGCCACCCCCCTGTTAAATGAGGCAATAAATCCTGCGGAAAATGGTTAATGAATGTGGTGCAATTCTGTCACATGTTCAGCTGTAAATCTGCCCCATTGATGGTTCAAGTGTACAGGTGTAAAATTCTAGTAATCATTTGTACTGTGAAATGCCTGCTATTACTTGAGAAAAGTAGGAAGTTAGCTTTAGTATGCAAATATCACCTGATAGGTGACTTGATGTCCATTGTCCCAAGCATATAACAGGCGATCCTTTGGATTGTAATCAATTTGTGTTGTATAAGAATATTCATTTTCAAAAAGAAGTCTTGGAACAATCTGAGTGTTTGTATGAGTGTCAAAAGCATAAGATATATTGGCAGTTTTCTTATTATAGTTATCCACAGCATACAGCACACCACAGATAACAAAACAGTTACCAAAGAAATCCTTTCTTAATCCAGTCCGAAATGTTGTCTCTTTCTGAGTTGTAAGGTCCTGAGCATTCAGTTTGCTCAGGACTATTACTTCTTGCAGGAATCCTTCATCATCAATAGCTGGATAGATGATCCATAAACCATTCTCATCCACAGCAAAGTCTATGTCTGAGTGACCTTTCCATCTCCACGGAGTGGCCTCTTCAAAAACCACATTGTGAAGCATGGACCAAGCTGCCACATAGCGGTGTTTTAAATCATATTTTATGATATTTCGAGTAAATGCCCTATTATAGTAGAAGGATCCATTATATACAACATTTCCTGTACCAATCCAACTATAAGGAAGCTTGTAGGAATTGCTCCAACGACCTGGAAAAACAAAACAAAAACAACAAAAATCAGTGTTTAACCCTTTCAGGACCAAGCCATTTTTCACCTTAAGGACCAGGCCATTTTTGGCAAATCTGACGTGTCACTTTATGTGGTAATAACTTTAAAACGATTTTACTTAGGCCTCCTGCACACGAACGTTGCCGTATTGCAGACCACATTTGCAGATCCGCAATACACGGAATGGTGCAGAACGGAAGCACGAAACGGAACCCTACGGAAGCACTATGTAGAGCTTCTATGGTGTTTTGTTCCGTACTTCCATTCTGCAAAAAGGTAGAACATGTCCTATCTTTTTGTGGAACGGGCAGATCGCGGCCCCATGAAAGTTAATGGGTCCGCGATCCGCTGAGGCTGCCCCAAGGTCGGTGTTCGTGCATTGCGGCCTGCAATTTGCACACGTGTGCAGGAGGCCTTATCCAGGCCAGTCTGAGATTGTTTTCTCATCACATATTGTACTTCATGACAGTGGTAAAACTGAGTCAAAATAATTCATTTTTATTTATAAAACAAATACCAAATTTACCAAAATTTTGAAAAATTTGCAAATTTTCTAAATCAATTTCTCTACTTTTATAATAGATTGTAATAACTCCAAAAATAGTTATTACTTTACATTCCCCATATGTCTACTACATGTTTGGATCATTTTGTGAATGCCATTTTATTTTTTAGGGGCGTTAAAAGGCTTAGAAATTTAAAAGCAAATCTTGAAATTTTTCTGAAAATTTCCAAAACCCACTTTTTAAGGACCAGTTCTGGTCTGAAGTCACTTTATGAGGCTTACATATTTGGAAACCACCCAAAAATACTCTATTTTAAAAACTACACCCCTCAAGGTATTCAAAACCAATTTTACAAACTTTGTTAACCCTTTAGGTGTTCCACAAGAATTAATGGAAAATTTCACTTTTTTGGCAGATTTTTCCATTTTAATAAATGTTTTACCGCTAACAAAGCAAGAGTTAACAGCCAAACAAAGCTCAATATTTATTGCCCTGAATCTGTAGTTTACAGAAACATTCCATATGTGGTCGTAAACTGCTGTATGGGCACACAGCAGGGCGCAGAAGGAAAGGAACGCCATATGGTTTTTGGAAGGCAGAGTTCACTGGGATAATTTTAAGCTGCCATGTCACTTTTGAAAAACCCCTGATGCACTCCTAAAGTAAAAACTCCAAAAAAGCCCCATTTTAGAAGCTACACTCCTCAAGGTATTCAAACTGATTTTACAAACTTTCTTTCACAAGAATTAATGGAAAATGTAGAATTTCAGAATTTCACTTTTTTGGCAGATTTTCCATTTTATTCCACTTTTTCTAATAACAAAGCAAGGGTTAACAGCCAAACAAAACTCAATATTTATTACCCCGATTCTGAAGTTTACAGAAACACCCCATATGTGGTCTTAAACTGCTGTACGGGGACATGGCAGGGCGCAGAAGGAAAGTAACACAATATGGTTTTTGGAAGGCAGATTTCACTGGGATAATTTTAAGCTGCCATGTCACATTTGAAGACCCCCCGATGCACCTCTAGAGTAGAAACTCCCCAAAAATTACCCCATTTTGGAAACTACGAGATAAGGTGGCAGTTTTGTTAGTTCTATTTTTAGGGTACATATGATTTTTGGTTGCTCTATATTACACTTTTTGTGAGGCAAGGTAACAAAAAAATAGCTGTTTTGGCACCATTTTATTTTTTGTTATTTACAGTTCATCTGTAGGTTAGATCACGTGGTATTTTTATAGAGTTTTTAAGGACGCAACAATACCAATACAATACAATACAAAATATGACTAGTTGACTGACTTGTTTCAGTTTTACATAATAATGCATTTCTGAAAAAAAAAAACATTTTTTAGTGTCTCCATATTCTGAAAGTCATATATATATTTTTTTGGGTGACTGTCTTATGTAGGGGCTCATTTTTTTCAGTATGTTATGACGGTTTGATTGGTACTATTTTAGGGTGCATCTGAATTTTTGATTGCTTGGTATTGCACTTTTTATGATATAAGTTGACAAAAAATGGCTTTTGACACACTTTTTTATATGAATTTTTTTACGGTGTGCACATGAGGGGTTAGGTCATGTGGCATTTTTATAGAGCAGGTTGTTATGGATGTGGCTATACCTAATATGTCTACTTTAACATTTTTTTTTTTACATTTAACACAATAAAAGCTTTTTTGTAACAAAAAAAAAATCATGTTTTAATGTCTCCATAGTCTGAGAGCCATATTTTTTCTTATTTTTGGGGCGATTGTCTTAGGTAGGGGCTCAGATGAAGTGACGGTTAAATTGGTACTATTTTGGGGGGCATACGCCTATTTGATTACTTGGTTTTGCACAGTTTTTTTAAGCAAAGTTTTATGGTGTTAGGTCATGTGATATTTTTATAGAGCCGGTCGATACGGACACAGCGATACCTAATATGTCAAATGCCTTTTTTCCCCCTATTTTTTTCTATTTTTTTTAACTTTATTTTGGGAAAAGGATGCTTTTTTTACTTGAAACTTTTAATATATTTTTTTAAACTTTATTTTTTTAACTTTCATTTTTTCCACACCTTCTGGTGGTCTGATCCCCCTTTACACAATGCATTACAATACTTCTATATTGTAATGCATTGGCTGTAAGTGTATCGCACTCACAGGATCTCCAGTCACAGCAGCGCGGGGAACCGATGGACATCCCGCACACGTCTGAAGCCCGCACGTGCTGCAGTCAGCTCTGACCGCGGCAGTGCAAGGGTTAATGCTGGCACATACAGCAGGGGTCAGGCTATCAGTGACTGCCGGTCCCCTGCCGCTGATCGGGCGGGCACAGTGTTTTCAGCACTGAGCAGTAAGTCAGTCACGTTAAGTCACGTCCGGTTGCGCTGTACATGTACGGCACTGGACGTTAAGGGGTTAATGAAAGCAATATTATATTTCCTAACCCAGACACTGTATGAGTACCAAGACACAGAAACTGCAAGCGAGGTTTGCGAATGAAGCGAGGGTTGCAGAGTGCTGCAAAATTACAGTGAAGTGCAAAAAATACAGATACGTGCATATTTTAACACTAGGCCGTAATTCAACCCATGGACATAAGAACCAAGGTTTGATAGTTTTACCTTGAACATTGTTTGCTTGATTCTAGCAAGTTTACCAGTTACAGCAGTCAGGGGTTTGAATTTAAATTCATATTTATTCTGGTTTATTCCTTAACCCTTTCACTACCGGGGTTTTTTTTTGTTTTTTTGTTTTTGCGTTTTCATTTTTCTTCCCTATCTTTCTTGAGCCAAAACTTTTTTATATTTCCGTTTACATAGCTGTATGAGGACAAGTTGGACTTTCTAATGCCACAATTAATTATGGCATAAAATGTAGTGCAGCAAAACTGACCCATGCCCTTCATTCTCTGGTTAAGGCCTCTTTCACACTACAGTTTTTTGCGTTCCGTATACGGTCCGTTTTTTGCGTTCCGTATACGGTCCGTTTTTTGCGTTCCGTATACGGTCCGTATACGGAACCATTCATTCCAATGGTTCCGCAAAAAAACGGAATGTGTTCCGTATGCATTCCGTTTCCGTATTTCAGTTTTTCCGTTCCGTTGAAAAGATAGAACATGTCCTATATTTGGCCGCAAATCACAGTCCGTGGCTCCATTCAAGTCAATGGGTCCGCAAAAAAAACGGAACACATATGGAAATGCATCCGTATGTCTTCCGTTTTCGTTCCGTTTTTTGCGGAACCATCTATTGAAAATGTTATGCCCAGCCCAATTTTTTTATATGAAATTACTGTATACTGTATTTGCCATACGGAAAAACGGAACGGAACAACGGAACGGAAACGGAACCACAACGGAAGCAAAAAACGGAACAACGGATCCGTGAAAAACGGAACGCAAAACACTGAATTCAACATACTGTAGTGTGAAAGAGGCCTAAGTCTGATTACAACGATAACCCATATGTATAGGTTTTGTATGTGTAAATTTAAACTTTGAAAAAAAACATACCCCCCATAACTTTTTTATATTTATGTCTACTGAGCTGTATAGGGGCTTATTTTTGTGGGACAATCTGAAGTTTTTATTGATACCATTTTGATCGAATTTTTTTGCCATTTTGACCCTTTTTTCCATTACACCATTCGCAGTATTGGATTTTTAATTTTTTTTTAATAGTACGGGTGTTTTCAGTTGCGGGTGATACCCATGATGTTTATATTTAATGTTATTTGGGTATTTATTTATTTATTTTTTACAGAAAGAGTAATGATTTAAACTTTAATTTTTAAAAAAATTTTATATATATTTTTTTTATTTAAATAATTTTGTTATGGTTTTGAAGCTGATATATATGAGCCTATAAATTCTGATTTTTAATTTTGTACAATCAGGGATTTTCTTTTAATGGGTTTATGACTGTAAATTGTTCATTGGCCTCCCATCTGGTGGCCAAAATAAGAATTGCAGCATGAATACTATAAGCCTTGTCAGCGAGGCTTATACTGTAGTATTCAGAGCAACTACCGACAGCCCCATTGGCCGCATGGGGTGTTGGTAGGAAGCCTGGAAGCACAAGCTTCCAGGCTTTTGTGCATTTAGATGCCGCAATCTCGCTTGATCACTGTATCAAAAGCCTTTATTTACTGTGATCTGCATTATTGCTGGTCACGGTAATTAGCCGCAGGTCTCTTCTGTTTGAAACTGCACAGACCTGCCGGCAATGAGGCCCGCTGCACGTGCAAGTGGGCGCCATGTTTACACAATGCTCCAGCGCCGTACATGTTTAAGAATCAGCTCCATGGACAATGCTACTAAGTGCGTGTCCTGTGCAATGATTGCATGCCTTATGCCTTATTAACACTTAAGTGTTTTGGTCAGTGATTTTCATCAGTGACTGTGAGCCAAAACCAGGACTGGACCCTTCACAGATCTGTTACCTGTTCTATGTTTAGATTCGCACCTAGTTTTGGCTCAAAATCACTGATGAAAATCACTGACCGAACACTGACTGTGTGAATAAAGCCTCAAACAGCCAATTGAGGGTGAATAGATTTGCACTTGATGAAGGCATGTTTTGTATTTGGAAGCCAAGATTCTAGATCTAAGTGCGCAGCTTGCAACACGCAGAACCATTGAAAACCTAGAGAGAGGCTTAGACCTCATTGTGCAGGAACTCACCGGGGTCAGAGAAATGGAGGTGGTGGAGAAAGGCAAGGCCAGGATTCTGGGGTCAGCAGCTGGGTAAAAGTTAGGAGAAAGGGTAGGGGAAAAGTGCCAGGGCTGCTACTCCTGAGCTGGAAAACCCTAGTAAATATGCCTGTTTGACTAATATTAAGGATGCAAGCCCAAGGCCAGCAACACAGCAGCAGGGCATTGCTCCTAGCAACCAGGAGGATGACTGATGTAGGAAGGATGGGAAGAAGAGTGTAGCTAAGGTCAGACAGATTGCTGGGTGGGCCTGGAAAAGACCCAGCGGTTATAGTACGCATTGGTACCAATGACAAAGGTAGGGTGAGATGTAAGGTACTTAAAAATTATTTTAGGGAACTAGGAGAGAAGCTTAAGTCTAGGACCTCCAAGGTAGTGCTTTCAGAAATACTAGCAGTGGCATGAGTGTCACTAAATGATGGCCAATGGAATAGAGAAGGCGCTCAAAGGGTAAGTAAATTCAACCAAACAAATTTCTAATAAAATAAATGGTTTGCTCACCTATTGCGGTTGCATCAATTGGATGCAACTGCAATGGAGATCGAGTGTAGATAAGGGATGGTTGGTGCAGCCAAGATCCGTCCTAACACCTTGGGCAGGAGCCACCCTGCCACTAGGGTAATATAAATGAAGAGAAGTACGCTAAACCTTAAGTGGAGCGTGTGGACTGCTGAGGGCGCACAAAACAACCAATCAAGGACCGTGTTTTAATTTCGGCAATGTTCCATTTATTCGTAAGACAACGTGCTTCGGGGTCCTCCCTTTCACCGCCCCCCTCAGGCTCCATTCATGTTCCCTAACCACACCTTCCCATGGAGACTCCTCCCATGGACCGGGTTAGTCCCTCCTACCTACTCCCCTTTTTCTTCAGCAGCGCGGGCACTGAAGAGGTCAGCGTCTCACATGCGCCTCTTCAGATGAGCCGTGATACTCTTCTAACCTTCCCGACTCAGGTAAGATGCCCTAAGGCTGAAAGACTCTGCATATATTTTCCTCCATAAAGCTACAGTAGCAACATACTCTCTGTTGGATAATAGATACCCCCCAACCTTCTGCCATTAGATACACCACATTTGCTAACTATATCTGATAGTGCCTTTGTATATATAAATATATGAAATATCAGCTGCATGTTTCTTTAGGTCACCTGCAACTATACTTTCAAGTCTGGCCTTGTATTTGGTTTTAGTTACTATTATCCTTCAATATTGTAGATAATATAACATAAAGTCTATTCTCATAATAGAGATTTTATTATAAATATAGCAGCATAGATACAACATTATTTTAATCCGTATCTATCTTATCGTTTATGATTATCATTACTAATTTATTTATATATATATTTTTAATCCTCTCCTTTTGTGTACTCTTGTGATACTTACCATTACCAAGTATATACTTACCATTTTATCAGTATATACTTTGGTACCTATATTACAGCTATATTTATGAATACCTATTTATTTATTTATTCCATTTGTTAGGCTACTTTCACACGCGTTCAGAACGGATCCGTCTGCATTATATTGTAAAAAAAATTCTAAGTGTCAAAGTAGCCTCAGACGGATCCGTCCAGACTTTACATTGAAAGTCAATGGGGGACGGATCCGTTTGAAAATTAAGACATAGTGTGTCATATTCAAACGGATCCGTCCCCATTGACTTACATTGTAAGTCTCGACGGATCCGTTTGCCTCCGCACGGCCAGGCGCTGCCAGACGCTGCCAGACTGATGCATTCTGAGCGGATCCGCATCCACTCAGAATGCATTAGGGCTGGACGGAAGCGTTCGGGGCCGCTTGTGAGAGCCTTTGAACGGAACTCACAAGCGGAGCCCCAAACGCTAGTGTGAAAGTAGCCTTATACAGAATTACCATAGGGAAGCACAAAATTTATGTTTCTCCCTTTTTATCTAACCTTTCTTTTAGACTTGATAAAGGGGATTTTAGTACCCCGAAACGCGTTGTCTTACGAATAAATGGAACATTGCCGAAATTAAAACACGGTCCTTGATTGGTTGTTTCGTGCGCCCTCATCAGTACACGCTCCACTTAAGGTTTAGCGTACTTCTCTTCATGAGTGTCACTAGAGAGACAGCGGAAGCTTAAAGAGTGCCTCAGAAAGTTCATGGAGATCTGGGCCAACTTCTGTCAGCTCTACATTAGGGATGGGCTGCACCTTAATGCGGAGGGGGCAGCTGTGCTTTGGGAAAGAATGATTAGATGGCTGGAGGAGCTTTTAAACTAGGATCTGGGGGGGAGGGTGGTCATACCAATGTGGGGATAGAAAGTGTACACATAGAGTGGGATATAGAAGTTGGACAGTAAGGATTTAGTGGCGGCTGAGGTTAGTGAGAACAAAGTAGGGAGTTCACTGGGCATGGGGTACAGACATGAAAAACAGAGCTGCTTGTAACATAAACTTGTTGCAAGCCAACAATTAGGGATGAGAGAATCGACTGTGGATGAAACATCTGAAGTCGATTTGCATAATACTTTGTTCCAATACTGTACGGTGCAGGAGCTCTGTACAGTATTAGAATGTATTGCTCCAATGAGCCAACGTTATTGCTTCGCAAAGTATCACAAGACTTCGGGTAATCGATGGAGTAGCGGGGGGGGGGGGCCTTTGCTCTGGGTGCAAAATTGCAGTGGGTGCCAGAAGGTCCGCACCACCACCAATTAGGTTAGGTGAGGTGATTGCCTCAGGCGATACGGCCCTGGTGGGGGGCGGCGGCAGGGCATAGAGAGATGAGCGCTTCCATTGTGTAAGCACTCATCTCTATAGTCATCTGTATCACCGTCCCCAGGACAGCGACACAGATAGATGCTGCGGGGCAAGGGAGAGGCATCTCCCTTTCCCGTTCCTCTGATAGGCTGCAGGCACTAGGCCTGCAGCCTATCAGAGGCCGGTGCAGGCGGCATGATGACGTCATCTCACTGCCTGAGCTGTACAGTGTTGGACACAGGCTGGAAGAGGCCTGCATCGCATCGCTGCCAGCCTGATGGAGGTAAGTATATGAGTTAATTTTTTATATCATGCAATACAGAGAGGAGTGCTGTGGGTGCACTTGTTACTGGCACATGATTGGGGAGGCACTTGTTACTGGCACATGATTGGGGAGGCACTTGTTACTGGCACATGATTGGGAAAGCATCTATGGGAGGGGCACTTCTTACTGGCACATGATTGGGGGCATCTATGGGAGGCCCTTCTTACTGGCACATGATTGGGGGGCACTTCTTACTGGCACATTATTGGGGGGCATCTATGGGGAAACTTTTTACTGGCACATTGTTGGGGGGCATCTATGGGGGCACTTCTTACTGGCACATTATTGGGTGGCACTATGGTGGAATCTATAGGGGCACTTCTTAATGGAACATTATTGGGGGCACTATGGGGGCATCTACTGAGGCCACAAAGAAGGGGTATGTTATAGGGGGGCACTATAGGGGAAGGGGGGAGAGGAACATTATGGGGACATCTATTGAGGTCACAAAGAAGGGGTATTTTATATGGGGGTTCTGTATAGGGGCATTTTATACTGGGACACTATGGTGGGTACTATTGGGGAGGGGAAGAGGATCACTATGGGGTCATCTACGGGGGCACTAAGGAGGGGTATTTTATACTTGCAAATTATGGGGGACACTGAGGGCATCTACTGGGGCACTATATATGAGGCATTTTATAGTGGTACATTATGGGGGGTGCAAGGGGGAAGGTGGGAGGGAGGCACTATGGGGGGGATTTACCGGGGGGACAATATAGAGGTATTTTATACTGCCACAATATGGGGGCACTATGGAGACATTAGCTCAACTGGGGGCATTAAAAGGGGGTATTTTTTTCACTGGCACACATTATATGGGGGCATTTTTTGTACTGTCACATTATACGGAGAATTATTACTACTGGGGGGCATTATAGTGGCCTTTATTACTACTGGGGGTCTATGGGAAACATTACAACTATGGGCACTATGGAAGCATTACTACTTCTGGGGCACAGCGGGGACATGTTGGGGGCACTGTAGGAGCACTATTACTACCTGTAGCTTATAATTACTACTATTGGTGGGACTTTTGTGAGCACTATTACTGTGGGGGCACCTTGGCACAGTATCAACTTACCACAATTATTTTTGGGGGACGTTATATTTACACTATTAGTGTCAGGGGACACTATTAGCTGGGCGAAGTTATTTTAGGGCACTGTGTGCCAATAATTATTGAAGGGGACATTATCTGTGTGGTACCAGTATTATCAGGGGGTTTATCTGTTTCTGCAGTATAATATTGAGGAGCACAGCAGGCACAGTATTGGGGGTGGTAGGATGATTTGTCCAGAAGATGCGAGGATGATGGAAAAGTAGACAAGAAATGGCTGAAAAATTGTGATCCGGTCTGAAAGGAGAAGATGAGGAAAGAGAACATCTACAGTGCTTTCCATAATTATTCATACCCCTGGCAAATTTTGACTTGAAGTTACTTTTATTCAACCAGCAAGTAATTTTTTGACGGGAAATGACATAGGTGTCTGCCAAAAGATAAAACGACTATGTACAAGAGGCAATATTGTGGGGAAAAAAACATTTCTCAGCTTTTATTTACATTTGAGAAAAAAATACAAGATATTCCGCACTGTGGAAAATCTCTGAGGACGTGGTCGGAAGCCAAAAGTGACACCTGTGCTGGCCAGGAGGATAGTTAGAGAGGTGAAAAAGAATCCAATGATCACCGCCAAGGCCAGACTTGAATCCAATTGAGAATCTGTGGGGGGAGCTAAAGATCAGGGTGATGGCAAGAAGACCCTCCAACCTGAAAGATTTGGAGCTCATTGCTAAAGATGAATGGGCAAAAATACCTGTGGAGATATGCAAAAAGCTGGTCTGCAATTACAGTAAAGGAAGAGTTTGATTGCTGTAATAGCCAATAAAGGCTTTTCTATTGATTATTGAGAAGGGTATGAATAATTTTGGACTGGACACTTTTTGCTCAAATGTAAATAAAAGCTGAGAAATGCTTTTTTTTCACAATAATGCCTCTTGTACATCGTCTTATTATCTTTTGGGAGACATCTATGTCATTTCCCGTCAAAAAATTACTGGCTGGTTGAATAAAAGTAACTTTAAGTCAAAATTTGCCTGGGGTATGAATAATTGTGGGCAGCACTGTACATCAAAGGAGACGTCACTCGATGTAAGAGGTATGGAACACTGTATTACCCTGTATGTTCTGTAGTGATGGGAGCGTGGATATAGAATTTATCCCACACTGTAGCAGCCTGGCCCCAGACTTCAGGTCACACTGTGCGTGTTCTGAATTCTCGGAGCTTACACCCATCTACTACTTTATCTGTACTCAGAGAGTTATCACTTTGTTATCTGTGGTGGTACGTATGACTGTAAGTGACATCTTCTACCTTATTTGTAAAAAGGGGCGTGGCCACAGATGGGGGGGGGGGGGGGCGCAATACTTGGCTTGCCCCGGGTGCTGGCAACGCACGTTACGCCACTGCGGGTAATTGCAGGTAATAACTTCATAAATTATTTTGTACGATAAAGAAACATTTCCTAAACTCAGGTTCGGTTCCAAGGTACCCAGTTCGGGAAATGTTTTTTTTACAGTAGAAATTAATTTATGAAGTCATTATGCGAAGTCTCGCAAGACTTCCCGAAGCAATAACTTCGCCTAATCGGAGCCAATACATTCTAGGAGCTCCGTACAATATTGGAACAAAGTTTTATGCGAATTGACTTCGGATGCTTCATTCGAAGTCGATTCGCTCATCCCTACCAACAATATAAAACAATGCACCCAAAAATATCAAAAATTCACTTTCTGGGAACTGAATGTGGAAAATTATATAGTAACTTAAAATACTAGTACTGTATGTTCAAAAATGCCAGAAGTCTTGAAAACAAAATGGGGAAGCTGAAGTCTATGGTATGAGAGGAACACATAGATGTAGTTTGTGTGTCTGAGACATGGCTGGATTCTTCACACGACTGAGCTGTTAATATCGAGGGTTTTACACTCTTTAGGAAAGCACTCCTTTAAGTGTATAGGAAAGAGCTGTCCCATTGACGTGAATAGGACGGTTTATTGTAGTTACACCTGCTTGCTGTTGCAACCATGAAGAGAAGCCTGCGCTGATACAATGCCACCTTCTCTTCAACCAGCTGATCGTCGGGGGTGCCAGGTGTCGGACCCTCTGAGGATAGGCCATCAATAAAAATCACTCAGACAACCCCTTTAACATCAAAGAGGAGAATTAAGTTTAGCTGTAGAACCAAGTAGAGCAGGCTGTACAGGCTGGTACAGTGGCCATAATGGGAGATTTTAAAGGATAACTGTTGTATATATATTTTTTGGGAGTATTGGATTGTGGTGATTAATATCTCTCTGGTGGCCCTATTTCAACTTTTTACTGTGTATTCAATTTACCCCTTAATTCCACATTTTTGTTCTCTGTACTGCCTACTTTTACCTATGCTTAAAATAGGGTTGCTAGGCATGGTCCGTCTATCTGTTGAAGGACAGAGGACGCAGAAGCACGCAGCGTGCAAGGTCACATTACTGACAACCAGGGACTGTAAGTAAATGATTAAAGCCAGGTCCTCCCCAGCAGCTGTTAACAGTGCCTGGGCTGTGTGCACTTCTCCCTGTCCCTGCGCTTGGCAAATGTTCCCTCACTCAGCAAAGCTGGAGAAAGCAGAGTTGAAGCAGCGCACAACAGGGAAGCAACATGTGGTAAGAGGACCCTTTTTGCTGCAGGAGATGAACCCTTTAGGGGGGATGGTTCTGGTTATTGACACTTTTGGGTGGGGGCTATTGTTACTGTCTAATGAGGGCAGGCAGGATTAGCCTCAGGGTGAGGGAAGTGCTGGCCATCTTAGTGAAATTGCAGTTTTATGCAGACTGGTTGCTAAGGGCTGAATCTTATTAAATATGGGGTAAGTCAGTCTAATAGTAACTGATTCTGGAATATCATGTTATTAGTAACTACATATATGAAAATTGAAATTAGGGTCTAAATGTGACAGTTATCCTTTAACTTCCCAGTTAAAAAAAGAGTTAAAGGACCTGTGATGTCATGTGACCAGTAAAATAGGCAGTGGTTGAGAAGGACCTGTGATAAAGTTACCATCATGTGACCAGTGCAGGAGAGGATGGCAGTGAAGAGGAGTCCTGGAGGAAGAAGCTTTGGCGATGTCTGCTACATGAGGAGAGGTAAGTGAAGGGAGAGGCAGAGCAATGCTGAGAGTTGTGGTTATTTAACTGGGACTGTATGTTAGGGCTGAAGGGAGGCATGCTATTTACATGGGACTGTATGTTGGGGGAGGAAGTGATGTTATTTACATGGGACTGACTGTTGAGGGGGCAATGTTATTCACATGAGACTGTATGTTGAAGGTGGCTGGTGGGTGGGAATGATGTTATTTACATAGGACTGAATGTTGAGGGGGTGATGTTTACATCAGATTGCATGTTGGAGGTGACTGGGAAGGGGCTATTATTTACTTGGGACTGTATGTTGAAGGTGGTTGGGGAGGAGGTGATGTTATTTACATGGGGCTATATTTTGGAGGCGGCTGTAGATAGAGAGGGATGTTGTTTACATGGGACTGTATATTGGAGGGAGCTGGAGAGATGGTGTGATCTTATTTGCATGGGATACTATGGCTGAGGGAGGGAAATAGTGTTATTTACATGGTACTGTATGTTTGAGGTGCTGAAGGGAGTGATGTTATTTACATAGGACTGTCTTTTGGAGGGGGCAGGAGAGATGGTGTGATGTTATTTACATGTAACTGTATGGTGAAGGGAGGAATATAACTACAGGGGGCACTGCACATCCAGGGGACATTATAGGCATTCTTATTACTACTGGGGCTCTATAGGAGGGACTTATAGCTCTGCCTTATTTCTACTAAGAGCACGATAGGAGCGTATTACTACTGAGGGGTGTATAGATAGCTTTATTACCACTGGGGGAGCAATAGGGGGCCTTATTTCTACTGGGGGTTCTGTGAGGGTATTATTAATACTGGAGGGCTCTTCTACTAATGGGGGATTCCTTGGGGAGCATTATCATTATTGGGGGCACTGTAGTGGGCAGTATTACTAATGAGTTCATTCTATAAGAGAATTACTACTGGTGGGACTATGAGGAGCACTATTACTAAGGGGGCACTATTATTTCTTCAGGATAGTATTTGGGGGTATTGGGGAGCACAGTGAGCAGCAGGATAACACTGCAGGGACTCCAGGTTGGATGATGATGATAAAAATGTGAGGAAACTAAGATGTTTGTGTGTCACACACGGCTGAAATAAGTTGTATGGAAAAATGGAAAAGATGATGACAGAGAAGATCTACATCAGAGGAGACGTCACCTGGGAAGCCCTGGATGTGAGAGGTATGTGTTGCTGTATAGCAAGTACAGGATAGTGCGGTGTGTGGGGTAGGAGGGGATGGTGACTTAGAGAACTGGGCCATATTTATTGGGGCTTGAGCCGCTGATCTTTTGAGACCCTAGCAACGCCCCTGTAGTATGTCATGCTGATCGGGGAGGCACAGGAGCAGTGTGTGCCCGATCAGTGCAGAGACCCGGCAGTCACTGATAGCCGGGCCCCTGCTGTATCCACCAGCATTGCTGTAAAAGCTGATGCTGGCCGATTAACCCTTTCTATGCTGCAGTCAGGGACTCCATTGTGTCCCCATGCTGCATTGACAGGGACCCGATGGGTGAGAAGGCAACGTGATGCCTTACATTCTACCGAGGCCTAGGAGATCCAGCCTCTGGACATGTAAATTGACCCTCAGAGTAAAAGATTTTGAGTTTTGTTGGCTGTTAACCCTTGCTGTGTTACAGAAAAAAAATGATTAAAGTGGTAGGCAATTAAGAGTGCCGTGTTTGTGTGAGGGGAGGTGGGGCTTTAACTATTTAAACCTGGCTCTCCTGCCCCAACTTGTCTGTTCGAATGCTTTCGGATCGGCTCGTGGGTTGGCATCCGTTCCAGAGAAGTCGTGTGTCTCCTGTTAGTTCGCGTGGCCATGTGCGTCGGGCTCATCGCTGCTCTAAATAGGTAGGCTGGGTGGCTGCCCACCCGTCTCGCTATGTATGTCATATCATGCTGCCGCCCGTTGCTATCTGTCCTCAGCCCACCTATGTCGGCTCCTTATTTTCCACTCACATGCAGCGTCCCCCAGGCAGTGCTACACCCTCCTCGGTCACCCCTCACCTGTGGCCCTCTGCGGCGAGTTCATTCCCGCACTCATGCGCTTCACAGTGCGGCTCACTGGCTTTGGCGCTCCAGCAGGTTCCGGTATGAAGATAGGGCGACACCTACAAGCCATGTCTGGTACTGCAGTCAGGAGCAGGGCTCTGGTCTCAACACCAGTTCTAGGCACACTGGGGCAGGCGTCAGGTCATTGTATGAAAAGGGAAATAAATAAATAAGAAGGGGATATAAATAAATAAAGTAATAAAAAAAAAAAAAAAAAAAAAGGGGGGGGGGGTATTACATGTAGAGATGTAGAGCCATATAATTAGTAATAGCCCACTGGGTTCACAGCAGCGTCTCCGTTAGGATTTCCACTACGCCTCGGGCGTGTAACCTGGTAGCACATAGCCTATATGACACGTTGGAAGTTAGGGGGTCGGTACGGGGCGCAGCCACGACATGCTGTTGTTAGCTAGGGAGCAGTTGCGTGGGTGAGGGGTTACTCAGCCGGGGTTCGCTTACTCACATGTCTGTCCTTGTCTATTCAGGTCAGCAGGTGGTTGGCTACTTTGCGATACTGCGGGGTTTGTGGCTGTCATGGCCGCCAGGTGAGTCAGGTGTGGTGCACAGGCGTGGTCCGCCTCTTTACTCCTCCGTGGGCTGGGGGACTGGGTATGGTGGCCTATCTATGCTCAGGCCGCTGACGCATGTCTTGCAGGGTGGCGCCTACAGTCGTAACCTTTGGTGGGAAGGAAAAAAATAAATAAAAAAAGAACAAAAATTTCTATTTTTGCCAGGTCTGTCACGACTACAGACTTGTTATTAAGCCCTGCCACGACTGCAGGCATTAGTCTGTCACGACTACAGACTCGTTATAAAGCCCTGCCATGACTGCAGGCATTAGTCTGTCACAACTACAGACTCGTTATAAAGTCCTGCCACGACTGCAGGCATTAGTCTGTCACGACTACAGACTCGTTATAAAGCCCTGCCACGACTGCAGGCATTAGTCTGTCACGACTACAGACTCGATATATAGCCCTGCCACAACTGCAGGCATTAGTCTGTCATGACTACAGACTCGTGAGGTAATACTACCACGTCTACTGGCGATGGTCCGTTACCGCTACTCTCGATGTAGGGTCCCCTCACGACTACTGGGGCTAGTCGGTCACGTCCACAGACTCGGCTTGCACTCCCGTTTGACTACAGGCACTTGGTGGGTATATCTACGGGAAAGTGGCATCACGTTTACACACACGTGTCAGCCACGGCCTGGGAGCTCAGCCTTCACGGTCACAGGTAGGTCCGGTCAGCCCTCAGTCTCCCAGCGGGTTCCAGTCACAATACGCCCTTAGCCGTGCCGTTGTCAGTTTAGTCGCTTCACCCGGCCACGATCATAAACTCTACGGGACTTGGACCTCCTCACTGACTGCTGACTTCAGAATCCCTACCCTGCCAGGCAGGCAGACCTGGCAGCGCTTCTGGTCACGACCATGGGCGCCTTCGGACCTTAGCCACGGGTGCTAGGCTTTCCCCCCTGGGGCAGATCTGGCCTTGTCTGGCCAGTAGGTAGTTGTTAGCCTTGGTGTGGTTACTTGAGTTGAATTTCTTTCAGTAGGGAGAAGTCCCAGGAATTTCTACCGGAGGGGTCCTCACCTTCTCGGGACAGCGGGGAGCAGCAGTCCGTGTGGTCGACGGAGTTGCCGATAAGGTTGTGGACCGTCCCTAAGCTGACGGCAGAATTGTCAAGAAGGGGGATCCCGTTCCCAGCCTCCGTGAGGAAGGCTGAACTTTACCACCTTCTGTCTGCACAATCGGCGGCTCCTAGCCGAGAGGAGGTTTCCCTTAGTACCATTCTGACTTCCCTCATGCAGCTGCATGCTGCTATCAACGTCATGGGTGCATCTGTGTCAGATATGCAGGCTAGACTGGAGACTGTCGAGGCCCGGCCTGCAGCTTTCGATACAGGAATGCAGACGGTGCCCGTCACCAGTTCATCAGCCTCCGCAGTGCCGGGTGGGTCTAGCCTTTCTTCTACGATAGCACCATCCCATTTTGTACCTGCTAATATCCGGCAGGAAATTCTGGAAGGAAAGGACGTCAATCTGGCGTCTCTTCTCGTGCCAGCACACGAAGCCCCGGACAACAAGACCATATCCTGCGGAGAGGTCTCTGTTGTGCTCAAGTCTAGGGACACAAGGCTGAACAGGAAACTAAATGTGGCCGAATTTGTGTTGGCTTTCAGCCTTTACCGGGATGTGGTGTGCTCCGTTAGCCCCCTTAGGAGGGAGGAGTTTGACCTGCATTTGTTTAAAGTAGTTAATCTAGGCTACAAATATGGAGGCACTGCCTTCTATGATTATCACCGCTCCTTCTCGGCCAAGGCAGCGGCCACACTCGCTCAGTGCAAGCAGGTCATAGATTGGTCACGGGTGGATACCGAGATGTTTTGCCGTCACTTTGCGGGTTTGAAGGCTACAACTTGCACTGGTTGCGGTTCTTACGCCCACATGGCTGGCTGGTGTTCAGAGAGCGGTAGCGCAGCTGGGCCTTCCGTAACTAGTGTTCTCCCTACCAGCCGGCTAGTAGGCTTTCCGCGTCCATGGACAAGTTGGGTCGCCCGGTGAAGTACCTCGGCAAGTCACCATTATGCAACAACTTTAATTATGCGATATGTCACTACAATCAATGCAGATTGTTGCACTTATGTACTGTGTTTCAGGGCCCACCCCCGCGTCGCTTGCACGCAAAGAGGGGGGAGTCACGCATGACTAAGCGTGGTTAATGTGGATCTCCTCGCCTGTTTCCTAGCCGGACATCCAGACTCAGCTTGGGTACAGTTTGTGCTCAACGGTCAGCGGTACAGCTTCCACACAGGCTTGCTTGCCCTTCCTCAAGCCCCGCATGAATGCAGGAACATGTTGTCAGCTACCAGAGATCCCGAGACGGTCACGCAATTAATCCAACTCGAGCTAGACAAGGGTTATGTGATCGGCCCAGTGCAGCAGCCTCCGTTCGATTGCTGGAGGGTTAACCCGGTCGGTGTGGTGACTGGCAAGTTTTCCAATAAAAAGAGGTTGGTTTACGACTTGTTGGCCCCACATTCCTTACCGTTGATCCCCTCGGACGAATTCTCCATGAGATACGCCTCTATCGATGAGGCTATTGAGGTCATACTCAAGTTCGGGAGAGGGGCCTGGTTATCCAAGGCAGATATCACAGACGCCTTTAAACTGCTTCATATCCAGCCAGAGCTCTGGCAGTGGCATGGGATTAAGTGGCAAGGGCAGTACTACTTTGCCAGCAAACTGACCTTCGGGTCCAAGTCTAGTACATGGCTCTTTGATCAGTTGGCTAGCGCTTTGCATTGGGTGTTGTCAGATGTCTTTAGGGTCAGCCATGTCACCCATTACCTGGACGACTTCCTTCTTATCGAGCCCCCGGCACGGCAGCCTAAGCACCTACAGCGCTTGCAGACGGTATTTTCAGATCTTAATGTGCCAATAGCTTCTCGTAAAGTAGAAGGCCCCGACACCACCATTACCTTTTTGGGAATATGTTTAGATACAGTGCGCTTGCAAGCGAGTCTCCCACCTGATAAGTTAGACAGGATTAGGCAGGTCGTGCATAGGTGGGCTCACGTGAGAGTGGCTTCCAGAGCAGACCTGCAATCCCTGTTAGGCATGCTCAACTTCGCCATGCGCATTATTCCCCAAGGTAGGTCCTTCATATCCAGGCTCATGGCGCTGCTCCCGCAGGCCCGCACGCAGGGCGAAATGGTACGTTTAGGCCCAGAGGCCAGGGCTGACCTGGTAATGTGGGATAGGTTTTTGACTCACTGGAACCAGTCTCCAGTAGTCCACACTGATGCCTCGTCGTCAGTCGGCTTTGCCGCACTGCACAACAACCATTGGTTCGCTGGTCCTTGGCCGCCGGAGGTCGCGTCCATCCCATGTTTCTCTTCATGTTCCGCCCTGTTTGAGGTATATCCCTTAGTGGGGGCAGCAGTGGCCTGGGGCGAGCTGTGGAGAAACTGTACGGTCCTATTCCTCACTGACAATACGGCAGTTGTGGACATTATCATGAAGGGCAGGTCTAGTTCCAAATTGGTCATGTCATTCGTGAGGAGGTTCGTCTGGCTATCTTTGATGCATAATTTTCATTTTATATGTAGACACATTAGTGGAGACCGCAACATCGCTGCAGATGCTCTGTCCCGCCTTAATTTTCCACTTTTCTTTCAGGTTTGTCCAGGGGCAGATCGGTTGCCAACACCAATTCCTCACCGTAGCTAAGAGACTGATGGCCAATTCCTTGTCCAGTAATACTTTGAGGGCTTAAAAGACAGCTTGGCGCCTGTTTCAGCGGTATGAGAACACCTACCCGGCCGCTGGCCTGGGGCCTATCACTCACCTATTGGGCTTCATCAGGTTTTGCCACTCTCAATTAAACCTGTCCCATAGCACGGTTAAACTATACCTGGCAGGTATTCAGTATCATTGGTATATGCTACATCGTCACTCTTCTCCGCCCACCCTATCAAAGTGGTGTTGAAGGGTTTGCGCAAGATGTCTGTTGTGAGACGACATGTGCGTCAGCCATTCACCGGTAGCTTGTTCAGGTCAGTGACAGACAAACTGCAGCGTAAACCGTTCGGCCCGCAGGTAAGCGCTCTGGTAGAAACAGCGTTGTACCTGGCCTTCTATGGATTTCTCAGGCCAGGCGAGCTCATTAGTGTTGATCACGAAAATTCGAATTTCGAATTTTTATCGCGAATATAGCCACTTCGAAAATTCGCGAATATTTCGAATATAGTTATAAATATTCGTAATTTCGAATATTCGTTTTTTCCGTTTTTTTTTTTTTATCAGTACACATGATCCCTTCCTGCTTCTAGCTTGTGGGCCAATAAGAAGGCTGCAATATACTTGACTTTAGGAGTAGTGATAAGCGGCAGGGGTCATATTCGAAAATGCACGATTTTTTTTTCTTGAAAAAATCGGCAAGGTAATTATTGTGTAATATGCGAATTTTCGTAATTCGAATTATTGGATTCGAATTTTTATTGCGAATTTTTCAACTTTAAGACAAAGAAGATTATAGCACTGTTAGCTAAATTGCTCTATATTAGTTTTTTTCGAATATTCGCTATATTGCTATATATTCTTGTTTTAGAATATTACAAATATTCGAAAAAACGAAGTTATAGCAATATAGCGAAAATTCGAAAAAAACGAATATAGAGCAATTAAGCTAATATAGTGCTATAATCTTCTTTGTCTAATAGTTGTAATTTTTTTCTCATCTGAAGTTCAGATTGGAAAAAAATTACAACTATAAAAAAAAAGATTATAGCACTATATTAGCTAAATTGCTCTATATTTGTTTTTTTCGAATATTCGCTATATTGCTATATATTACGAATATTTGAAAAAACTGTTATAGCAATATAGCGAATATTCAAAAAATCGAAAATAGAGCAATTTAACTAATATAGTGCTATAATCTTTTGGTTTTTTCTCTTGAAAAAAATCGGCAAGGTAATGATTGTGTAATATGCGAATTTTCGGATTCAAATTTTTATTGCGAATTTTTTTAACTTACAACTATTAGACAAAGAAGATTATAGCACTATATTAGCTTAATTGCTCTATATTCGTTTTTTTCGAATTTTCGCTATATTGCTATAACTTCGTTTTTTTGAATATTCGTAATTATAGCAATATAGCGAATATTCGAAAAAAACGAATATAGAGCAATTTAGCTAATATAGTGCTATAATCTTTTTTTATAGTTGTAATTTTTTTCCAATCTGAACTTCAGATGAGAAAAAAATTACAACTATTAGACAAAGAAGATTATAGCACTATATTAGCTAAATTGCTCTATATTCGTTTTTTCGAATTTTTGCTATATTGCTATAACTTTGTTTTTTCGAATATTTGTAATATTGTAAATCAAGAATATATAGCAATATAGCGAATATTCGAAAAAAACGAATATAGAGCAATTTAGCTAACATAGTGCTATAATCTTCTTTGTCTTAAAGTTGAATAATTCGCAATAAAAATTCGAATCCGAAAATTCGAATTCCGAAAATTCGCATATTACACAATCATTACCTTGCCGATTTTTTGCAAGAAAAAAAAATTGCGAATTTTCGAATATTCGACGAATATTCTAAAAATATTCGCGAAATATCGCGAATTCGAATATGACCCCTGCCGCTCATCACTAGAGCTCATGGGCACCAATACGCCGCCTGGGTGCTTGTGGAAAGGTTAGCTCATCCAGCGCGGGTCCATCTATGTCCTTACTTTGGCCTCGTCCAAGACGTCACGGCTGGGGGAATCGGTGGAGGTCAGATACTTCCCTACGGCCAACAGATGGTGTCCGGTGCAGGTCTTGGACGCTTGGCTACGTAGTATTGAGTCCAAGCCGGGAAGGTTTTCCCTTAGTCAAACTAGGCAGTGCCCGGCTAACCACCGCGGCCTTTCTTAGGTACATTCGGGTTTTGTTGACAGGTTCAGGGGTCAATCGTCTCTCGATCACAGGACATTCCTTCCACATTGGCGCTGCAGCTGCGGCGTCCATGCATAAGGTGCCAGTACATGTCATCAAACGTTTGGGTCGTTGGAGTTCCGCGTGTTACATGCGATATATACCGGATCCTTAACACGAAATGTCACTGGCTTTCCGAGTTTTGGTTTTCTAGTTTCTGTTATTACAGTCTTTTCAAACTCCTATGCATGGTTCTTTTGGCCCCTTTAGGCTACACTTCAATAAGCAGTTCCGGCACAACTCTGCTGCTTCTAGGTAGGGGGGGGGGGGGCAGTATAGGCTTAGGTAGGGTATCCTCTCATCATGAGCCGATCCGAGCACAAGTGGTAGGTATCCGAGCACAAGTGGTAGGTTAAGAGTGCCGTGTTTGTGTGAGGGGAGGCGGGGCTTTAACTATTTAAACTTGGCTCTCCTGCCCCCACTTGTCGGTTCGAATGCTTTCGACCCACCCAGGAGCCCTCCCTTCTTTTCAGGACTCATCATTGGTGTGGCCCCCTTTAGGCTACCCTTCAATAAGCAGTTCCGGCACAACTCTGCTGCTTCTAGGTGGGGGGGGGGGGGGAGTATAGGCTTAGGTAGGGTATCCTCTCATCATGAGCCGATCCGAGCACAAATGGAAAATCTGGCACATAAGTGAAATTTAGAAATTTCATCTCCATTTTTCTTTCATTTTTGTGGGAAACCTAAAGGTTTAACAAAGTTAGTAAAATCAGTTTTGAATAACTTCAGGGTGTAGTTTCTAAAATAGGTCCATTTATGGGTGGTTTCTATTACTTAAGTCCCACAAAGTGACTTCAGAACTGAATTGGTGCTTAAAAAAGTGGGTTTTGGAAAATGTTCTTAAGAATTTTAAGAATTGCTCCAGGCCACGAGACACTAACGAGGCTAATGGAATGATTGCTTTACTTTAAATACCTTCTCATGCCTGGCCTTATATGGACATAAGGTTCAGCAAGCACATCTGACCTCATGGCTCCGGGGTCTGGATGAGCATAGTGTGTGTATGGCACCCCTCCTGACCTACTAACAAAGCTTCTTATGCACCCTAAAACACCCGAAAATAAATATATCTGATAAAACACAACGTAACTGGGGATACATACTGGAAAAATGTTTGCATCACTTAGAACTGTGGAGTCCGCTCTAAGTCCGTTGGTCCACAAATTTTTAGTCCATAGCCAGCTCTTCACAATTAGTTATTTTATATATAGACTTACTGTGCATCACATTCAGTATTAAAGGACAGTCTAATATATTGCTATGTGCATCTTGTTCAAATGCTGTCACATTCATAGTTAACCTGTTATTTTACACATAGACTTACTGAGCATCAGACTTAGTAATAGTGTTGATCGAGCATGTTCGGCCCATGGTGGTATTCAGCCGAATACCGCATGTGCTTGAGTGCAATGCTTGAGTCTCCTCCCTGCACATTTGTTGGCTGCTATGCAGCCAATAAACGTGCAGGTAAGTACTGCCCTTCACTGTAATGCTGTAGCCATGTTGGTTACTGGCATTACATTGATTGGCTGTCCAGAAAGCGTCATCAGGTGCTATATAGCACCCGATGACACGTGTTCGGCTCAGTGTTAGTCAGGGAGAGCTGTGCTGAAGAACGGAAAGATAGTGTAGGGAGTGAAATTATAATTTTTTTAAGTAGAAAAACTTGTCAGAGACCCAAAAGTCCCTTTAAGGACTATTGATATGTGTGGCAGCAGCAAAATATATTTTTTGCGCAACCTGCGCTAAATTGCTAAAACTTTACAGACCCAACAGTCCTTTTAAGGACTATTGTGTGTGGCAGCAATATCTATTTTAGCGCATCATGTGCTAAAAAGTGTACAATAGTTAGGCTGCTGCAGACAGTGACATTAGCTGCGCTACATCTCCTGTGTAATGTGTGCACATCCCAAAAATATCAGTGGCATCCAGTGTACTTTTTCTGTAGACGGTGTCTGCTGCGGACAGTGACATTATCTGCGGTATTTCTCCACATCCCAAATAACTGTGATATTGCCTGCAATTTTATATAAGCCGCTGCTTTCCAAATTACTGGCCCTGGAAATGTTGCCATTTATGCTTGTGGACACTGAGGCCTTCCGCAGCCTGATGTTGGCGGCTGGCCCTGGTTACGCAGTCCCCAGCCGCCACTATTTTTCACGGTGTGCCGTGCCCGCCTTACACCAGCATGTATCCTGTAACATCGCTCTGACCAATGCAGTTACTGGTAAGGTCCACTTAATCACTGACACATGGACAAGTGCTACATTTCCCTGACGGCACACTGGGTGAATGCTTTGGAGACCAGGAGCGAGTCATACCCTGAAATGGCACAGGTGCTACCGAAGCAAAGGATTGCTGCCTCTAATTGCATCAGGGTTTCCACCACCACCTACGTTAGTGACTCCAACCCCCACTTCTCCTCCTCCACCTCATCCTCTTCCACCTCAGAATTATCCTCTTGCAGCACCAGTCAGCCATCAGTCGGTAGCTGGAAGCAGTGTAGCACTGCAGTAGGGAAGCGTCAACAGGCCGTGCTTAAGCTGATCTGCTTAGGTGACAAACAGCACATCGCCGCAGAGCTATGGCAGGGGATAAGAGACCAGACTGAACGGTGGCTCTCGACACTCAACCGAGAACCAGGCATGGTTGTGTCTGATAATGGCTGTAACTTGGTGGTGGCTTTGGAGCTCGGCAAGCTCACACACATCCCATACCTAGCCCAAGTCTAGTGGTTCAGCGGTTTCTCAAAACCTACCCCAATTTGCCTAAGCTACTGGTGAAGGTTTGCCGCGTGTGTGCCCATTTCCGCAAGTCATCGACAGCTTCCGCCAGCGCTCACAATTGCCAGCTCACCGACTGTCGTGCGACGTGAGCATGCACTGGAACTCGCCGTTCCACATGTTGGCCAGGCTTTGTGACCAGCAGAGGGCAGTAGTGTAATACCAGTTGCAACATGGTCGTTGCCTTTCCAGTCAGCTTTCACTGTTCACAAGCGAGGAATGGGCATGGATGTCTGACCTCTGTGAGGTTTTAAGAAACTTGGAGGAATCAACACAGATGGTGAGCGCCAATAACGCTATTATCAGCGTCACTATCCCACTTCTGTGTCTTCTCAAATGCTTGCTGCTCACAATTGAGGACAACACTGTGCATATGGAAGAGGTGGAAATGGGGGAAGACATTACACAGGTTGATGATAGCCAGACCATCCTCAGTTCGTCTTCTCAGCGTGAATTGGAGGTTGAAGAGGAGGAGGAGGAGCAGGACACGGTTGCCTCCGCTACAGAAGGTAGCACTCATAGAAGTTTAATTCCATCTGTTCAGTGTGGATGGGCAGAAGAGGAGGAGGAGGAGGAGGAGATTGAGAGTCGACAGCGAAGTCTTGCCTGTTGTGACTCTGGCACACAAGGCTGACTTTATGTTAGGCTGCCTTTCCCGTTACCCATGCGTTTTACGCATTTTGGACAACACTGATTACTGGTTGTTCACCTTTCTCTACCCCCGCTACAAAGAGAACTTCTCATCTCTCATTTCTGTGATGGAGAGGACAAGCAAAATGGTGCAATACCAGAAGGTCCTTTTTGGAAAAATTGCTAAAAAAAATTCCAGCTGACAACGCTGGCGGCAGAGTACATAGTTCCTTAGGCAACCGAGGAGGGGAGACGAGGGGAACACACAGCAGTTTCAACAGAGGCAGGGCAACACTCTCCAAAGCCTGGGACAGTTTCATGACACCCCGCCAGCACCCTCACCCTGATGTGCAGCCTAGTGTCACAAGGAGTGAAACATTTTGGAAGATTGCGAAGATGTACGTAGCAGACCGTGTCAGCGTCCTTAATGATCCCTCAGTGCCTTACAACTACTGGGTATCCAAGCTGGAAATGTGACACAAACTAGCGCTCTATGCCTTGGAGGTGCTGGCCTGCCCTGCCGCCAGCGTTTTGTCAGAGCAGGTATTGATTGCTGCTGGTGGCGTAATAACAGATAAGTGCATCCGCCTGTCAACTAAAAATGCTGACAGGTTGAATCTTATAAAAATTAACAAGGCCTGGATTGCCCTTGACTTCTCTACTCCACCAGAGGAAAGAGGCTGAATATTAAGGCACTTTAAATGTGTTTTTATAATGTACTGAATACACTGTATTCCCATGCACCTCTTCCACCACAAAAAAGGTATATGGTTCAATCTTTATTTTCTCATCCTCTTCATCCTCTTCCCTCATATCAACATGCTTATTAGCCTGCCCTCACTCCTAATGTTGTAGAGGGTCAGCTCACCTGCAGGCCCTAGCATATAATGTTTTAGAGGGTCAGCTCACCAGCAGGCCCTCAACCATAATGTTTTACAGGGTCAGCTCACCAGCAGGCCCCCGCCTACAATATTTTAGAGAGTCAGCTCACCAGAAGGCCCTTGCATATAATGTTTTTGAGGGTCAGCTCACCAGCAGGCCCTCAACCATAGTGTTTTACAGGGTCAGCTCACCAGTGGGCCCTCACCTACAATCTTTTTAGCGGGTCAGCTCACCAGAAAGGCCTCACCTACAATCTTTTAGAGGGTCAGTTCACCAGCAGGCCCTCGCATATAATGTTTTACAGGGTCAGCTCACCAGAAGGCCCTCGCCCATAATTTTTTCAATAATTAGCTAAGCAGCAGGCACTTGCTCATCATTTTTTTGATGCTTAGATCAGCAGCAGGCACTCGCCCCTAATGTTTTAGATGGTCAGCTCAGCAGCAGGCCCTCGCCCTTTACATTTTAGAGGGTCGGCAGCAGGCCCTTTGTCACGACCATGTTTATGGCCGTGACTCCTTGGGAGCCGCATACAGTTGCCCGCGGTTTGGGTTGTAGTGTCAACCGCAGCTGGAGGCATAATGTTGTTGGCCTCAAGTGCGGTTGCCGCGGACAACAGCTATGTGTGCGGTTCCCTTGGAGTTGTGTGTGCGTTATTATGCACTTTGTTATGTGCGGTGTGCACTTACATCTTCCCCTCACTGTGGTTGCCCGTGGCAACGTTTGGTCGTTGTTGTACATGTGGTGGCAGTGTCCCGGCCTTCGGGCTGACTCCCAGGACATGAGTGCCAACCATGTCGTTGCCTGCGGCAACAGCCACAGTGTGTTTGTTGTTTGGACACTTCCCCTTTAAGTTGTCTTTTCCCTTCTGTGGTTTTGGAAGGGTTAACTCCCTTTCTGTGGATGTGAGTCACGGGTGTGTCTGATTGTTGGGTGTGGCCTCTTGGCCCTATAAAGCCTCAGTTGTAGGCAGTAGCCAGAGAGGGTGTTTCAGCCTTGCTGGCTGGAGACATCCTCCTGGTTACTTACCAACTGCCAGTGGGGGCCATCCTTCTGGTCATAGCAAAATATAATGTCGTTTGGTGTCTAGAAGATGTGTTTTGTCTTTATGCTTTTTTCTTGCACCTATGGTCCTGGGTTCCCGTGTGATGTGTGTCGTGTGCTGAGTCCTGTTGTTTGTGGATTGCAGTACTTCCACATGGGTTCCAGGCTTTGTGTCTGTGGCAGGTGAGTGTTATGTTTGTGGCAAGTACCTACCATTGCCATAGGTTGTATTTGTTCTCCCTTCCTTGCAGCTTGGCCAGTGAGACTCCTGTTCCTCTGTATCCAGAAGGAACAGGTTGTCTTACCCTGACTCCTAGTCCAGGGACCGGTCGGAGGGTGAGTTAGGGATCCGAGGTTCCTGAGCATGGGTCCTCCTACCTTAAAGGTCGGCCCATGCAGCTAGGAGTTAGGGTCAGGTTAGGGATGCTTTAGGAGGTGACCTGCTCCCTGTCATCCTGGTCAAGCAGCGACCATCAACGCACGGCTGAAAGTTTTCTCCATCCTCAGCCGTGAAACTTTTGCTCCTAATGTTTTTGAGGGTCACCAGCAGGCCATCAATCATAATTTTTGAAGTGTGTATGATGCTCTCATTTATGTGTAATAAGTGGTGTATTGGAGTGCCGTTTCCTTGTTATTTTTGGAAGCCCTTTCACTTAGTGTATAGGCTTTATGAGTGTAGAAGTCGCACTACCTGAACAATTGTACCACAATGTGAATAAGGCCCTCCATTATGTGATATACAGGTTGTATCGGAGTGCCTCTTTCTTGTAATTTTTGCCAGCACTTGCACTTTATATACAAGTAAATATACAGTATATAAAGAATGTTTCCTAACAATTTTTCCTCTAAAATCGATTTTATCTTCGGTTTTGTGCTTATTATTGTCAGTCTGTAAAAGTTGCGTACTACTCATCGTTCCCAGCAGTGACCTGGGAGTCTAGGATGCATCCAGACATCCTCCCCATGCTGTTCCCAAACCATTTCAGTGGTGTTTCCATCAATTTTTGACCTTTTCCTATGAATCAGACACCCTCTCCTCTTCAGAGCAGGGGGTGCCTGCTTTAATGCTCGGGTTCTCCCTTTGACTTCCATTGTGCTCGGGTGCTCGGTAGAGCACCTGAGTAGTTTCCCGAGGTGTTCGACCCGAGCACTTTGGTGCTTGATCAACACTACTCAGTAATAAAGGGCGGTGTAATGTATTGCTGCGTTCACCTTGTTCAACTGCTGCCACATTCATAGTTAATCTTTTATTTTATACATAGACTTACTGTGCCTCAGTATTAAAGGACAGTCTAATATATCGCTGTGTACATCTTGTTCAACTGCTGAGACGTTCATAGTTAATCTGTTATTTTACACATAAACTTACTGTGTGTCAGACTTAGTATTAAAGAACGGTCTAATATATTGCCACGTGCATATTGTTCAACTGCTGTGACATTCCCAGTTAATCTGTTAGTTTATACATAGACTTACTGTGTCTCAGTATTAAAAGGTGGTCTAATATATCAGTGTATGCATCTTGTTCAATTGCTGCAGCATTCATAGTTAATCTTTTATTTTACACATAGACCTACTGTGCATCAGACTCAGTATTAAAGGGCTGTCTAATATATCGCTGAGTGCATATTCTTCAACTGCTGTAATTTTAATAATCTGTCACATTACTGATACAGTACACTATGACAGTTGCCCTGGCCCTCCAAATGAACAGGCAGTGGCAAAAATGTTGCTGTAGCCAGCACAAGTAGCAGCAGAAGAAGTGTGTGTGTATGTGGGGGGGGGGGGGGGGAGTTCAGTTGAAGCCCCAGCAACAGGCTGTATTAGAATGGTTTACTTGCTCTTCAACTTCATCTGATGTGACAACAGATACACACAGCCAGGAATCAGTGGGTTCCTCTGACACCCTACTAAGTTGGCATGGCCCAGGAAATGCCTCTGTGTCCTCAACTGTCCTGAACCTGACTCTTGCTTTTGCTGCTCCTTCTGCTAGCCAAGAAATTTATGCCGCTAGCTCTGCTCTGCTTTTCAGCCAAGATGAGCTTTGTGAGGACAGCCAGCAGTTTACAGGCCAGCTCAGACTTTGAGGAGAGGTCTGCTGCGGACTCCTCTAGGCGTGCAACTACCGATGATGACAGCTGAGTGGGAGCACATATTGCGAGAGGTCAGGAAAGTGTGCAAGAGACAAGTATGGCAAGGGTGACATAAGTGGAAACCAAACAGTTGTAGATGATGATGTAGCAGCCATCGTCATCATCAGGGACAAGGGTGGCAGCAGGGTAGAAGCAGTGGGAGATCTGCAGCCCAAAACGGGAGGGGCACATTGTCTGCTACTCGGGAACTACCTGTGAGGAACACACGGGTTTATAAAAGCAGTTAGGCATCATGCAGTGGTGGATGGAAAATGTAATGCTCGCCAGTGTAGGAATTTTTCACCAAGTCGCTGGGGATGTTAGCATGGTGGTAAGCAGGATGTGTGGGCACAGCCATGAGTGCTAATGTTGGCACAACGGCCCTGTGATCAATCACAGTTTTTGGTAGAAATTATATTTCTACATGGCAAATAATTCACTAGCAGGTGAAGTAGAGTAATAGAAACTCGACAGTCATGACATGTATGCTGCTGATTCTGTGTAAATGAATCACTTATTAAAAGTGGCATGTTTAAAATAATAGCAGTGTGGAGTTCAATGAGTGAGGTCATTCATTCTTTGAAAAACAGGTGGCACTTATTGCCCTTATTTAAAGGGGTTATCCCATCATAATGATCACTGTTAAATCTGTTAATGATTTGACAGTGATCATTTTTGTAAATATACTTTATTAACAAATTCCCACCGATTAGGATAAAATTCATCCCCACTTACCTTATTGTTGTGACTCGGTCTCCCCTGGTTACGACCACCCCTCTTCTCCAAAATCCCGGTCGCGCTAGCCCAGAAGACTCCTTCTTTTCTCCCGGCCGGGCCGCTTGCTGTTCTGAACGCGCACGCTGCCGCGCATGCGCGACGGTGACTTCTTCCCGGCCAGAATAGTACAGAGCTGCGAACACACATGCCGGCTCTGTATACTATACTGGGCAAAAATAAGTCACCATTGCGCATGCGCGGCGGCGTGCGCGTTCAGTCCAGCGCGCGGCACGGCCGGGAGAAGATGATTCAAGATGAAGCCCGCCCCCAGCCAGAATCCAGGAAGTGAACGCGCGGTGGCAGCAGGTAAGTTTAAAAACGCAAAGTGGGATAACCCCTTTAAGGAAGGAAGGCAGCAAATGTTGTACATGCTGGTTACAGTGCATTTCTCTCTGAAATTCTGAGGAAAATGGGTTGTTCGAGACATTGTTCCGAAGAACGGTGTAACTTGATTAAAAAGTTGTTTAGAGAGGGGAAAACATATAAAAAAGTGCAGAAAATGATTGGCTGCTAAGCAAAAATGATCGTAAATGCTTTAAAATGGTGACCAAAACCTGTAAGATGTGGAAGAAAGCAAAAAACTACCATTCAAATGGATAGAAGAATAGCCAAAATAGCCAACAATCAGCTCCAGGAAGATCAAAGAATGTCTAAAGTTACCTGTGAGTACTGTTACAATTGGAAGAGGCCTATGTGAAGCCAAGCTATCTGCAAGAAGCCCCCGCAAGGTCCCACTGTTGAAAAAAAGACATATGCTGAAGAGTAGAGTTGAGCGGACACCTGGATGTTCGGGTTCGAGAAGTTCGGCCGAACTTCCCGGAAATGTTCGGGTTCGGGATCCGAACCCGATCCGAACTTTGTCCCGAACCCGAACCCCATTGAAGTCAATGGGGACCCAAACTTTTCGGCACTAAAAAGGCTGTAAAACAGCCCAGGAAAGGGCTAGAGGGCTGCAAAGGGCAGCAAGATGTAGGTAAATCTCCTGCAAACAAATGTGGATAGGGAAATGAATAAAAATAAAAATAAAATAAATAAAAATTAACCAATATCAATTGGAGAGAGGTCCCATAGCAGAGAATCTGGCTTCACGTCAGCCACCACTGCAACAGTCCATTGTCATATATTTAGGCCCAGCACCCAGGCAGAGGAGAGAGGTCCCGTAACAGAGAATCTGGCTTCATGTCAGCAGAGAATCAGTCTGCATGTCATAGCAGAGAATCAGGCTTCACGTCAGCCACCACTGCAACAGTCCATTGTCATATATTTAGGCCCAGCACCCAGGCAGAGGAGAGAGGTCCCGTAACAGAGAATCTGGCTTCATGTCAGCAGAGAATCAGTCTGCATGTCATAGCAGAGAATCAGGCTTCACGTCACCCAACATTGGAACAGTTCATTGGCATATATTTAGGCCCAGGAACCCAGCAGAGGAGAGAGGTCCCGTAACAGAGAATCTGTCTTCATGTCAGCAGAGAATTAGTCTGCATGTCATAGCAGAGAATCAGGCTTCACGTCAGCCACCACTGCAACACTCCATTGGCATATATTTAGGCCCAGCACCCAGGCAGAGGAGAGAGGTCCCGTAACAGAGAATCTGTCTTCATGTCAGCAGAGAATCAGTCTGCATGTCATAGCAGAGAATCAGGCTTCACGTCAGCCACCACTGCAACAGTCCATTGTCATATATTTAGGCCCAGCACCCAGACAGAGGAGAGAGGTCTCGTAACAGAGAATCTGGCTTCATGTCAGCAGAGAATCAGTCTTCATGTCATAGCAGAGAATCAGGCTTCACGTCAGCCACCACTGCAACAGTCCATTGTCATATATATAGGCCCAGCACCCAGGCAGAGGAGAGAGGTCCCGTAACAGAGAATCTGGCTTCATGTCAGCAGAGAATCAGTCTGCATGTCATAGCAGAGAATCAGGCTTCACGTCAGCCACCACTGCAACAGGCCACTGTCAGATATTTTTAGGCCCCGGCACCCAGACAGAGGAGAGGTTCATTCAACTTTGGGTAGCCTTGCAATATAATGGTAAAATGAAAATAAAAATAGGATTGAACGAGGAAGTACCCTGGAGTACAATAATATATGGTTAAGGGGAGGTAGTTAATGTCTAATCTGCACAAGGGATGGACAGGTCCTGTGGTATCCATGCCTGGTTCATTTTTATGAACGTCAGCTTGTCCACATTGGCTGTAGACAGGCGGCTGCGTTTGTCTGTAATGACGCCCTCTGCCGTGCTGAATACACGTTCAGACAAAACGCTGGCTGCCGGGCAGGCCAGCACCTCCAAGGCATAAAAGGCTAGCTCTGGCCACGTGGACAATGTAGAGACCCAGAAGTTGAATGGGGCCGAACCATCAGTCAGTACGTGGAGGGGTGTGCACACGTACTGTTCCACCATGTTAGTGAAATGTTGCCTCCTGCTAACACGTTGCGTATAAGGTGGTGGTGCAGTTAGCTGTGGCGTGTTGACAAAACTTTTCCACATCTCTGCCATGCTAACCCTGCCCTCAGAGGAGCTGGCCGTGACACAACTGCTTTGGCGACCTCTTGCTCCTCCTCTGCCTTGGCCTTGGGCTTCCACTTGTTCCCCTGTGACATTTGGGAATGCTCTCAGTAGCGCGTCTACCAACGTGCGCTTGTACTCGCGCATCTTCCTATCACGCTCCAGTGCAGGAAGTAAGGTGGGCACATTGTCTTTGTACCGTGGATCCATCAGGGTGGCAACCCAGTAGTCCGCACACGTTAAAATGTGGGCAACTCTGCTGTCGTTGCGCAGGCACTGCAGCATGCAGTTGCTCATGTGTGCCAGGCTGCCTAGGGGTAAGGACAAGCTGTCCTCTGTGGGAGGCGTATCCTCATCGTCCTGCCTTTCCCCCCAGCCACGCACCAGTGATGGGCCCGAGCTGCGTTGGGTGCCACCCCGCTGTGACCATGCTTCATGCTTCATCCTCATCCTCCTCCACCTCCTCCTCATCCTCCTCGTCCTCCAGTAGTGGGCCCTGGCTGGCCACATTTGTACCTGGCCTCTGCTGTTGCAAAAAACCTCCCTCTGAGTCACTTCGAAGAGACTGGCCTGAAAGTGCTAAAAATGACCCCTCTTCCTCCTCCTCCTCCTCCTCCTCCTGGGCCACCTCCTCTTCCATCATCGCCCTAAGTGTTTTCTCAAGGAGACATAGAAGTGGTATTGTAACGCTGATAACGGCGTCATCGCCACTGGCCATGTTGGTGGAGTACTCGAAACAGCGCAACAGGGCACACAGGTCTCGCATGGAGGCCCAGTCATTGGTGGTGAAGTGGTGCTGTTCCGCAGTGCGACTGACCCGTGCGTGCTGCAGCTGAAACTCCACTATGGCCTGCTGCTGCTCGCACAGTCTGTCCAGCATGTGCAAGGTGGAGTTCCACCTGGTGGGCACGTCGCATATGAGTCGGTGAGCGGGAAGGCGGATGTTACGCTGTAGCGCAGACAGGCGAGCAGCGGCAGGATGTGAACACCGGAAGAGTCTGTGGGGTCTAGGACCTCATCGTCCCCTGCATCGTCTTCCACCCAGTCTTCCTCCCTGACCTCCTGTTCAGTCTGCACACTGCAGAAAGACACAGCAGTTGGCACCTGTGTTTCGTCATCATCAGAGACGTGCTGAGGTGGTATTCCCATGTCCTCATCATCAGGAAACATAAGTGGTTGTGCGTCAGTGCATTCTATGTCTTCCACCGCTGGGAGAAGGGCTAGGTGGATGCCCTTGGGAAACCCTGCCAGCGGAGTCTTCAAACAGCATAAGAGACTGCTGCATAACTTGAGGCTCAGACAGTTTCCCTGGTATGCATGGGGGTGATGTGACAGACTGATGGGCTTGGTTTTCAGGCACCATCTGTGCGCTTTCTGCAGAAGACTGGGTGGGAGATAATGTGAACGTGCTGGATCCACTGTCGGCCACCCAATTGACTAATGCCTGTACCTGCTCAGGCCTTAACATCCTTAGAATGGCTTTGGGCCCCACCATATATCGCTGTAAATTCTGGCGGCTACTGAGACTTGAGGTAGTTGGTACACTAGGACGTGTGGATGTGGCAGAACGGCCACTTCCTCTCCCAGCACCAGAGGGTCCACTAACACCACCACGTCCACGTCCGCGTCCCTTACTAGATATTTTCCTCATTGTTATCGTTCACCACAACAACAAAAATATTATTTGGCCCAATGTATTGAATTCAAATTCAGGCCTTTTACAGACACCTAACACTATCTGGCTATCTATTTAGGTACCGTATTACACTAATACAGGCACAGCAGTAACCACAGATTTAGCTGAATATAAATTTGAGGCCTAGTATTTAGGCACTGGGTGACAGGTATAGGTTTACTGACAGAATTAGACTTGGAAATGCACAGTAGCGTGTGTGTGAAGTTATTCAGAATGACTCTATGTGCACCTTGAATCTTATATACCCTTTTAGGGATAGATTTAAAATAGCTCTGATACAGCAGAAACCACTAAATTAGGAAATTGCTAAATTGGGAATTGTATTTCAACCCAGAACAAAAAATGTGCTTTGACGGGCACTAAATAAATTGACCAGCCACAACAGTACAGCAGTAACGACAGATTTAGCTGGATATAAATTTGAGGCATAGTATTTAGGCGCTGGGTGACAGACATAGGTTTACTGACAGAATTCGACTTGGAAATGCACAGTAGCGTGTGTGTGTGTGAAGTTATTCAGAATCACCCTATGTGCACCTTGAATCTGATATACCCTTTTAGGGATAGATTTAAAATAGCTCTGATACAGCAGAAACCACAAAATTAGGAAATTGCTAAATTGGGAATTGTATTTCAACCCAGAACAAAAACTGTGCTTTGACGGACACTAAATAACTTGACCAGCCACACCAGTAACGACAGATTTAGCTGGATATAAACTTGAGGCCTACTATTTAGGCGCTGGGTGACAGGTATATGTTTACTGACAGAATTAGACTGGGATATGGCCAAAAAATAACCACACTATTGATGGTTAAATGCACTTGGTGTGACAGCTTGACCAACCACACTACTGAGGGTTAAATGCACTTGGTGACAGGCGCAGCTTGCCCCTGATGTAGTATATGGCCAAAAAATAAACAGACTATTGCTGGTAAAATGCACTTGGTGTGACAGCTTCACCCTGATGTAGGATTTAGCCAAAAAACAACCACACCATTGAGGGTTAAATGCACTTGGTGACAGCTTGCCCCTGATGTAGTATATGGCCAAAAAATAAACAGACTATTGCTGGTTAAATGCACTTGGTGTGACAGCTTCACCCTGATGTAGGATTTAGCCAAAAAACAACCACACCATTGAGGGTTAAATGCACTTGGTGACAGCTTGCCCCTGATGTAGTATATGGCCAAAAAATAAACAAACTATTGCTGGTTAAATGCACTTGGTGTGACAGCTTCACCCTGATGTAGGATTTAGCCAAAAAACAACCACACCATTGAGGGTTAAATGCACTTGGTGACAGGCTCAGCTTGCCCCTGATGTAGTATATGGCCAAAAATAAATTGCCCCTGATGTAGTATATGGCCAAAAAATAAACAAACTATTGCTGGTTAAATGCACTTGGTGTGACAGCTTCACCCTGATGTAGGATTTAGCCAAAAAACAACCACACCATTGAGGGTTAAATGCACTTGGTGACAGGCTCAGCTTGCCCCTGATGTAGTATATGGCCAAAAAATAACCAGACTATTGCTGGTTAAATGCACTTGGTGTGACAGCTTCACCCTGATGTAGGATTTAGCCAAAAAACAACCACACCATTGAGGGTTAAATGCACTTGGTGGCAGCTTGTGCTGGCACACCACAAGACACAAAATGGCCGCCGATCACCCCCGAAAAAAGCGACTGAAAAACGCTCTGGGCAGCCTAAAAACAGTGAGCAATTCAATAGCAGCAGTTCAATCATCCACAGCTGCAGATCGATCTCTGAATGAAGTCCTTTGGAGGAGTTAAACACTGCCTAATCTCGCCCTAACTTTGCGGCTGCAACCTCTCCCTATGCTGATCAGAGCAGAGTGACGTGCGGCGCTACGTGACTCCAGCTTAAATAGAGGCTGGGTCACATGGTGCTCTGGCCAATCACAGCCATGCCAATAGTAGGCTTTGCAGCCTTTCAAAAAGCGCCAAGAAAGCGACGAACATCGAACCCGAACCCGGACTTTTACGAAAATGTCCGGGTTCGGGTCTGTGTCACGGACACCCCAAAATTCAGTACGAACCCGAACTATACAGTTCGGGTTCGCTCATCCCTACTGAAGAGGTTACAATTTTCCAAAGAGCACATTGACTGGCCTAAAGAGACATTTTGTGGACTGATGAAAGTAAGATTGTTCTTTTTGGGTCTAGTGGCCAGAGACAGTTTGTCAGCTGACCCTCGAACACTGAATTCAAGCCATAGTACACTGTGAAGATAGTAAAGCATTGTGGCACAAGCATCACGATAAGGGAATGTTTCTCATACTAACGTGTTGGGCCTGTTTATCACATACCAGGGATCATGGATCAGTTTGAATACATCAGAATACTTGAAGAGGTCATGCTGCCTTATGCTGAAGAGGAAATGCCCTTGAAATGGGTGTTCCAACAAGACAACAACCCCAAACACACCAGTAAACGTGCAACATCTTGGTTCCAGACCAATGAGATTGACGTTATGGAGTGGCCAACCCAATCCCCGGATCTTAATCCAATAGAAAACTTGTGGGGTGACATCAAAAATGCAGTTTCTGAGACAAAACCAAGAAATAGAGAAGAACTGTGGAATGTAGTCCAAACATCCTGAGCTGGAATACCTGGTGCCAGAAGTTGGTTGACTCAATGCAACACAGATGTACAGCAGTTCTCAGAAACAGTGGTTATACAACTAAATATTAGTTAAGTGATTCAAAGGAAAGCAAAACATTTTTCAGTTTATACTGTTAGTGAATGTTTGAGTTTGTAAAGATGAATACAAACACAGCTTTTTTTTGAACAGTTTAATCACTTACATTTTTTTAGAGGAACAACATAATATGCTATATTTTTCTTCATGTTATGATTTGGAATGTGTAGTGTTCCTAATGCATTTGTGTGAATGGAAATAAAAGCTATTAGAAGGATTTTGAGCTTCATTCACTTTTTTAAACACACTGCTATTACTTTGAACACAACTGTACATGGAGAGTTAAAGAACTATCACACCGCCCTGGTGTCTATATCCATGGGAGTCGGCAAGTGGACCAACGAGGTGGCCGTTGCCACCACTTTACCTTATGAACTAATAATAGGGAGAGTCTTTCGGGGCTTCCTGGCCCTGTGGCCGGCTGTGAGAGTTGTTGATGCCCCTGAGTCAGGGGTAACTTCAGCAGAGTGGCCTGGCTCGGGCAGGAGACCAGAACATTGGGAACACGAAGCCGAAGGGCCAGCAGTTGGGGGTGACCACCACCTCAGTGGAAGAGGGGGAGACAACCCCGCTGAGTGTGTTGGTAGGAGATGTTGAGGACTTTCCGCCGAGGTCCTGAATTGGCAGATCTTAATGTCTCCAGTAAAAGTTTTGTAATGGCACAACACCGGAACCCACCAAACTGCTATTTGGCAGACAACCTCGTGGTCTGTTGGACATAGCCAAAGAAACATGGGAATAACAACCCATACAGCACAAAAGTGTTATTGAGTATGTCACCCAGATGCAAGGACAGATGGAGACCGTGTTGCCTCTGGTCAGGGAGCATATGGAGGCAGCGCAGCAAGCCCAGAGTAGGGTCTATAATCTTCAGGCTTGGGTCCGGAACAACCGTAGACAGTTAGTTCCTAGCTAGGTGGCAGGGGCCCAACAAGGTACTCGAGAAAGTGGGAGAGGTAAATTGCAAGGTACACCAGCCGGAGTGGTGAAAGCCGGAGCAGTGAAAGCCGGAGCAGATGTTCCATGTGAATTTACTGAGAAACCATGGAAAGATAGGGAGTCCTCTACTGAGGACAGCCCTCTGCCAGGTTTTGTAGGAGAAAAGGTTCAGGCTCCTCGGTCTGATGCAAGACAAGCAGTTGCCACAGTAATAATTGCTGACAGCGTCTCCTCCTAAACAGGCTTAGGAAGCCAGGGAGTTCATTAGTCGGAACACAAATGTGTTCTCAGACCTCCCTGGACGCACTTCCATTATCCAGCATGACATTGTCACTGAGCCTCAGACAAACCATACCGGGTAAGCGAGGCTCGGCGACAAGCCATCGTGGAGGAAGTGCAGCTAATGCTGCAACTAGACATCATTGAGGAGTCCGATAATCTTAATACCCAAGGTGGACAGGACATTATGGTTCTGACCGCTAACCCAAAAAAATGCGCACTAGGGTTAGAGGAGACTAAGTACCTGGTGTGCATCATTTGACGGGGAGTTATCAAAGTGAATAAAATAGAGGCGATTCGAAATTGGCCCCGACCTGTCACAACTAGGCAAGTAAAGTCGTTCCTGGGAATGGTGGGCTATTATATGGGGTTCGTTCCCAATTTTCCCACTTTAGCGGCTCTATTGACAGGGCTCTTGAAGGGACGGAAGTCCGTGATGGTCTGCTGGAATGACCAGCTGGAAGAGGCTTTTTCTGCGTTGAAGTCGGTCCTGTGTGGGAGTTTGCGGTATAGACCGACGGTGATGGTCAGTTCGCAGTGTTCATCAGCGAACACATGCGGGCTGCCATCTTCAGTATGGTAGACTCACCCGTCCGGCGATGCACAGGTAAGCCCTTACCTGTGCCTGTGACGGGAGCTGGTCTGAAATCAAATGCAGTCACCGGGAGCAGGCAGTTCTGAGAACAGCCTCCGGGGCCTTCATTGGGGTGATCTCGGAAGTGCCTGCTCCTGGTGACTGCATTTGATTTTAGAATGGCTCCCAGCACAGGCACAGGTAAGAGCTTACCTGTGCATCGCCGGACGGGTGAGTCTACCTTACTAAAGATGGCAGCATGCATGTGTTCGCTGGCGAAAACTGCAAACTGACCATCACTGCAGATTGATGCCTCTGAAGTAGGCCTCGGAGCTGTACTCTCTCAGGAAATCATTGGAGAGGAACATCCTGTTGATTTCCTGAGCCGCAAACTCACCCCAGCCAAGACTAGGTGCAGTATAGTGGAGAAAGAGTGCCTGGCCATCAACTGGGCACTCGAGTCTCTCCGCTAATATCTGTTGGGGAGAAAGTTCCATCTGGTGAGCGACCACTCCCCTCTTAAGTGGGTGAGCAAGGCCAAAGAGAGGAATGCTCAGGTCGCCAGATAGTTCTTGTCATTACAGAACTTCAAGTTCTCAGTGGAACACAGGGCAGGTCTCTTACAGGGAAACGTGGATGCCCTGTCCCGGGTGTACTGTATGGCAGGTGTATGTAGGAAGGCGAAAGGGTCCGTCATTAACAGAAGGTATGTGTCACCAAGGTTCCTGAAGTAAAGTAAGAGCCGGTATTTTCAGGTGTCAGCGGCAGCTATTGCCGATTGACACTTTGCTATTTTAGTATGGCTGCATAGCTTGTATAGTATGGCTGGTGGGTGACTACTCCCCGCGTTCCAGGCCGGGTCTTGACTGGCCTATATTAAACCCAGCCAGCAGTGTCAGCTGTGAGTGATTACCTCTCTCTGACAATCGCTGGTGTGGGAACCAGGCTCGGACTGGCCCACAGGGATACAGGGGAATTCCCCAGTGGGCCCGTGAGCAAGGTGGGCCCCTAGTCTCCCACCCCCTGCACAAGTGGCACATGACACATTAGACTTACTGCACTACATACATATAGTCAATGTATAGCACTGCCACCAGCCTATGTTCATATAAAAAACATGTTAGATTATTTATTATATTTGAATGTACCCATACGGTGGGCCCCCAAAATAAATTTTACTGGTGGGCCCTAGGTACCCCAGTCCGACACTGGTGGGAACTGAGCCCTGTGCTGGGCTGAAAAGATGACACCTGTGTGTGGGGAGAGCAGGCCACCTAAAGCCTTAATTTTGACTGCTAGAGGCAGAACCGCCAACAAGGTGACATTTTTTTGTTATGCACAAACTTTCTACTTGGTGTGAACAAACACCAACCATGCAAAGAGTGTTTTTTGTTTGAACTCATGTGTGACTAAATACGGACATTTGAATATCCTAACTACCAGAGCGAATCCCCCCAATATATATATATATATATACATACACAGTCAGGTCCATAAATATTGGGACATTGACACAATTCTAACATTTTTGGTTCTATACACCTCCACAATGGATTTGAAATGATACAAAGAAGATCTGCTTTAACTGCAGACTGTCAGCTTTAATTTGAGGGTATTTACATCCAAATCAGGTGAACGGTGTAGACAGTTTGCATATGTGCCTCCCACTTGTCAAGGGACCAAAAGTAATGGGACAATTGTCTTCTCAGCTGTTCCATGGCCAGGTGTGTGTTATTCCCTCATTATCCCAATTGCAATGAGCAGATAAAAGGTCCAGAGTTCATTTCAAGTGTGCTATTTGCATTTGGAAACTGTTGCTGTCAACTCTCAAGATGAGATCCAAACAGCTGTCACTATCAGTGAAACAAGCTATCAATAGGCTGAAAAAACTAAACAAACCCATCAGAGAGATAGCAAAAACATTAGGCGTGGCCAAAACAACTGTTAAAAAGAAGGAATTTTGGTGAGCTCAGCAACATCAAAAGACCCGGAAGACCACGGAAAACAACTGTGGTGGATGACCGAAGAATTCTTTCCCTGGTGAAAAAAACACCCTTCACAACAGTTGGCCAGATCAAGAACACTCTCCAGGAGGTAGGTGTATGTGTGTCAAAGTCAACAATCAAGAGAAGACTTCACCAGAGTGAATACAGAAGATTCACCACAAGATGTAAACCATTGGTGAGCCTCAAAAAACAGAACAGGAAGGCCAGATTGGAGTTTGACAAACGACATCTAAAAAAGCCTTCATAGTTCTGGAACAACATCCTATGGACAGATGAGACCAAGATCAACTTGTACCAGAGTGATGGAAAGAGAAGAGTATGGAGAAGGAAATGAACTGCTCATGATCCTAAGCATGCCACCTCATCAGTGAAGCATGGTGGTGGTAGTGTCATGGCGTGTGCATGTATGGCTGCCAATGGAACTGGTTCTCTTGTATTTATTGGACTGCGCTTCACAGTGCAGATGGACAATGACCCAAAGCATACTGCAAAAGCAACCAAAGAGTTTTTTCAGGGAAAGAAGTAGAATGTTATGCAATGGCCAAGTCAATCACCTGACCTGAATCCGATTGAGCATGCATTTAACTTGCTGAAGACAAAACTGAAGGGAAAATGCCCCAAGAATAAGCAGGAACTGAAGACAGTTGCAATCAAGGCCTGGGAGAGCATCACCAGGGATGAAACCCAACGTCTGGTGATGTCTATGCATTCCAGACTTCAGGCTGTAATTGACTGCAAAGGATTTGCAACCAAGTATTAAAAAGTGAACGTTTGATTTATGATTATTATTCTGTCCCATTACTTTTGGTCCCTTAACAAGTGGGAGGCACATATGCAAACTGTTGTAATTCCTACACCATTCAGCTGATTTGGATGTCAATACCCTCAAATTAAAGGTGACAGTCTGCAGTTAAAGCACATCTTGTTCATTTCATTTCAAATCCATTGTGGTGGTGTATAGAGCTAAAAATGTTAGAATTGTGTCCATGTCCCAATATTCGTGGACCTGACTATGTGTGTGTGTGTATATATATATATATATATATATATATATACACACAGTACATACCAAAAGTTTGGACACACCTTCTTATTCAAAGAGTTGTCTTTATTTTCATGACTATGAAAATTGTAGATTCACACTGAAGGCATCAAAACTATGAATTAACACATGTGGAATTATTTACAGTGTGAAATAACTGAAAATATGTCATATTCTAGGTTCTTCAAATTAACCACCTTTTGCTTTGATTACTTCTTTGCACACTCTTGGCATTCTCTTGGTGAGCTTCAAGAGGTGGATAAACAGCTGATAGTCCTACTGAATAGACTGTTAGAATTTGTATTATGGCAAGAAAAAAGCAGCTAAGTAAAGAAAAACGAGTGGCCATCATTACTTTAAGAAATGAAGGTCAGTCAGTCCGAAAAATTGGGAAAACTTTGAAAGTGTCCCCGAGTGCAGTCATAAAAACCATCAAGCGCTACAAAGAAACTGGCTCACATGCCGACCGCCCCAAGAAAGGAAGACCAAGAGTCACCTCTGCTGCGGAGGATAAGTTCATCCGAGTCACCAGCCTCAGAAATCGCAGGTTAACAGCAGCTCAGATTAGAGACCAGGTCAATGCCACACAGAGTTCTAGCAGCAGACACATCTCTAGAACAACTGGAGACTGTGTGAATCAGGTCTTCATAGTAGAATATCTGCTAGGAAACCACTGCTAAGGACAGGCAACAAGCAGAAGAGACTTGTTTGGGTTAAAGAACACAAGGAATGGACATTAGACTAGTGGGAATCTGTGCTTTGGTCTGAGATCTTTGATTTGAGATCTTTGGTTCCAACCACTTTGTCTTTGTGCGACGCAGAAAAGGTGAACGGATGGACTCTACATGCCTGGTTCCCACCGTGAAGCATGGAGGAGGAGGTGTGATGGTGTGGGGGTGCTTTGCTGGTGACACTGTTGGAGATTTATTCAAAATCGAAGGCATACTGAACCAGCATGGCTACCACAGCATCTTGCAGCGGCATGCTATTCCATCCGGTTTGCATTTAGTTGGACCATCTTTTATTTTTCAACAGGACAATGACCCCAAACACACCTCCAGGCTGTGTAAGGGCTATTTGACCATGAAGGAGAGTGATAGGGTGCTGCGCCAGATGACCTGGCCTCCACAGTCACCGGACCTGAACCCGATAGAGATGGTTTGGGGTGAGCTGGACCGCAGAGTGAAGGCAAAAGGGCCAACAAGTGCTAAGCATCTCTGGGAACTCCTTCAAGACTGTTGGAAGACCATTTCAGGTGACTACCTCTTGAAGCTCATCAAGAGAATGCCAAGAGTGTACAAAGCAGTAATCAAAGCAAAAGGTGGCTACTTTGAAGAACCTAGAATATGACATATTTTCAGTTGTTTTATACTTTTTTGTTATGTATATGATTCCACGTGTGTTAATTCATAGTTTTGATGCCTTCAGTGTGAATCTACAATTTTCATAGTCATGAAAATAAATAAAACTCTTTGAATGAGGAGGTGTGTCCAAACTTTTGGTCTGTAGTGTACATTCAGGTATAGGGGGTGAGATTAAACTCCCACATGATCCATCATCTATCCTCATGCATTCTCTTTATCTATTCATTTATTTATTCAATTCATGTAATAATCATTATTTATCATGAATCCACCATCCATTATTGATCCATCATCTATCTTCATGCATTCCCTTTCCTTTTCCCAAATTTATCATCTTCAGCCACTCGAAATACTAATCACCATTCATTCATACCGTTACCAATCCCAATACACATCTTCCACATCATGTACTCCCTCCATCATCATCATCCACTTTTAACATGAGTTACCATCCATATAAAACCAATCTTCTTATACACCTACATATACTTTCAGTTCATCAACACACCATCCCAAACCCGACACATCGTTTCCTCACATCAGGCATCAGCGTTTGGAAGCGCTTTAACCTCTCCCCGCGCTGACATTGCTCTCATCGCCAGTGATCCAGTACTCTGCCTGTGAGCGCTGTATGTCCTCCCCACGCTTCACACAGTGCTCATCCAGCACACGGCCACCGTGTATTTCATTCCCCGCTTACACACAGCGCTCATCCAGCACACAGCCGCTCCGTCTATACTGTCAATCTAATCTACCTCCTCCCCCAACCTCTTTTTCTCTCACACACGCTGAGAAAAACACGCTGTCTGCACTGAGGACATCATCATTTTTAAATTCCAGGTAAACCAGCCCCTTTTGTTACTATTTGCCCCTCCGTAAGATAATACAGATATCAAAATTACAATGCAATTTTTCTCCACATGCACTCTCTTTCATAAGTTGATACTAACACTTGGGATATTGTCCACCTATCCATATACACAGGTAAACTTGACTGCAACTAATAATCGTCGCCTCTAGGGATGAGCGTACCCGAACTGTATAGTTCGGGTTCGTACCGAATTTTGGGGTGTCTGTGACACGGACCCGAACATTTTCGTAAAAGTCTGGGTTCGGGTTCGGTGTTCGTCGCTTTCTTGGAGCTTTTTGAAAGGCTGCAAAGCAGCCAATCAACAAGCGTCATACTACTTGCCCCAAGAGGCCATCACAGCCATGCCTACTATTGGCATGGCTGTGATTGGCCAGTGCAGCATGTGACCCAGCCTCTATTTAAGCTGGAGTCACGTAGCGCCGCACGTCATTCTGCTCTGAACAGTGTAGGGAGAGGTTGCAGCTGCGACTGTTAGGGCGAGATTAGGCAGTAATTAACTCCTCCAAAACACTTAAGTCAGTGATCAATCTACAGCTGTGGATCATTGAACTGCTGCTATTCAATTGCTCACTGTTTTTCATTCACTTTTTTCTGGGGTGATCGGCGGCCATTTTGTGTCTTGTGGTGCGCTATTACAAGCTGCCACCAAGTACATTTAACCATCAATAGTGTGGTTATTTTTTGTCTATATCCTACATCAGGGGTAAGCTGTCACCAAGTGCATTTAACCATTAATAGTGTGGTTATTTTTTGGCTATATCCTACATATGGGGCAAGCTGTCACCAAGTGCATTTAACCATCAATAGTGTGGTTATTTTTGGCTATATCCTACATCAGGGTCAAGCTGTCACCAAGTGCATTTAACCATCAATAGTGTGGTTATTTTTTGGCTATATCCTACATAAGGGTCAAGCTGTCACCAAGTGCATTTAACCATCAATAGTGTGGTTATTTTTTGGCTATATCCTACATCAGGGTCAAGCTGTCACCAAGTGCATTTAACCATCAATAGTGTGGTTATTTTTTGGCTATATCCTACATCAGGGTCAAGCTGTCACCAAGTACATTTAACCATCAATAGTGTGGTTATTTTTTGGCTATATCCTACATCAGGGGCTTGGCTGTGCTTGCTATTTTATTGAGGGGTGAAATACAATTGCCAAAATAGCAGTACCCTAAATCTGGGGTTTCAGCTGTGGCCAGCCAATTGTAATATTGTCTGCTGTCTGGCAAAAGATATATTTTTGTTCAGGGTTGAAATACAATTCCCAACTTAGCAATTTCATTCACTTTTTTCTGGGGTGATCGGCGGCCATTTTGTGTCTTGCGGTGCGCTAGCACAAGCTGCCACCAAGTACATTTAACCATCAATAGTGTGGTTATTTTTTGTCTATATCCTACATCAGGGGTAAGCTGTCACCAAGTGCATTTAACCATCAATAGTGTGGTTATTTTTGGCTATATCCTACATCAGGGTCAAGCTGTCACCAAGTGCATTTAACCATCAATAGTGTGGTTATTTTTTGGCTATATCCTACATCAGGGTCAAGCTGTCACCAAGTGCATTTAACCATCAATAGTGTGGTTATTTTTTGGCTGTATCCTACATCAGGGTCAAGCTGTCACCAAGTGCATTTAACCATCAATAGTGTGGTTATTTTTTGGCTATATCCTACATCAGGGTCAAGCTGTCACCAAGTGCATTTAACCATCAATAGTGTGGTTATTTTTTGGCTATATCCTACATCAGGGGCTTGGCTGTGCTTGCTATTTTATTGAGGGGTGAAATACAATTGCCAAAATAGCAGTACCCTAAATCTGGTGTTTCAGCTGTGGCCAGCCAATTGTAATACTGTCTGCTGTCTGGCAAAAGATATATTTTTGTTCAGGGTTGAAATACAATTCCCAACTTAGCAATTTCCTAAATTAGTGGTTTCTGCTGTATCAGGGCTACTTTAAATCTATTCATCAAAAGGGTATATTAGATTCAAGGTGCTGATAGGGTCATTCTCAATAACTTCAAACAACACGCTACTGTGCAATTCCAAGTCTAATTCTGTCTGTAAACGCATACCTGTCACCCAGCGCCTAAATAATAGGCCTCAAATTTATATTCATCTAAATCTGTGTTTATTGCTGAGGCTGGTCAAGTTATTTAGTGTTCGTAAAAGCACAGTTTTTGTTCTGGGTTGAAATACAATTCCCAACTTAGCAATTCTCTAAATTGGTGGTTTCTGCTGTATCAGGCCTACTTTAAATCTATCCCTAAAAGGGTATATTAGATTCAAGGTGCTGATAGGGTCATCCACAATAACTTCACATACACTCTACTGTGCATTTCCAAGTCTAATTCTGTCTGTAAACATATACCTGTCACCCAGTGCCTAAATAATAGGCCTCAAATTTATATTCATCTAAATCTGTGGTTATTGCTGTAGCTGGTCAAGTTATTTTGTGTCCGTCAAAGCACAGTTTTTGTTCTGGGTTGAAATACAATTCCCAACTTAGCAATTTCCTAAATTAGTGGATTCTTCTGTATCAGGCCTACTTTAAATCTATCCCTAAAAGGGTATATTAGATTCAAGGTGCTGATAGGGTCATCCTCAATAACTTCACACGCTACCGTGCATTTCCAAGTCTAATTCTGTCCGTAAACGTATACCTGTCATCCAGCGCCTAAATACTAGTCCTCAAATTTATATTCAGCTAAATCTGTCGTTACTGCTGTGCCTTTATTAGTGTAATACGGTACCTAAATAGATAGCCAGATAGTGTTGGGTGTCTGTAAAAAAAAGGCCTGAATTTGAATTCAATACATTGGGCCAAATTATATTTTTGTTATTGTGGTGAACGGTAACAATGAGGAAAACATCTAGTAAGGGACGTGGACGTGGACATGGTCGTGGTGGTGTTAGTGGACCCTCTGGTTCTGGGAGAGGATGTGGCCGTTCTGCCACAGCCACACGTCCTAGTGTACCAACTACCTCAGGTCCCAGTAGCCGCCATAATTTATAGCGATATTTGGTGGGGCCCAATGCCGTTCTAAGGATGGTAAGGCCTGAGCAGGTACAGGCATTAGTCAATTGGGTGGCCGACAGTGGATCCAGCACGTTCACATTATCTCCCACCCAGTCTTCTGCAGAAAGCGCACAGATGGCGCCTGAAAACCAAGCCCTTCAGTCTGTCACATCACCCCCATGCATACCAGGGAAACTGTCTGAGCCTCAAGTTATGCAGCAGTCTCTTATGGTGTTTGAAGACTTTGCTGGCAGGGTTTCCCAAGGGCATCCACCTAGCCCTTCCCCAGCGGTGGAAGACATAGAATGCACTGACGCACAACCACTTATGTTTCCTGATGATGAGGACATGGGAATACCACCTCAGCACGTCTCTGATGATGACGAAACACAGGTGCCAACTGCTGCGTCTTTCTGCAGTGTGCAGACTGAACAGGAGGTCAGGGATCAAGACTGGGTGGAAGACGATGCAGGGGACGATGAGGTCCTAGACCCCACATGGAATGAAGGTCGTGCCACTGACTTTCACAGTTCAGAGGAAGAGGCAGTGGTAAGACTGAGCCAACAGCGTAGCAAAAGAGGGAGCAGTGAGCAAAAGCAGAACACCCACCGCCAAGAGACTCCGCCTGCTACTGACCGCCGCCATCTGGGACCGAGCACCCCAAAGGCAGCTTCAAGGAGTTCCCTGGCATGGCACTTCTTCAAACAATGTGCTGACGACAAGACCTGAGTGGTTTGCACGCTGTGCCATAAGAGCCTGAAGCGAGGCATTAACGTTCTGAACCTGCAAAGCATGAACTGCAGTGGAGTAAACACCTTAAAAACAAGGAAGTCACTCAGGTTCCCCCTGCTACCTCTTCTGCTGCTGCCGCCTCAGACTCATCTGCTGCTGCCGCCTCGGCCTCTTCCTCCGCCTCTGGAGGAACGTTGGCACCTGCCGCCCAACAAACAGGGGATGTACCACCAACACCACCACCTCCGTCACCAAGCATCTCAACCATGTCACACGGCAGCGTTCAGCTCTCCATCTCACAAACATTTGAGAGAAAGTGTAAATTCCCACCTAGCCACCCTCGATCCCTGGCCCTGAATGCCAGCATTTCTAAACTACTGGCCTATGAAATGCTGTCATTCAGGCTGGTGGATACAGACAGCTTCAAATAGCTCATGTCGCTTGCTGTCCCACAGTATGTTGTTCCCAGCCGCCACTACTTCTCCAAGAGAGCCGTGCCTTCCCTGCACAACCAAGTATCCGATAAAATCAAGTGTTCACTGCGCAACGCCATCTGTGGCAAGGTCCACCTAACCACAGATACGTGGACCAGTAAGCACGGCCAGGGACGCTATATCTCCCTAACTGCACACTGGGTAAATGTAGTGGCAGCTGGGCCCCAGGCGGAGAGCTGTTTGGCGCACGTCCTTCCGCCGCCAAGGTTCACAGGGCAAAATTCTTTGCCTCCTGTTGCCTCCTTCTCTTACTCGGCTTCCTCCTCCTCTTCTTCTACCTGCTCATCCAGTCAGCCACACACCTTCACCACCAACTTCAGCACAGCCCGGGGTAAACGTCAGCAGGCCATTCTAAAAACTCATATGTTTGGGGGACAGGCCCCACACCGCACAGGAGTTGTGGCGGGGTATAGAACAACAGACCGACGAGTGATTGCTGCCGGTGAGCCTCAAGCCTGGCCTGGTGGTGTGCGATAATGGGCGAAATCTCGTTGCACCTCTGGGACTAGCCGGTTTGACGCACATCCCTTGCTTGGCGCATGTGCTGAATTTGGTGGTGCAGAAGTTCATTCACAACTACCCCGACATGTTAGAGCTGCTGCATAAAGTGCGGGCCGTCTGTTCGCATTTCCGGCGTTCACATCCTGCCGCTGCTCGCCTGTCTGCGCTACAGCATAACTTCGGCCTTCCTGCTCACCGCCTCATATGCGACATGCCCACCAAGTGGAACTCCACCTTGCACATGCTGGACAGACTGTGCGAGCAGCAGCAGGCCATAGTGGAGTTTCAGCTGCAGCATGCATGGGTCAGTCGCACTGCGGAACAGCACCACTTCACCACCAATGACTGGACCTCCGTGCGAGACCTGTGTGCCCTGTTGCGCTGTTTCGAGTACTCCACCAACATGGCCAGTGGCGATGACGCCGTTATTAGCGTTACAATACCACTTCTATGTCTCCATGAGAAAACACTTAGGGCGATGATGGAAGAGGAGGTGTCCCAGGAGGAGGCCCAGGAGGAGGAGGAGGAGGAGGAGGAGGAAGAGGGGTCATTTTTAGCACTTTCAGGCTAGTCTCTTCGAAGTGACTCAGAGGGAGGTTTTTTGCAACAGCAGAGGCCAGGCACAAATGTGGCCAGCCAGGGCCCACTACTGGAGGACAAGGATGAGGAGAAGGTGGAGGAGAATGAGGATGAAGCATGTTCACAGTGGGGTGGCACCCAACGCAGCTCGGGCCCATCACTGGTGCATGGCTGGGGGGAAACGCAGGACGATGACGATACGCCTCCCACAGAGGACAGCTTGTCCTTACCTCTGGGCAGCCTGGCACACGAGCGACTACATGCTGCAGTGCTTGCGCAACGACAGCAGAGTTGCCCACATTTTAACGTGTGCGGACTACTGGGTTGCCACCCTGCTGGATCCTCGGTACAAACACAATGTGCCCACCTTACTTCCTGCACTGGAGCGTGATAGGAAGATGCGCGAGTACAAGCGCACATTGGTAGACGCGCTATTGAGAGCATTCCCAAATGTCACAGGGGAACAAGTGGAAGCCAAAGGCGAAGGCAGAGGAGGAGCAAGAGGTTGCCATTGCAGCTGTGTCATGGCCAGCTCCTCTGAGGGCAGGGTTAGGATGGCAGAGATGTGGAAAAGTTTTGTCAACACGCCACAGCTAACTGCACCACCACCTGATACGGAACGTGTTAGCAGGAGGCAACATTTCACTAACATGGTGGAACAGTACGTGTGCACACCCCTCCACGTACTGACTGATGGTTCGGCCCCATTCAACTTCTGGGTCTCCAAATTGTCCACGTGGCCAGAGCTAGCCTTTTATGCCTTGGAGGTGCTGGCCTGTCCGGCTGCCAGCGTTTTGTCTGAACGTGTATTCAGCATGGCAGGGGGCGTCATCACAGACAAACGCAGCCACCTGTCTACAGCCAATGTGGACAAGCTGACTTTCATAAAATTGAACCAGGCATGGAACCCACAGGACCTGTCCATCCCTTGTGCAGATTAGACATTAACTACCTCCCGTTAACCGTATATTATTGTACTCCGGGGCACTTTCACACTCAATCCTATTTTTATTTTCATTTTACCATTATGTTGCGGGGCAACCCAAACTTGAATGAACCTCTCCTCTGTCTGGGTGCCGGGGCCTAAAAATATCTGACAGTGGCCTATTCCATTGTTGGGTGATGTGGAGCACGATTCTCTGCTATGACATGAAGCCTGAATCTCTGCTATGGGACCTCTCTCCTCTGTCTGGGTGCCGGGGCCTAAATATCTGACAATGGACTGTTCCAGTTTTGGCTGACGTGAAGCCTGATTCTCTGCTATGACATGAAGCCTGATTCTCTGCTATGGGACCTCTCTCCTCTGTCTGGGTGCCGGGGCCTAAATATCTGACAATGGACTGTTCCAGTTTTGGCTGACGTGAAGCCTGATTCTCTGCTATGACATGAAGCCTGATTCTCTGCTATGGGACCTCTCTCCTCTGTCTGGGTGCCGGGGCCTAAATATCTGACTGTAGCGGAGTGCAATATTAGAATCCACGATCTCCGCTGGTATAACAGGTAAATCCACAGTCAGCGCTGAACAGTACGGCAATATTCCCAATCCTCCCAATAACCGGACGAAACACAGTCTGGGAGTCAACTACTCGCTTTATTCACAAGCTTGTATTTTTATACAGTTCCCCAGCCACTGTACACAAACTCCCCTCCCCTCTGTCTGTAACACAATACACAAAACCAAATAAGCATTGTCTGAGACGTAATCCACAAAATACAATTACCAAACGTAATGGACTAACTTGACCCCCGGCATACACAGATACAATGTAACCGAACACATAATAACATACATAGTCTGTAGGACAGCCTGAATCCAATCTGCTACCCAGTCTAAAAGGGGCAGTAGTAGCAATATACAATACCACATTCCCAAATATTGCATTCAAACGTACGGACAACCTTCTTACATTATAGTCCAGAAGTGGCTAGGTTTGCCACAATGCTCCCCCAGAACCAAGCCGGCATACACAGTCTGATCCCAACAGATCGGCTTGGGGATGTCCGGGAGAGTACTCACAGATCACTTTTCCAGTTCCGTTTGTCTGGATAACCCATCGGCGTTACCGTTTTGTTTCCCTGGGCGGTAGTGGATGGTAAAGTCATACGGCTGCAGCGCCAGACTCCAGCGCAGCAGCCGGGCATTGTCTCCAGCCACACGGTTTAGCCACACCAACGGGTTGTGATCTGTGAGTAAGGAAAAAGGTTGTCCATATAAGTACGGCTGTAACTTTTTGAGGGCCCACACCACGGCCAGGCACTCCTTCTCAATGGCGGCGTAGCTTACTTCTCGTGGCAATAACTGTCGGCTCAAGTAAGCTACAGGGTGTTCTCCGCCATCGGCTCCAACTTGGCTCAGCACCGCTCCCAATCCAAACATTGAAGCATCTGTGTGAACAAGAAATCTTTTAGTTGGATCAGGAGCAGCAAGTACGGGAGCATTAGTTAGAGCAGTCTTCAGTTGTTGGAATGCCTGCTCACACTCTGGGGCCCAGACAACCTGTCGAGGAAGATTCTTACGCGTCAAGTCAGTCAGGGGTTTGGCCAGGGCGCTATAATTGGGCACAAATTTTCTATAGTACCCTGCGGTACCCAGAAACGCTAGCACTTGGGTTTTTGTCCTAGGAGTGGGCCATTTAGCTACAGCTTCCACTTTAGCTGGTTCCGGTTTCTGTTGCCCGCTCCCCACCCGGTGGCCCAAGTACTGCACTTCGGCCATCCCTATATGACACTTGCTGGGTTTCAGCGTTAATCCTGCCTCTCCAATACGATCTAGGATGGCCCCTATGTGTTGTAGGTGCTCTGCCCAGGTCTGGCTGAATATAGCGATGTCATCTAAGTAGGCACAGGCGTATTCCTGGAATCCGTCCAGTAACCGATCGACCATTCGCTGAAAAGTTGCCGGAGCGTTTTTCATCCCGAATGGCATGACCCGAAATTGATACAGGCCAAACGGGGTGACAAACGTCGACTTGGGGGTGGCATCCTCGGCTAGTGGAATCTGCCAGTATCCCTTACATAGATCTATGGTAGTGAGATACTGGCCCCGTGCCATCTTATCCAGCAGCTCGTCTATCCGAGGCATCGGATAGGCATCAGACACCGTTTTGTCATTTAGCCTCCGGTAGTCGACACAGAAACGTGTCGTGCCGTCCTTCTTGGGTACCAGCACTACCGGCGATGCCCAGGGGCTATCGGAAGGTTCGATAACCCCCAGCTGCAACATCTCGTCAATTTCAGTTTTCATATGGGTTCTGACTGCTTCAGGGACGCGATATGGAGTCTGCCGCATAGGTAGCTGTCCCGGGGTTTCGACTCGGTGGGTGGCCAGCGGAGTGTACCCAGGCAAATTGGAGAAGGTAGCCCCTTTAGCTACAATCAGCTCTTGTACCTGGGCACGCTCCTGAGGGCTTAGCCGCTCCCCCAGCCGAACCCCCTTGGAGGGCTCTGTCTGTTCTTCCTGTTCTAATAGGTCAGGTAGGGGCAGATTCTCCTGATCCTCAGAGGCTGAGGCGCATATCGCCGCCACGTCCTCTATCCTCTCATGGTAGGGTTTGAGCATGTTTATATGGAGCATGCGTCTCTTCCCTACCCCTGAGCAGGGGCCAATCACATAGGTGGTGTCACATCTCTGTTCCACCACCTGGTACGGGCCTTGCCAGATGGCCTGCAGCTTGTCTGTGCGGACGGGTTTTAAAATCAAAACCTTCTGCCCCACTTGAAAGCTGCGGTCTCTGGCTCCCCTATCGTACCATCGGCGCTGGCGCTGCTGGGCCGCCCGGAGGTTGGTGCGCACAGTCTGAGTCAGCGAACTCCAGTACGTAAGATACGATAGGGGTTCCATCTGGGCTACTCTCACCCTCCCAATGCTCCCTAATTAGGTCTAACGGCCCTCGTACCCTCCTTCCAAACAGTAATTCAAAAGGAGAAAACCCTGTCGATTCTTGGGGTACCTCCCTGTATGCGAAGAGCAGGTGGGGTAAAAACCGTTCCCAGTCTTTGTGCGCTTCTCCAAATGTACGGAGCATTTGTTTCAGCGTACCATTAAATCTTTCGCATAGCCCATTGGACTGGGGGTGGTAGGCAGAATTTATTATTGGCTTAATGCCACATATCTTCCACAGTTGTTGGGTGACCTCGGCAGTGAATTGGGTGCCCCTATCGGATATTATTTCTTGGGGAAACCCTACCCGGGAAAATATCTTCATTAAAGCCTCGGCCACCGTTTCAGCATGGATATTAGTGAGGGCTACGGCCTCAGGGTATCGTGTGGCATAGTCCACTACTGTTAAGATAAACCTTTTCCCAGAGGGGCTGGGTTTGGGTAGGGGCCCTACTATGTCGACGGCCACCCTACTGAAAGGTTCTGCAATAATAGGGAGGGGACATAATTTAGCTTTGGGGCGGTCACCTCGCTTGCCTACTCGCTGGCATATATCACAGGATGTGCAGTACTGCCTCACATCTTTAGAAATCCCTGGCCAGAAAAATGCATGGGTTAACCTATATCGGGTACGGGTCATCCCTAGATGCCCAGACAAGGGAATATCGTGCGCAATCCTAAGTAGCTCTTGCCGATATTTCTGGGGAACCACTAACTGTTTGGTGGTCACTGTGACTGACCCCCCCACTCCTCTTTCAGCAATACGGTACAGTAGCCCCTTCTCCCACGTGTACCGCTCCCCCTCTAACCCAGCCTGGTCGGTGAGTACTCTGTCCCTATATATCTGTAGTGTGGGGTCTGACTTTACCTCTGCCTCAAATGTAGTTGGGGTATCCCAGGACATACGTATCGTGTGGGGGTCATGGTCTTTTACCTGAGCCTCAGAGTGTGCTAGTGGAGCCGTGATGCGAGCCTGCTGCCGTGTGGTCACTGGATGAGCTTCCTGGTGTGGAGCCTGGGGTACAAAAGCAGAGGTCATCTGGCCCAAGTCATTCCCCAGTACAACATCTGCTGGTAGATTTTGCATGATGCCCACTTCCACAACCCCCTCTCCCGCACCCCAATCCAAATGTACTTTAGCAGTGGGTAGTCGGTACACTGCTCCCCCTGCCACCCTTACGGCCACTGATCCGCCAGTGTGAGCGGAACCTGGAACCAGGTGAGGTGCGATCAAGGTTAGCGTGGCTCCGGAATCTCGGAGCCCTTGTACTTCCTTCCCTTCCAGGGTCACCAGCTGGCGATGGTGCTGCCTGTTGTCGGTGGCTCGAATGGACATCACCTCGTGTAATACCCCTAGAGGTTCCTCGGCTTGCACACTCCACATCTCTTGGGCAGCTGGCTCCCGCTGATAATGGTGGGCAGCAGCCCTTGGTGCCGGATTCGGTCGAGCTTGGTTCCAGGCGGGTCTGCCTCGATTTTGGGTGCACTCACGGGCCATATGCCCCCACTGTTTGCAGGTGTGGCACTGGATATTGACACGTCCATTATACCTGGAGGGTGGTGGTAGGTTCCCTGGGGACGGGCGAAGAGGAGATGCAGTGGGAGCGTGGGGGGGTGGAATGCTGGGTGACCCCGCGGGTCGCGGGTAACTCTTGGGGAGGGTTACCTGATGCCTTCTCGCATCAAAATGCTGATCGGCTAAGCGTGCCGCTTCTGTTAGGGTGAGAGGCTTCCTGTCCCGCACCCATTCTTGTGTCTCTGGAGACAAACCGTTGAAGAATTGCTCCAACAGCATTAACTGTCGCAATTCTTCCATAGTAGTGGCTTGGCTGGCTTGTATCCACCCTTGTGATGCTTGGTCCAGCTTGTGTGCCCACTCAGCATGAGAATCTTTCTCTGGTTTTCGCAGGTTTCTAAATTTTCGCCGGTATGCTTCTGGGGTAATGGCATACCTCTCTAATATCGCTCGCTTCACTTTTTCATAATCTCTGCTGTCCTCGCTGGGTACAGCGCGATATGCTTCTGCTGCCCGCCCTGCTAGCTTGCCTGCCAGCAAGGGGACCCATACTGACCGTTCCAAGTCATGTAAATCACACAGCCTTTCAAAATCCTGTAAAAACCCATCAATCTCATCCTTCTCCTTGCAAAATACTTTAAAGGCATGATAGGGAATTTTGGGTTTTACCTGGCTGTAGAGTGACCCAGTCGTGGACTCCGCTCGGGACGGTGCATGCTGTGGGCTGTGTGCCATCACGTACTCCTGCACATTTGCCATTACCATTTGCATCATGGCCTCTGATATAGGCTGTGGCAGAAATTCCAGCCTGGTTCTCATTTCCCTCTGGTAGAGTGTCTCCTCCATGGCTGCTGGGGGTGTAGCGCTGCGGGCTCTGTCTCCCGCCATCAGCTCGGCAATTAGTACAGCCTTGGGTTTGTTGCTGGCTACTTTACCCCTGGCTTCCAATAGCTCTTTCAATGTCTGCCATTTCAAAGCCGCATAATCAATCTCCATTCACCTCGTTGTTCGTTCCTTTGTTCCATACGAATTGTCCTTCACTTTCCTTGTTCGGTAGTTTCAATTTACACGAACACCGCTTTTCGGCTGTAAGGTTGGATCCCGTCGCTTGCCACCAATTGTAGCGGAGTGCAATATTAGAATCCACGATCTCCGCTGGTATAACAGGTAAATCCACAGTCAGCGCTGAACAGTATGGCAATATTCCCAATCCTCCCAATAACCGGACGAAACACAGTCTGGGAGTCAACTACTCGCTTTATTCACAAGCTTGTATTTTTATACAGTTCCCCAGCCACTGTACACAAACTCCCCTCCCCTCTGTCTGTAACACAATACACAAAACCAAATAAGCATTGTCTGAGACGTAATCCACAAAATACAATTACCAAACGTAATGGACTAACTTGACCCCCGGCATACACAGATACAATGTAACCGAACACATAATAACATACATAGTCTGTAGGACAGCCTGAATCCAATCTGCTACCCAGTCTAAAAGGGGCAGTAGTAGCAATATACAATACCACATTCCCAAATATTGCATTCAAACGTACGGACAACCTTCTTACATTATAGTCCAGAAGTGGCTAGGTTTGCCACACTGACAATGGCCTGTTCCAGTGGTGGGTGACGTGAATCCTGATTCTCTGCTATGACATGAAGCCTGATTCTCTGCTATGACATAAAGCCTGATTCTCTGCTATGACATAAAGCCTGATTCTCTGCTATGGGACCTCTCTCCTCTGTCTGGGTGCCATTGCCAAAATATCTGACAATGGCCTGTTCCAGTGGTGGGTGACGTGAAGCCTGATTCTCTGCTATGACATGAAGCCTGATTCTCTGCAATGGGACCTCTCTCCTCTGTCTGTATGCCGGGGTCTAAATATCTGACAGTGGCCTGTTCCAGTGGTGGGTGACATTAAGTCTGATTCTCTGCTATGGGACCTCTCTCTAATTGATATTGGTTAATTTTTATTTATTTTTTTATTCATTTCCCTATCCACATTTGTTTGCAGGGGAAAAAAAATAAAAATAAATTGTCAGTTACATTTTCGGGTGAAATTAGCCAATTTTTGTGTGTATAGTGCCACTTCTATACTTAGGAGGCCGGTTAACAAAAATAATTTGTCAGTTACATTTTCTGGTGAAATTCAGCAATTTTTTTGGTGTGAAGTACCACTGCTATACCTATTAGACCGGTAAAAAAAAAAAAAAAACATTTTGTCAGTTACATTTTATGGTCAAATTCGCCAATTTGTGTAATATACCCCTCCTCTACCTAGTTGACAGCTTAATAAATTTCAATAATTTTTATTTTACATTTTCAGGTGACAATAAACAATTATTTTCTGTCATAGACCCCTGCTCTACCAAGTAGTCAGGTTAATTTATTTCTGTAATTTTTCTGTTACATTCTTGGGTTGACATTATAGAATTGTAGACGTGAATAAATCTCTGGTCTGCATAGGTGACGGAATAAAATTTCTGAAATGCTTCTTTAATTGATCGGCGCCACCTCCTTTGATTCAATGCTTAAACTTAAACAAGTTGTACCACATTTAAGCTTCAATACTTTGTCCCACATTTCCGCTATACTCTTTTGGCCCACATTTGCGCCTCAATAGCTTTTCCCACATTTCTTCTCTATCCCCAATTTTTTAAATAAATTTATCTCCCTTAAATTTGGTCTCTTTTTCTCACGCTCCCTCTCCGGCCTGGAACCCTGATTCCCCGCCACCCGTAATCACTATAGTAGGCGCATAAAAGAACATCGAAAGTTGATAGAGCAGATATCAAATTGGATCGTGAACATCACGGGAACGTGCAACATGGTTGGGCAGTAAGTATGCACACGCCTACACAAACTAACTGACAGGGGTCAGCCCCTGCAACTTCTGGGTCTCCAAATTGAGCACATGGCCTGAGCTTGCCTTGTACTGGCCTTCCCTGCAGCCGGTGTATTGTCTGAACGTGTGGTTAGCATGACTGGAGGGTTATATTTCCCATTTTGGGGTGTACCCTAATTTTAAAAAATAAAAATAAATTTTAAAACAAAAAGCAGTGTAGGCTACCTCCTCCACTGCCACTTCCACCTACACCGCCACATCCACCGCCTCCTCAACCTCCTACTCCATATGGACCCGGTCCTCCTAGATCAAGATTATTATTTTACATTTTTACATATTTTATGTTAAAGTCATTTCCCTATCCACATTTGTTTGCAGAGCACTTGCCATGCTCTTAACCACATTTTGACGACATTTGCAGCCCTCTAGCCCTGTCCATTACATTTTTACAGCCATTTTAGTGCTCAAAAGTTTGGGTCCCCATTGACTTCAATGGGGTTCGGGTTCGGGGTCAAGTTCAGCTCAAGTTCGAGTCCTGAACTCAAACTTTTTTTCCGAAGTTCGGCCTAACCCTTCGAACCCGAACATTCAGGTATCCGCTCAACTCAAGTCTTTATTTTTTAGCTTGAAATAACAATTTCTGAACATCTTTTCTTATAAATCTGTATTGTGCCATACCTCTTTTATTTGTCCTGAATAAAATGGGTAAAATTTCAACTGGATGTGATCATTCCTATTGTTACAGTGATGTGTTCCTACACTGTTTGGCACTGTCAGCGCTGACTGGACAGTTTCAGGGTTTAGGGAAACAACTTAAACTGGTAAAACCAGTTGTCAGTTTGTTTATACATTTCTAGGAAGAATAAAAGTGGAATGGCACAAAGCAGAGTTCTAAGAATAGATGCTCCAGAATTTTATACAGTAGGTGGGGAATGCAAATATGAACTAAAGAAACAAACATGTCAGGATCATGGACAGTTCTGCTTTAACCCCTTTGGGACACAGCCTTATTTCACCTTAAGGACCAGGCCATTTTTTGCAAATCTGACCAGTGTCACTTTAAGTGGTGACACTTAAAACCCTCTGACTTATCCAGGCCATTCTGAGATTGTTATTTTGTCCCATATTGTACTTCATGGCACTGGTAAAAAAAAGTAAAAAAAAAAAAATTTGCTAATTTTGAAGTTTCAATTTCTTTACTTCTATAATACATATTAATACCTACAAAAATAGTTATTACTTTACATTCCCCATATGCAGGGCCGGCCGTCATAACCGGCATCCCCGGGCAAGTGCCGGGGCCCAATGCTCCTGGGGGGGCCCACTGAGCTGCTATGAGCACTTCCATCAATACAGATGGGAGCTCTCACTGCTGTCATTTCACTTACGCAGTACCCCCCTGGTGGGCCCTCTGAGCTGCAGAGACTCAGACACGCCCCCTCTACACAGGACACGCCCCTCTACACCGGACACATGCTGCCTGAGGAGAGAGACTGCAGGGCTGGAGCTGGAGCAGAGAAGTGTGAAGACAGTCTGTGAGTGAGTCTGCACTGTGACTGTCTCTTGTCTGTGGGACAGCAGAAGGGGGGGAACTTGTCGATCTGCTGCTGCTTCATTCTATTTAGTTGTGTTACTGTTTCATTAAGCAGTTGGTCTCCATGACACCTGCCACCCCCCCCCCCCCATATCCTGTCCTCTCATCCTCATGGGGCCCCTGCTGTCTCCTTTCCTCCCTCATGTATCCAGAGCTCCTGTTTTACCCTCCTATCTCCTATTGCTGCCCTGCACAGACCTCCTGCCACTTCTTGTATGAATCCCCCTCAGAGCCCCTTCCACCTACTTGCTGTGTCCACCCCTCCTGTCCATCCAGGGCCCCTGTCTCACTCCTCTGCCTCTCATTATGGTGGCATCTGAACCGCATTCACCATAAGGACCTTCTAACGTTACAGGGTCATGTGACTGCGCCCCCCACCCCGTAACTGTGCCCCTTTATACCCTGCATTGTGCCCTCTTACCACACCCTGTGCAGTGCCCATAGTCATTCCCTGTACTGTGCCCTCTTATACCCTTTTATCCGGTCACTGTATGGTGGTTTTATCATTGTATGGCGGTGTTATCACTATATGGCGGTGGTATCCAGTAACTGCATGACCATAACTGTATCCCTTTCCATGCCCACACCACTTTTTTTTAGACCTGGCATGAGCGGGAAAAGATACAGAGTGCGGTGTTAAGGACCTTTGCGCCACAATCTGTGTCAGAAATACGCCTAATATAGACGTATTTCTATATAATAAATGACCCCCTAATTATATTATTATTCGGGGGTAGGGCTAATATCTTTATATTATATAGATTCGAGTGTATTATACTGTGCCCTGTGCCCAGTAGAAAATGATCCTTGGGAAACACAGTCCTCATCCCTGACCACCAGGACCAGGTAGCGCTCTGTCAGTACATGGCGGCCTCCCCTCTCCGCCACGCTGCTCCGCTGTGTACTGGTGCTTATTCTGATACTAGGGCTGGGTTCACATCCCATTTGTGCCATCCATTTAATGTATTCCAAAAATGTATGCGTTAACAGATGCCTCAGACTGATGCCGTACAGCGGCGTCCGTTCACCATACAATCCTCAGACTGATGTCGTACAGTGGCGTCTGTTCACATACAGTTCCATTGTAAAAAAACATATATGTTAACGTAATGCATTTTTTACTTGACTCTGCAGGATACAAAAACGTGGAGTGCTGCACATTTGTATATATCAAACCGATAGGAAAAACGTGATGTGAACACACATTGGGGGGGAGGGGAGCGTACAAAAATTTGCTGTGGGGCCCAGTCAGTTCTAGCTACATCACTGCACATCTCCTTCTCTTCTCCAGGCCTGGCTCACTGATGCAGCGGCCGCCGGAGAGAAGGAGCGCAGGGAGCTGCGGTTAGTGAATGACAGGACTGCCAGCTCCCCTGCTCTCCAGCAATAATAGGTATGTGAGGGGGCCACTGGGGGGTCATTCATCACACTTTGAGGGCCCCTTACACAGTATAATGACTCCCAGTGCTCCCCCATTTAGTATAACGATCCCCATTGACCCTCCATTTAGTATAATGACCACCAGAGCCCCTATTAAATATAATAACCCCTCATGCCCCCTCCATACAGTATAACCCCCAGTGTGGGGGCGATTGGGGGTCATTATTCTGAATGGAGGGTCACTGTGGGGTCATTATACTGTGAGGGCCCTTTACATAGTATAATGACCCCCGGTGTCCCCCATTTAGCATAATGATCACCAATGACCCTTCATTCAGTATAATGACCCCCAGAGCCCCCTCCATACAGTATTCTCCCAGTGTGGGGGCTACTGGGGGTCATTATTCCGAATGGGGGCGACTAGGGGTTATTATTCTGAATGCAGGGCCACAGGTGGTCATTATACAGTGGGGGGGGGGGAAATTGGGGGTTCATTATACTGTGTGAAGGGCCACTAGTAGTCATTATACTGTATAGCGGCCACTGGGGGTCATTATACCGTGTGGGAGCCACAGGGGGACATGTCAATGTAAAAAAAAGCCTCATGGGGGCCCACTGGGATTTATCGCCCAAGGGCCCACATGAACCTGGAGCCGGCCCTGCCCATATGTATATTTAATGTTTGGATTACTTTGGGAATTACATTTTATTGATACTGTAGTTTATAGAAACACCCCATATGTGGTCGTAAACTGCTGTACAGGCATACGGCAGGGCGCAGACGGGAAGGAATGCAATACGGTTTTTGGAAGGCAGGTTTGGCTGGACTTTTTTCTTACACCATGTGCCATCTAAAGCCCCCCCCTGATGCACCCATACAGTAGAAACTCCATAAAAGTGACCCCATCTAAGAAACTTCACCCCTCAAGGTGTTCAAAACTGATTTTACAAACTTTGTTAACCCTTTAGGTGTTCCACAAGAATAAATCAAAAATAGAGATACAATTTCACACGGCAAGGAGCAGAAGTAAAGTAATGCCATACGGTATTTGGAAGGCAGGCTTTGCTGGACTGTTTTTTTTTTTTTTTTACACCATGCCCCATTTGAAGCCCCCCTGATGCAGCCCTAGAGTATAAACTCCAAAAAAGTGACCCCATTTTAGAAACTACAGGATAGGGTGGAAGTTTTTTTTTGGTACTATTTTAGGGTACATATGATTTTTGGTTGCTCTATATTACACTTTTTGTGAGGCAAGATAACAAGAAATAGCTGTTTTGGCAACGTTTTTGGAAGGCAGGTTTTGCTGGACTGGTTTTATTGACACCATGTCCCATTTGAAGCCCCCCTGATGCACCACTAGAGTAGAAACTCCATAAAAGTGACCCCATCTAAGAAATTAAACCCTTTAAGGTGTTCAAAACTGATTTTACAAACTTTGTTAACCCTTTAGGTGTTCCACAAGGATTAGTCAAAAATAGAGAGATACAATTTTACTTTTTGGGCAGATTTTCCATTTTAATATTTTTTTTTCAGTTATAAAGCAAGGATTAACAGCCCAACCAAACTCAATATTTATGGCCCTGATTCTGTAGTTTACAGAAACACCCCATATGTGGTCGTAAACCGCTGTACCGGCACATGGCAGGGCGCAGAAGGAAAGGAATGCCATACGGTTTTTGGAAGGCAGATTTTGCTGGACTATTTTTTTTTTACACCATGTCCCATTTGAAGCCCGCCTGATGCACCCCTAGAGTAGAAACTCCAAAAAAGTGACCCCATTTTAGAAACTACGGGATAGGGTGGAAGTTTTTTTGGTACTAGTGTAGGGTACATATGATTTTTGGTTGCTCTATATTACACTTTTTGTGAGACAAGATAACAAGAAATAGCTGTTTTGGCACCGTTTTTATTTTTTGTTATTTACAACATTCATCTGACAGGTTAGATCATGTAGTAGTTTTATAGACCAGTTTGTCACGGACGCGGCGATACCTAATATGTATACTTTTTTTTAATGTAAGTTTTACATAATGATTTCATTTTTGAAGCAAAAAAAAAATCATGTTTTAGTGTTTCCATAGGCTGAGAGACATAATTTTTTTCAGTTTTTGGGCGATTACCTTGGGTAGGGTATGATTTTTGCGGGATGAGATGACGGTTTTATTGGCACTATTTTGGAGTGCGTGTGACTTTTTGATCGCTTGCTATTACACTTTTTGTGATGTAAGGTGACAAAAAATTGTTTATTTAGCACAGTTTTTATTTGAAATTTTTAACGGTGTTCTTCTGAGGGGTTAGGTCATGTGATATTTTTATAGAGCTGGTCGATACGGACGCGGCGATACCTAATATGTATACTTTTATTTTTATTTAGGTAAGTTTTACACAATAATATCATTTTTGAAACAAAAAAAAATAATGTTTTAGTGTCTCTATAGTCTGAGAGCCATAATTTTTACAGTTTTTGGGCGATTAGGTAGGGTCTCATTTTTTGCAGGATGAGATGACGGTTTGATTGGCACTATTTTGGGGTGCATATGACTTTTTGATCGCTTGCCATTACACTTTTTGTGATGCAAGGTGACAAAGAATGGCTTTTTTTGCACCGTTTTATTTTTATCTTTATCTGAGGGGTTAGGTCATGTGATATTTTTATAGAGCCGGGCGATACGAATGCAGCGATACCAAATATGTATACTTTTTTTTTTTTTTATGTAAGTTTTACACAATAATATTACTCATACAGCTTCCGGGGCCTGTGAGATTCAGGGGGCTGGATCTCACAGGCTCTTCACCGGAAGGCAGTGCAGATGCCTCAGGAAGGCATCGCGCTGCCCTCCATACCATTGGGTCCCCCCACAGCCCCATGGGGACCCGATGGCACTGCCCGCGGCAATAGGTAAAAGCCACAAACCGCAGGTCTGTATTGACCTGCGGTTTGTGGCGATTGCCGACATGGGGGGGATCACGGGACCCCCCCAGGCATTTAGTCGAAGTACCAGGACATAACAATTGGACTCAAACCATAGAAATTGATACAAATAGGTTTCTAAAGAATTCTGCATTAATATATACTCATAATTGTTGAATGAAATTTCAGTGATATTGCAGCTCGATATTTACCTTGTTTAAAGTTATCCAGATTTCGAAATTCCACTAAAGTGTTTCCATAATAGTAGTTAGTTACATAAATTTTTTCATCCTTAGCCAGTGGATCCTTCATCCAAGCTCCTTCATTACGTCCATAGGTGTTTTGAGTTGTGGGACCAGAAATAGTAGATAGAGTATCTTTGCATCGTCCTGATGTTTTAAAAGAGAAAATGATGAGAAAGTTACAAGACATTCCTTTCATAATGGGATTTAAATATGTGCAATACACATTAACGGTTATGATGGACTCTTTAGATTTTCCTTCCTGCAGTCTCTTCACAAGATGGTATTTACTGCATAATGTTTCTAGCATAGCTTATTATACACTGAACAAAAATATAAATGCAACATTTTCGGTTTAGCTGAACTCAAAGACCTGAAACATTTTCTACATACACAAAATCCCATTACTCTCTCACAAATCTGTCTAATTCTGTGTTAGTGAGCACTTCTTTGCCGAGATAATCCATCCCAGCTCACAGGTGTGGCATATCAAGGTGCTGATTAGACAGCATGAATATTGCACAGGTGTGCCTCAGACTGCCCACAATAAAAGAGCACTCTGAAATGTCCAGATATCGCAACGTTTGATGCAGCGTTGGAGGGAGCGTGCAATTGGCATACTGACTGCAGGAGTGTCTACCAGAGCTGTTGCCCATGCAATGAATGTTCATTTCTCTACCATAAGATGTCTCCAAAGGCGTTTCAGAGAATTTGGCAGTACATCCAATCAGCTTCACAACCGCAGACCAGCTTCCTGCCAGCCAATCAGATTGGATTACTGAGAGACACGCCTCCGCACTCTGAAGCCTAATGCAGGCATGCAGAAAGCTGTTATTATAAGGTAATTACAGATCTTTTGGAAATCATTGACAGGCTAACTCAGGTATACATGCCTAGCTCTAATAAACTAGCAAATAAAAAAACTGTACTTAACTACTTCTTTGCACATTGTTAAAGCCTTTCTGACATTTAAAATGGTGCCCAAGACTAAAGTATGCGATCAACAATAACATTGATCACATACATTTAACCTCTCAGTTGCTGTGTTCAAATGTGACAATGGCATCTGGAAGGATAAAATCAGGGAGCGCATGCTCCCGGCCATGTAGCGGCTCACCCCGGTGAGGATTAAGGGAGCCCAATGTAGTGTGTGCAGCTTCTGTACTCAGGAGTGGTACAGGACTGCCATACTTTAGTTGCTGTGAAGACCCTGCCTGTAGCAGGGTACCATAGAAATATAATATGTCTTATTGCATTGTAGATTACGATAAAAGCAATCTAATGATTGCTTGTTATCATTCCCCATGGGAACTATTAAAAAGTTTAAACAAAAGAAAAAAAAGGTTTTAAAAATATTAAAAAATATTAAAATTTAAATCACCATTTTCTCCAAAATTAAAATAAAAATACATAAAAAAATAAACATTATGGGTATCACTGCATGCAAAAATGTCCATACTATTAAACTATAAAAATCTTTATTCCATATGGCAAACGGTAAAATGGAAATAAAGTAAAAATGGCATATTCATCTTTCATCAAAAATGTTTCATAAAAAGTGATCAAAAAGTCATATACACCCCAAAATGCAAAAAATTAACCCTCACATAGCACCATACACATAAAAATAAAAAGCTATGGTGGTCAGAATATGAGTTTTTTTGGTTTAAATTTTTATTTTTTTTCAGTATTAAATGCAGTTTTACTGCATAGGAAACTATGTAAAAAAAAAAAAAAAGAACTCATAAAACTGTGGCAGAATAGTGTTTTGTTTTTGTTTTTTTGTTTTATCATTTGGAATTTTATTCCCACTTCCCACCACATTGTATGCAACTGTAAATGGTGCTAGCAGAAAGTACATCTTGTCCTGCAAAAAAACAAGCCCTCATACAGCTATGTAAATGAAAAAATAAAAAAGCTGTGGCTTTGAGAGGGCTAGAAGTAAAAAACGAAAACACCAAATATCACCCCGTCTTGAAAAGGTTAAAGGAGTGTTCCAGTAACCACAAGTAATCCTCTATTCAGTAGAATAGGGATAACGATAAGACTGGTGACCATGACAATTGAAATTCTGTGTCCCCCAGTATGAATGGATGAACAGTTAAGCAAGTGTGCTGCCAGTCTATTCATCTCAAGTACAGCACTCTTATATCCTGCTGTACCATTAATTAGTGGAGTACTACTGTACATGCTTGACTGTCACTCTATTCAAATGGGGTACATTGAACTTCCATTTACGGATTGTTGGGGGTCCCAGCAGTCAGACCCTCATCCATTTAAGTTACAACCTATCCACTGGATAGAGAATATCCTGTAACTGGAATACTTTTTTAATTTAAAAAGTTTCATATAAAATATAACACACGCATATGTGTGTTTCTCGAAAGGAAATGTATACTTGTAGTTTTTACAGCTTGAGCAATATTAAAAAAATTCCATTATAAATCTTACTTCCACAGTTTAAACAACAATGTTTTGATCCATATCAAACGGTGTCCTTAATACCCAAACCCTTTAAGGACACAGTCTGAGACATGTACGCAAGTGGCATTTCTCTGTGTTAGGCTACTTTCACACTAGCGTTCGAGCGGATCTGTTCTGAACGGATCCGCTCATATTAATGCAGACAGTGGCTCCGTTCAGAACGGATCCGTCTGCATTACAGGGAGTGCAGAATTATTAGGCCAGTTGTATTTTTGAGGATTACTTTTATTATTGAACAACAACCATGTTCTCAATGAACCCAAAAAACTCATTAATATCAAAGCTGAATATTTTTGGAAGTAGTTTTTAGTTTGTTTTTAGTTTTAGCTATTTTAGGGGGATATCTGTGTGTGCAGGTGACTATTACTGTGCATAATTATTAGGCAACTTAACAAAAAACAAATATATACCCATTTCAATTATTTATTTTTACCAGTGAAACCAATATAACAGCTCAACATTCACAAATATACATTTCTGACATTCAAAAACAAAACAAAAATAAATCAGTGACCAATATAGCCACCTTTCTTTGCAAGGACACTCAAAAGCCTGCCATCCATGGATTCTGTCAGTGTTTTGATCTGTTCACCATCAACATTGCGTGCAGCAGCAACCACAGCCTCCCAGACACTGTTCAGAGAGGTGTACTGTTTTCCCTCCTTGTAAATCTCACATTTGATGATGGACCACAGGTTCTCAATGGGGTTCAGATCAGGTGAACAAGGAGGCCATGTCATTAGATTTTCTTCTTTTATACCCTTTCTTGCCAGCCACGCTGTGGAGTACTTGGACGCGTGTGATGGAGCATTGTCTTGCATGAAAATCATGTTTTTCTTGAAGGATGCAGACTTCTTCCTGTAACACTGCTTGAAGAAGGTGTCTTCCAGAAACTGGCAGTAGGACTGGGAGTTGAGCTTGACTCCATCCTCAACCCGAAAAGGCCCCACAAGCTCATCTTTGATGATACCAGCCCAGACCAGTACTCCACCTCCACCTTGCTGGCGTCTGAGTCGGACTGGAGCTCTCTGCCCTTTACCAATCCAGCCACGGGCCCATTCATCTGGCCCATCAAGACTCACTCTCAATTCATCAGTCCATAAAACCTTTGAAAAATCAGTCTTGAGATATTTCTTGGCCCAGTCTTGACATTTCAGCTTGTGTGTCTTGTTCAGTGGTGGTCGTCTTTCAGCCTTTCTTACCTTGGCCATGTCTCTGAGTATTGCACACCTTGTGCTTTTGGGCACTCCAGTGATGTTGCAGCTCTGAAATATAGCCAAACTGGTGGCAAGTGGCATCTTGGCAGCTGCACGCTTGACTTTTCTCAGTTCATGGGCAGTTATTTTGCGCCTTGGTTTTTCCACACGCTTCTTGCGACCCTGTTGACTATTTTGAATGAAACGCTTGATTGTTCGATGATCACGTTTCAGAAGCTTTGCAATTTTAAGAGTGCTGCATCTCTCTGAAAGATATCTCACTATTTTTGACTTTTCTGAGCCTGTCAAATCCTTCTTTTGACCCATTTTGCCAAAGGAAAGGAAGTTGCCTAATAATTATGCACACCTGATATAGGGCATTGATGTCATTAGACCACACCCCTTCTCATTACAGAGATGCACATCACCTAATATGCTTAATTGGTAGTAGGCTTTCGAGCCTATACAGCTTGGAGTAAGACAACATGCATAAAGAGGATGATGTGGTCAAAATACCCATTTGCCTAATAATTCTGCACTCCCTGTATTCTACTCCCGATTTGCCCGGCAGGAGGCCCTACACTCTAGGCGTCCGACCTCTAAAGTCGCTTGTTTTTTTCACAGACCTGTGACTCCTCACCTCCAGTTGAGAAAGAGCTCTGGATTAAACTACAATCAGAGAGCAGAGCTATTGGAGAACTAAGTCAGAGCTACTTCGCCTCTGGTGACAACGGAAACTACTCTTCCTAACAAAGAGACCTACTCCTCAGGAGAACGCTTGATCCAGTCACCTGTGAGGGCCTCTATCAGATAGTGGTGCCCTGAGGAGATGCCAAGATGGTAATGGACATCTATCAAAACCGGTCTGGTCGCTTTGGAACCCAAAAAGCAGAAGCCACCATCAGACAACATTTCTACTGGATTGGCATGAGAAGTGACATTGAAACCTGGTGTCGGCAGTGTCCCACCTGTGCTGTGGCTAAAGGGGAAAGACATGATCAGCGTGCCCCTCTTTATCCAATAGTGAGTAGAAGTCCTCTTGAAATTTTGGCAATTGACCCCGTGAAACTGGAACCCAGCAGATCCGAGTATGTCTATGCTATGACAATCATAGACCACTATACCAAGTTCGTTGTGGTTGTACCTGTAAGGGACTTAACTGCAAAAACTATAGCTGCTGCCATGTGGAAGAGCTTCATTCTGCCGTATGGGTGTCCTGACAAGATACTAACCGATCAGGGATCTGCATTCGAGTCTCAGTTATTCTATGAACTTTGTGCATTGTACAACTGCAAAAAACTGAGGAGCACCGCATACCACCCTCAGGGGAACGGGCTGAGCGAAAAGATGAACCAGACACTTAACATGCTGAAGGCTGTGGCTGTTACTCCTCCCTGAACTAGTGTACCTGTACAACAATACAACTCATTGCTCCACTGGGTACATTCCATACTACCTCATGTTCGGAAGACATGGTCGTCTACCTGCAGATCTTGCCCTCGACGTCCCTGTGCCAGACTCTGAACCACTCCTTCCCCAATCTGAGTGGGTCAAAGAGCATCAGAAGCGCCTGGAGGACACCAAATAGACTCTAAAATAAAGAAGGCCCAACAAAAACAAAAACAGGACTTTGATACGCATGCACATGCTGAGCCCTTACAGCCTTGACACCGGCTAAAAAAAAACAAAACATTCACCCAGTAAGCAAGCTGGATAGTCGCTGGGAGCGTGAGCCATATACAATAGTGGCCATTCCCTCATCATAGGTTTACAAAATACAGAGAGAGGATAAAGGTACTCAGCGAGTCCCTCGTAACAGGCTCAAGAAATGCCTACAGGAACCTGTTCAAGACCAGCCAAGAGAAGAGGATACATCACCTGAGCTGCCATTGTCTTCAGAAAGTGAGGTTACAACAGGGTTGCCTCCCATGCTTGACCCCCTTCAGTGGTTTCTCCAAGCTCAAATTTGAGATCCTCCCGTACCAGTCCCAGACTCTCCCTCCACTCCCGGAGACTTGGAACTGCCCTTGCAGAGATCCCAATGGACCAATAAAGGTAAGTCACCTGCCCGTTTTCAGGAATTCTTTGAGCTGAACCTTTAGCTACATAGACATCAGGAGCCAAGCCATGGATATATTTTTACTGGTAAGGAACATTGCCACCTGTTTATTGTTTACATTATTGGCTCCTTCATCTACCCTTTTTGTGCCTGGACTTCATGGACTCCATCTATCAGCCAAGCCTTACCTCATGTTGGATTACAAATTATTATATATTGTTTTCTACTTGTTACAAGTTATGCAACTTTACAAGCTTGCACCCAAAGAAAAGACTCAAACGTGTACCTGAGCTCTTTGTGATTTATACTGTGCTAATCTTGCACTAATTTTGTCTAATTGCTTATAGGTTGAGCAACGTTCAAGTACTTATGCCCATTGTATGGGCTTTTTTTTTACAGATTCCGCAATGTGAATTTATTTACTTTTTGTGAAACTGCACTAACTTTTGCCTTTAGTACCAATGGCCTACTTATAGTGCACGAGTAAGACAAGTGGTGAGTCCTAGGCAGGTCCAGCTAGGGTAACCCTGCTGCTTCGGGAATGGCTAGGGGAGTCATATACCCCTCCTTCCTGTTTGTCATATGTGCCAGGATTGGTAATGGGACTATTATACCCCCATCCTGGTGTGTCTTCCAGGAGTTCCATGGGATTATCATACCTTCCTCCTGTGACACTGCCAGAAGTGCATGGAGAAGCTGATACCTCCCCTTCTGTGCGTTTGCCTAAGGTATTGCTCCTCAAATCTTAGTGCCACTTTTAGCTACCCATAGTCACCATAGTGATTGTGCTATAAGCCTTATATTTTGACTTGCAGGGAAGGGAATACAGGATAAAGCCACGTTCCATTTGCCAGTATTTGATTACACCATGGTGAGACTACAGAATAAAGACACCCCCATGCTATTTTTGGTATCAGTGGACAATACGTGAAAGTAATTCGATACTTATACAAAAATGTCAGGCGGCACTGTGATTGATGTGGGTGCTTGGTCAGCGGGTGTCATCCCAGGTGAATCAATGAAGAAGAAACCGGCACTCCAATTTGCTGAGTGATTCTTGTTTATTGGTCACTCATATATGCAGTAGTGATGTACATACATGTGCCTTTGTCAAACAGTGAGTGTATAGCTGATTGCAAAGATACAAAGTGAACAAGGATTTAAATAGCCTGCCCCATGTCACATGACCTAAGCATCACGTCACCAGGGAAAAAAATACATGGACACATACAAGTTCTGTGATTCCTCTCCGTAGTCGGGTTCTGAAAATTTCTTAGTTACACTGAGAAAAATCATAAATGTGGATAATGAGACAAGAGAAGGTATATGATAATCCTGATAGATCACATGCATGAAACAAAAAGATAAATAATCATAACTGTTTATAAAATGTACTGTTACCTATTCCATCTCATTTTGACCAGTTGGGATATAATGTCTCACAGCTACGTTTCCAAATAATTAAATAGGTTTTGTTGCCCAGACATAGGGGAAATAGAGCCGAGATGCTACTTTAACAAGAGACATTTTGGATTCATCGCTTGCAGACATTGGTACCCAAGGGGTTAAATCGTGGTTATGCCGTGACAAGCTTTTTATGATTATTTATCTTTTTGTTTCATGGATGTGATCTATCAGAGTTATCATATACCTTCTCTTGTCTCATTATGCGTATTTATGATTTTTCTTAGTGTAACTAAGAAATTTTTGTAACCAGACTACGGAGAGGAATCACAGAACTTGTATGTTTCCATGTTTTTTTTTTGCTTGTTTTGTTACCACTCACTGTTTCCCTGGTGATGTGACGCTTAGGTCATGTGAATTTGGGCGGGCTATTTAAATCCTTGTTAACTTTGTATCTTTGCAATCAGCTGTACACTCACTGTTTGACAAAGGCACATGTATGTGCCGAAACACGCGTCATTACTGCATATATGAGTGACCAATAAACAAGAATCATTCCGCAAATTGGAGTGCCAGTTTCTTCTTCATTAATACTTCAAAGTTAGTCAGTAGTGATTGCTCAGTGCAGACCTTTGGTTCACTGGGTATACCGAGAGGGAAACTGTTACTTAGGACACCCTACTCATGCAGGCACGAACCTCAGGGTAGCCGCTATATGTTTGTCTTTGTATGTCTTATGTATACCTCATGCAGCACTTTGTATTACATTGGTTACTCTAGAGCTTGTTCTCTCCTCCTATGCATAAGCCGAGGGTGGCTTACCTCAAAGTAAGGGGGAATGTAACACCCCAGACTTGTGTTACTACACTCCTCTACTCTGCTACTGTCTTCTAAGAGCTTTTATATTGTCATCTGATATGATTTTGTTGTCTTCACAACTGTGCATTTAAAACTATGTTAAATGTAAATTTCCTTGCAATTTTCCATGTTCACCAGCCGGTGGCAGCATCATTGGTAGAGATAGTCTTAATGTTATGGCCATTCAGAGTGAAACAATCCTGTTCTATTCTGCCCCCCTGCTGAAGAGAAGTGGAAGTTTTCATCTTCCTGCAGCAAGGGAGGAAAAAAACTGTTAGAACCAGTTCTAGTTTCCCCTGCATAGGGAAGACAGCAAGGACCAAGTCTCGTGCTGAGACTTGATCAAATTCCCAGTCTGAACTCTGCAGCTCAGCCGAATGACAAAAAGCAGAAAGTTGCAAACAACCTCCAGAATTCCAGGAAGAAAGCATCCCTTGAGAATATATCTGTGAGTCAAGTCCAGAGACCTAGGAGAAGCCATTCCTCCTCAGCTAGTCTATCCCCACAAAGCAGAAGGTACAGTTTAAAGCAGAAGCCTCTATTCCTGCCAGTGATTGCAAAAACCTGCTGGGACCAAGGACCAAAGCTGTATACTGCTTGGATGAAAGTTATCTTCAGTAAAGAAAAGTTTGAACTTCATCTAAAGGTCTGAACGTAATTTCTGCTGCAAAATTCCTCTATTACTCCTACTATCACTACACTCAACACTACACTGAATTTGTTGCAAGTGAGCAAGGAGTCCGTCCGTACGGTAGGAGACAACGTTGATACCATTATCACCAACCTATAGAGACAATATAGGCCATTACACCACTCTGGCACTCCTAAGTTGGGACGTGCATTATAACACCTTAGAAGGGCCCTGGGGTAGTACCCTGCACACATTGCAATTGACATCACGACAAATACAGAACATTAAACAACCCGTACCTGGCCACTGCAGATGCTGCTGCTGTGAGGGAGAGAATAGGACATCTTTAATCAGAAGTGCTCGTTAACTCAGCGATCTACCTAGATGTTTTGTGGGTGCAGTGCACAATCTTTTTACCCTGCCCTGAGACCATTAACACTGAAAAATTACTTTTATCCATCTGTTAGTTAGGTGGGAGACGGCGGCCATTTTATGCAAGCTCAGTGCACCAGCACAGCATATGTGCTTTAGTGACATTCAAATCCAAGCTTTAAATACTGCAATAATAATCTGGGTTTAAAAAATACAAATTTTTGGCAATACCCTCCGTCTGGGTCCTCTGCCGCATTAGTAAGTGTGCAATTTAAGCTATAAATACAGCTATATTTTCTGGGTTTTAAAAAACACCCTTTCTGGGCAAAATACTAAATTTTACAGCCCTTGCTGAATCTTTACGTGTGAAATTCAAGCGTTATATACTGCAGTCATATTCTGTTATTTAAAAAACCAACGAATTTGGGCAAAATACTTAATTTGCGGCCTTGTCTGCATCTGTACGTGTGAGATACACACTTTAGATACTGCCGTGCTATTCTGGTATTAAAAATAAAAAAAAACACCCTTTTTGGGGAAAAATCTTAATTTTGCAGCCTTCACTGCATCTGTCATTGTGAGATACACCCTTTAGATGCTGTTGTTCTATTCTGCTATAAAAAAAATAAAAAATAAAAACACCCATTTTGGGCAAGATCCTAAATTTGAGAAATATGAGTACAGTGTCAAATAAGGAATGTGGGCCCAGTCGTGGTGCTGCTGGTGGAGCTCCTGTTGCAGGGAGAGGACGTGGTCTGTGCCAGCTACATGCATAAGTGAAACACCTTCCTCAGGTGCGAGTAGGTGACAGCACCTTCAGTGGTATTTGGTCGGGCCTGATGTGGCTCTACTAATGGTGAGGCCAGAACAAGTACAGGCAATAGTAGATTGGGCTGCTGACAGTGCCTCCAGTTCCTTTACATTGTCTCCCACCCAATCTCCTGCTGAAAGATCAGAGTTGACACCTGCAGCCGATGTCCATCAGTCTTTCACCTCACCCCCTTGCAAATCAGCCAAGCAGTCTGAGTCCCAAGTCATGCAGCAGTCTCTTCTGCTTTTTGATGACTCTGCTAGCAGGGTTTCCCAGGGCCATCCATATAGCCTTGCCCCAAAAGTGGAAGAGATTGAGTGCACCGATTCCCAACCACTTATGTTTCAAGATGAGTACATGGGAGGACCACCGCAGCACGTCTCGGATGATGACAAAACACAGGTGCCAACTGCTATGGCTTTCGAAAGTGTGCAGACCGAGGGCAGGGATGAAGACTGGGTGGAGGATGATGTGGAGGACAATGAGGTCCTCGACCCCACATGGAATCAAGGTCATGCGAGTGACCTGTGTAGTTCGGAGGAAGAGGCTGTGGTCGCACAGAGCCACCAGCACAGCAGAAGAGGGAGCAGGGTGCAAAAGAGGAGTGGCCGTCCCCTAGACAGTATGCCTGCTACTGCCCACCGCAGCAAGGAACCGAGCACACCAAAGCCAGCTCCAAGGAGTTCCCTGGCGTGCAATGTGCTGATGACAAGACACGAGTGGTTTGCACGCTGTGCAATCAGAGCCTGAAGCGAGGCATAAACGTTCTCAACCTGAGCACAACATGCATGACCAGGCTTCTAAGTGCAAAGCATGAGCTGCAGTGGAATAGGCACCTCAAAAACCAAGAAAGGTCTCTGGATCCTCCTGCTTCCTCTTCTGCTGCAGTCTCGGCCTCGTCATCCACCTCTGGAGTGACAGTGGCACCTGCCATCCCGCAAACAAAGGATCTGCCAGCAACACCACCACCTGGTTCACCAAGCATATCCACAATGTCCCACGGAAGCGTTCAGCTCTCCATCTCCAAAACACTGGAGCGGAAGAGAAAGTACCCCCCTACCCACCCGCGATCCTTGGCCCTGAATGCCAGCATTTAAAAATTACTGTCCTTTGAAATGCTGTCTTTCCGTCTGGTGGAGATGGAAAGTTTTAAAGCATTATGGCTGTGGCTGTCCCACAGTACGTCGTGCCCAGCTGCCACTGCTTTTCCAGGCGTGCCATCCCTTCTCTGCACAACCAAGTGGGGGGCAAAATCAGTGGCAACGCTATCTGTGGCAAGGTCCACCTAACTACGGATACGTGGACCAGTAAGCACGGCCAGGGACATTATATCTCCATAACAGCACACTGGGTTAAATGCAGTGGCGGCTGGGGCTGAGGCGGAGAGTATTTTGGCGCATGTCCTTCAACCACCGAGGATTGCAGGGCATTCCATTTTGCCTCCTGTTGCTTCCTCCTCCAACTTTGCTTCCTCAGCCTCTACTGGCTCCTCATCCGGTCAGCGTAACACCTTCACCACCAACTTCAGCACAGCCAGGGGTAAACGACGGCAGGCAGTTTTAAAATGTATATGTTTAAGGGACAAATCCCACACTGCGCAGGAAGTTGTGGACGGGCCGTGAACAACAGACCGATGAGTGGTTGGTGCCAGTGAGCCTCAAGCTTGGCCTGGCAGTGTGCAACAATAGGCAAAATCTTGTAGCAGCTCTGGGACTAGCCGGTTTAACACACACTTTCCTGGCGCATGTTATGAATTTGATAATGCAGAAAATTACCCCAATACGTCAGAGCTGCTGCACAAAGTGCGGGCCGTCTGTGCGTGCTTTCGGCGCCTGTCAGCGCTGCAGCGTGACTTCGGCCTTCCCTCCCAACGCCTTATATGCGACGTACCCACAAGGTGGAACTCCACTTTGCACATACTGGCCAGACTGTGCGAGCAGCAGCAGGCGATAGTGGAGCTTCAGCTGCAGCACGCACGGGTGAGTCGCACTGCGGAACAGCACCACTTCACCACTAATGACTGGGAGCCCATGCGAGACCTGTGTTCCTTGTTGCGCAGTTTCGAGTATTCCACCAACATGGCCAGTGCCGATAACGCCGTTCTCAGAGTTACTATCCCACTTTTATGCCTCCTTGAAAAAACGCTGCTATGATGATGGAAGAGGATGTGGCACAGGAGGAGGAAGAGGGATCATTTCATAGGGTTTCCGGCAAGTCTTTCACAAGTGGCTCCAAGGATGGGTTCCTGCACCCACAAACACCAGGTACACAATTGTCCAGCCAGGGCACTGTTCTGGAGGATGAGGAGGTGGAGGATGAGGAGGAGGAACCGTGTTCACAGCAGGTTGGCACCCATACCAGCTCATGGCCATCACTGGTGCATGGCTGGGAAGATACAGAGGACACAGACGATACACCTCCCACAGAGGACAGCTTTTCATTGCCTCTGGGCAGCCTGGCACACATGAGCGATTACAAGCTGCAGTGTCTCTGCAATGACTGCTGAGTTGCCCTCATTCTAACTTGTGCAGATTACTGGGTGGCCACGCTGCTGGATCCCAGTTATGAGTGCAACGATTTTCTTAATTCCCTCACTAGATCGTGATCGTAAGATGCGCGAGTACAAGCGCACGCTGGTAGATGCGCTGCTGGTGGCATTCCCACCTGACAGCGGGGGCACAATGGAAGCACAAGGTGAAGGCAGAGGAGAAGAAAGAGGTCGCCAACGCACCACCAGCACCTCAGAAGACAGGGTTAGCATGGCCGAAATGTGGAAAAGCTTTGTCAGCACGCCACAACAACCAGCACCACCAGCTGATATGGACGTCTTAGCAGGAGGCAGCATTTCAGCAACATGGTGGAGCAATATGTGTGCACACACCTACACGTACTGAATGACGGGTCTGCCCCATTCAACTTCTGGGTCTCCAAATTGGGCACATGGCCTGAGCTTGCCCTTTAGGCCTTGGAGATGCTGGCCTGCCCTGCAGCCAGTGTATTGTCTGAACGTGTGTTTAGCACGGCAGGAGGCATTATCACAGACACGCGCAGCCGCCTGTCCACAGCCAATGTGGACAAGCTCACATTCATTAAAATGAACCAGGCATGGATCCCACAGGACTTGTCCGTACCTTGTGCAGAATAGACATGTATACCGGCCTTAACCAGCCATTGTTATAATACAGCGCAATTGCTTATTGTTGTATTTTGGATATTTCGCACTCTTTTAGAGTGTACCCTAATAAAAAAGATAAAAAAATATAAAAATTAAATTAAAACCAAAAACCAGTGTTAGCTACCTCGTCCTCCTCCACCGCCGCTTCCACCTACACCGCTACGTCCATCGCCTCCTCAAACTCCTACTCCATATGGACATCCAACTCCTAAATCAAGTTTATTTTTATTTTATTTGTACGTATTTTATTTGATGTCATTTCACTAATTTGTCTGTTGATATACCCCAGCTGTACCTAGTAGACAGGTAAAGCCAAGAGGGAGTGGAGACCAGGGCCCTCCTACTGGTCTCTTGCGGCTGAGCCGTATAGCGGAGTGGCGGTCCTTTTTACCGCACTGGTAGAATGCCGACGAGTAATTGAATTAGAAATGGGGAGGTGTTTGATCTTGGATGTCCTCATGAAGGGACAGGAACTGCGCCTGATTAATATCTACGGGCCCCAGTCCAGATGGGACAGGAAATGTCTCTTTATGAGGATTAAGCCTTTCCTTTTTACAAGCCGGCAGGTGGTTTTTGGTGGGGATTTTAATACTGTCACAAGGCCCCAAGACAGGGGAGGCACCAGAAACCGGCTGACTTATGATAGTATTTTTCTGAATAGAGTAGCTAGTGAGGCTCATCTGGAGGATGTCTACATTAGGCATACCCCAGGCCACGGGGGTTTCACTTTCTATAGAGGTAGTCAGATCAGGTCTAGAATAGATAGGTTTTATTTGAAAGAGGAGGCTACCTTTTCACCCTTAAGGGTTGTGGAGGTGGAATTCTCCGATCACTGTTTGATTATGTTTTCTCAGAATATTTCAGAATCCCCCCAAATGGGAAGAGGTTATTGGAAGCTGAATTCGGGTGTCTTGGAGGAAGCAGAGGTGAGACAATCCTTTGAGGACTTCCTTCAGAGTCAGGTACCTTTACTGGATCTCTGTGATACTAAGTCAGAGTGGTGGGAGATATTCAAAGATCGGGCTGCAAATTTCTTCCGCCGGCTCTAGAGCCTCAGGTCCCTGGACAGGTACCGCCTATATCAGGGTCTGAGGAGGAAACTCGGGCATCTGGTCTCGACTGGTGGTAGCCGTGAGGATATCTCTAGGGTGAAATCTTTGCTCAAGAGGTGCCAGTATGATAGGCACACATCTTTAGTTTTTGAGAGGGACTTCGGGAGGTACCGCTCGCCCGACGCCTACAGAAATTGTAAGATGTCAGTGAAAAGTAAGTTAATAACAGGACTGGTCGATAGTACGGGATCTCTGAGCAGGTCCAGATCAGGGATCCTGGAAGTCGTTAGATCCTTTTATTCGTGCCTCTTGGGGAGGAGGGATCTGGATCAGGACAGGATGTCGGCTTTCCTGGCTGGGGTCACCCCTGAGTCAGGAGCTCACCTCTCTTTTGACGGTTTGGTAGAAGAGATCAGGAAGGAGGAAGTTATCCTGGCGGTGGAAGGGTTAGCTCTGAAGTAGTCGCCAGTCCCGGATGGCTTAACATCCGAGTTTTATAGGACCTTTAAGAACTCTATGTCCCCTCTTGACTGAGGTATTCAATGAGTGTTTATCCTCGGGCACTCTGCCTCTGTCATTGAGGAGGTCAGCTCTGATCCTTCTATCAAAGGGTAAAGATCCAAGCCGTATTGAGAACTGGCGTCCCATAGCACTTCTTTAATACGGACAGAAAGATTCTGGCCAAGATACTTTTTAATAGGCTGGTAAAATTTGCTCCCCCAACTCCTTTCGGTGGCTCAGCATTGCTCGGTTCCAGGCCGCAGCACTTTTAGCGCTGTACTCGGTGTCCGAGAGGCAGTGGAACAGAGTAGAGCAGGCCACTGGAGGGGGTACATGCTGTCCTTAGATCAAGCAAAGGCGTTTGATCGGGTGAACCATTAGTACCTCTGGTCGGTCCTTCTGAAGTATGGCCTGTCGGGGGGGTTTTGTTGATTGGTTAAAGATCTTGTATGCAGGGGCAGAGAGTTTCCCGCTTGTGAATGGTTGGTCTGGCTGCTCTTTTGAGGTTGGGTCTGGCGTCCGCCAGGGTTGTCCTTTGAGCCCGCTTTTATATGCGTTCGCGATTGATCCCTTTCTTAGGCGGATCGATCGTGGACCATTGGCGGGAGTCGGGATGGATCGGGCGGCGCCGGAAGCCGCTCTGAGGGTAGTAGCGTACGCTGACGATGTCACCATTTTCATATCCTCGAGAGGGGAGGCGGAGTACGTGATGTCTGAAGTGGATCGCTACTCAGAGGCATCCGGGTCCATGATCAATCGGGATAATTGTGAGAGTCTATGGCTGCGAGGGGGTGATCCAGTTTTTGATCTCCCGGACACCCTCCCAGGGCCCAAGTCGTCAGCCAAAGTCCTAGGCATCCATTTTGGCCATGGGGATTATACCACTGAAAATTGGGACGACAGGCTTAAGATCGCCGCTCAGAAGGTCGACCAGTGGAAGGGTTGGTCTTTGACCCTCAGGGAAAGGGCAAACCTGATCAAGGCCTACTTACTCCCTTTGCTTATGTATTTGGGTAGCGTGTGTATCTTGCCAGAGCCTCTCTGAACTCGGGTTTATAGTCTGTTCTTCCAGCTCTTATGGGGGAATAGACTGAACCTGATCAAGAGGGAGGTGACTTAACCCCCATAGTCTCCTCGTGCGATATCTATGGTCAACCCCGTGGTGTTTCTTGTAAACACCTTTGTTAAAGCGAATCTGTCAAACCTCTGGATGGAGAGGGCTTATCCGTGGGTAGTCTCCTGTCGGGGGTGGTTTCAGCCTTTCTTCCAGGAATGGGAGACAGGAGGGCAAGTGAAGGACTTACTTACGCCTCACGGATATCTTCCGACTTACGTCACCCCGATTCTGAAGGTGATCCGCAGGTGGGGTTTGGGGGTGAGGGAGATCAGGACTCTGTCAAGGAGGTCCCTTGACGAGAGGGTCTTGTTGTCCCACTTCCAGAAGCCCCTGGCCCTCAGGGATTGCCCAAGCCGGGATCTAGACAAGGGGTTACAGTTGCTAAATTCTGCAAGGATCCCCTTGAAATTTTGGGACTTGGCTTGGCGCTGCTTTCACGGGAGGCTGTATGTGAGGGACAACTTGAAGTATAGGAACTCTGATGAAAGGGGGTTGTCCCCGGGAGGAGTGTGGCTCCATACTGGAAAGTATGGATCACTTCCTGCTTCAGTGTCCCTTTAATACAGAGGTATACCAACGGGTGGGAGCTTCCCTTGGCTGGCCTAGGCTAGCCAGCCTCTCCTACGCAGAGTGGGCTTATGGAGTGCTCAGAGACATTGGTAGAAGGGACCTGTGCACATGTTTTTTAGTCTGTATAGTGGTTAGGTTCTACACGTGGAATGCACGGTGCTTAGTTTCAACGCAGCAGAAAGTCCTCCCAGTGGACGAGGTATGTAGGAACATTCTGGGTGACCTGGCGAAGGTGCGTTCTTTGGAGTATGAGAGACTGGGTACCAGTAGGGCCTCTCTCCTCTGGAGAGGCTTTGCTTTTAGCGTACCCTAGCCTAGTCATACGTTTCCTGGTGGTTGGCTGATGCTTTCACCGTAGATTTTTGTTTTGTAGGATGTTGAGCTTTGAAGAAAGGCTTACAGAGACCGAGCTTGGGCCTTCGGGTAGTTCTGTATATTAGAATATTTTGCAGTGTGTGTTAAATAGTTATGTTATTTATGTTGTTTATTAGGATAGAATGAGTTGGGGCTAGTTAGGTTGGGTGGGTGAGGGAAGGGGTCTTTTATTTGTGCTTTTATGTGTTTTATGTGTGTTTTGAAGTGGGAGGCCTGCATCTAGCCCTGGACTATGCGGACATGGGAGGACATGGGGCGAGGGGCTAGATGTGGGTGGTGGAGATAGGGCTGGCCTCGGACTATGCGGACACGAGAGAGACGTGAGGCGGAGGTCAGCCTTGGGTGATAGGTAGTGGGGTTAGGGCTAGATTAGGGAGGTAAAAAGTCTTTGTTTTGTTTTATGTGTTATATTAGTTAAAAGGTTATATATATATATATATATATATATATATATATATAAAAAATAAACTCCGCGGCACATCCAAGTCGTGAAAAAGTAAAAGAAATTTTAATCACCAAACATGCGACGTTTCAATCCTCTCAATGGGATTTTTCTCAAGCAATGACATAGTGGGCAGTGCTTAGTACATATTTAAACATATTGACATAATAAAACAATCAATGAATAAATTATAATCAATCAAGGTGATGTAGTTCAAAACTTATGACAGCAACAGTGTTGTTATTGTGAATTAACATTTCATGAAACTCCATTTAATTTTACAGTGTAAATGATATCCATATCAAATCCAACATACAGCATGCTGACAAAACACAATAATAATAATCTTAATGACATCCGGTGTGTACCATTATAATAACCAAACTGTGCAGGTGTACCTCAGTGGAATGGTGAGTTTGATTGCAGGGGTGAGCGATGGAGTCAGAGCACAAGGGTTCCAGCGTCTCAAGGGAATCAATGCGCATGTCACAGGACCTTCCTGGGGAATCCGGTCACATGATCACCCATTTTGGTCATTCAATGCAATGCACATGACGCAGGACCTGTGGGGGTGTGGCCACAGCACGTGATCACTCCTCTGTTCATGTAAATCATCCGGTCATGTGCTTCCATTTGTCACATGATCGGATTAGACGAACTTGCAAGTTCATGTGCTTAATAAGGTTTAAAGCACATGAACAAGCATGATTAAACAGATTTGTTCACAAGGATCATAGTGTGGGACATATATACATCACCAAGAATAAGTATTAAAATTATAAGGTTTAAAGAAATAGATGATCTTGCAGACCTAAGATAGAAGGATTGCGTATGCAAGCATAAGCAGTAGCGCAGTATATATGGCAGTATGGGCACCCGTAATCGGATCATTGTCAATCCTAGCGCATCGAATCACGCGGACAATGTCACTCATGAGTCACCAATCGAATCGGGAATAAAAGTAAATCAAGAGAGTATATACAACACTGGAAGTACCATTGTTATGTACAGGAAAGCTAAATGTACTAGGCGGAAGTACCGCCGCTATCCTCACTGTGTGCGGACTTGATTTATAAGTTATTAAATAGCCCCCTAGTCTAATCGAGGATTTCAGTAAATGTGACTTATGTGGTTATCACAAAGTCCCAACCTGATTTGTCCCCCTGTCAGTTGGATACCATCCCTGGAACTCCAACATGTCAGACTCGGGATCATCCTCTAGATTGCAGGGGCACAAGCTATATAAACATGTCCCTATTTTACCCGAGACTGGTGGCTCAAGAGGCATGTCCACGTGTGACTCCGATCGCATGGATATAGCAACTCGGCCATCACAGGTTGTCCAACATCACTTATGTATAATTGAATGCTTGCAATACCAATCGCAAACAAAGAAGACATAAGTATCGATCGAATCTAAATGTCAGCGCACCAGTATGGGGCACAGTCACACGTCACGCATCGCATGAGGTATGACCGTATACCCAACCGTGCACCGAGGCATGATCCAACCAATCTTGTTATAAAGAAAATACAGTTCAGAAAATAAAGAATAAATGAAGCTGTAGAAAGCTGTAAAGTAAGTGGTGTATATACATAGGTCCCATCATGATCCGGTGGATGCATCTTCCAGCGCTCACATTTTGTTGTGGGTACACACAACAGTCACCATACTCCTGAGGATAATAAAAACAGTGTATAAGAACACCCTGTTGAATAAACAAGGGGCACAACCACTTAAGACTCAACATACGAGCAGACGAGCAGAATCAAGAGTACAATCACCTAGGACAATAACCAGGGTCTGTAATCTACATTTAATCCCTGTGGTCTTATAGTATTTAGTTTTGCAATCCATCGCATCTCACATTTTTTAAGAAGGGCAAGTGTGTTCCCACCCCTCCGTGGTATAGGGATATGGTCAACCAGCATACATTTCAGGTCACGTTCCTTGTGTTCCATGTCAGTAAAATGTTTCGGGACTGGAAGATCCATCCGTTTTTTACGGATGGTGTATCGATGTTGATTGATTCTACTTTTAAAATCCAGTGAAGTTTCCCCAATGTATAATAACTGACATGGACACCACAGGATGTATATAACAAAGGAAGAGTCACATGTCAAAAAGTGCTTGATATAATACTTCTTCTGCGTAAGTGGATGCAGAAAGAAACTGCCTTTGTGCATGTATCGGCAATTGATACAGTTTAAGCATGGAAAGCAGCCCAATTTGGGACTGCGTAGAAAGGTTTGGCCCACTACTTTTTGTGTACCTATATCGGTGCGAATCAATCTATCTTTAAGATTCCTAGTTCTCTTATAGGACATGAGGGGAGGAAAATGAAATTCCTCAATATCCTCATGGCCACTTTTTAGAACCGGCCAGTGTTTCAAGATAATTTGCCGAATATGTGTACTGTTTACCTTAAGTGATTGTGTGCTATCGACGGGCTTATACTCTAAGCCCACCGATCGCAACACATTACTGAGGTACAACAGTGCACACCCCAGGGCCATGGTCAAGTCCCTTCCTTTGAGTCAGTTTTACCGCGCCAAACGTATAGTTAGTAACAACAATGAATTATCGGGCACCCTTAAATGCATGACACAGTCCTTCATAGACAGGGATTACCCTATAACGTTGCTTAAACAACACCTTAACTCCATGCAAGATAAAACACGTACAGAGCTTCTTACCAAGAAAAATAGAAATAGTGACAAACAAAACATAAGAATTCCTTTGGTAACTACCTACACAGAAGACAGTACACATATTCGGCAAATTATCTTGAAACACTGGCCGGTTCTAAAAAGTGGCCATGAGGATATTGAGGAATTTCATTTTCCTCCCCTCATGTCCTATAAGAGAACTAGGAATCTTAAAGATAGATTGATTCGCACCGATATAGGTACACAAAAAGTAGTGGGCCAAACCTTTCTACGCAGTCCCAAATTGGGCTGCTTTCCATGCTTAAACTGTATCAATTGCCGATACATGCACAAAGGCAGTTTCTTTCTGCATCCACTTACGCAGAAGAAGTATTATATCAAGCACTTTTTGACATGTGACTCTTCCTTTGTTATATACATCCTGTGGTGTCCATGTCAGTTATTATACATTGGGGAAACTTCACTGGATTTTAAAAGTAGAATCAATCAACATCGATACACCATCCGTAAAAAACGGATGGATCTTCCAGTCCCGAAACATTTTACTGACATGGAACACAAGGAACGTGACCTGAAATGTATGCTGGTTGACCATATCCCTATACCACGGAGGGGTGGGAACAGACTTGCCCTTCTTAAAAAATGTGAGATGCGATGGATTGCAAAACTAAATACTATAAGACCACAGGGATTAAATGTAGATTACAGACCCTGGTTATTGTCCTAGGTGATTGTACTCTTGATTCTGCTCGTCTGCTCGTATGTTGAGTCTTAAGTGGTTGTGCCCCTTGTTTATTCAACAGGGTGTTCTTATACACTGTTTTTATTATCCTCAGGAGTATGGTGACTGTTGTGTGTACCCACAACAAAATGTGAGCGCTGGAAGATGCATCCACCGGATCATGATGGGACCTATGTATATACACCACTTACTTTACAGCTTTCTACAGCTTCATTTATTCTTTATTTTCTGAACTGTATTTTCTTTATAACAAGATTGGTTGGATCATGCCTCGGTGCACGGTTGGGTATACGGTCATACCTCATGCGATGCGTGACGTGTGACTGTGCCCCATACTGGTGCGCTGACATTTAGATTCGATCGATACTTATGTCTTCTTTGTTTGCGATTGGTATTGCAAGCATTCAATTATACATAAGTGATGTTGGACAACCTGTGATGGCCGAGTTGCTATATCCATGCGATCGGAGTCACACGTGGACATGCCTCTTGAGCCACCAGTCTCGGGTAAAATAGGGACATGTTTATATAGCTTGTGCCCCTGCAATCTAGAGGATGATCCCGAGTCTGACATGTTGGAGTTCCAGGGATGGTATCCAACTGACAGGGGGACAAATCAGGTTGGGACTTTGTGATAACCACATAAGTCACATTTACTGAAATCCTCGATTAGACTAGGGGGCTATTTAATAACTTATAAATCAAGTCCGCACACAGTGAGGATAGCGGCGGTACTTCCGCCTAGTACATTTAGCTTTCCTGTACATAACAATGGTACTTCCAGTGTTGTATATACTCTCTTGATTTACTTTTATTCCCGATTCGATTGGTGACTCATGAGTGACATTGTCCGCGTGATTCGATGCGCTAGGATTGACAATGATCCGATTACGGGTGCCCATACTGCCATATATACTGCGCTACTGCTTATGCTTGCATACGCAATCCTTCTATCTTAGGTCTGCAAGATCATCTATTTCTTTAAACCTTATAATTTTAATACTTATTCTTGGTGATGTATATATGTCCCACACTATGATCCTTGTGAACAAATCTGTTTAATCATGCTTGTTCATGTGCTTTAAACCTTATTAAGCACATGAACTTGCAAGTTCGTCTAATCCGATCATGTGACAAATGGAAGCACATGACCGGATGATTTACATGAACAGAGGAGTGATCACGTGCTGTGGCCACACCCCCACAGGTCCTGCGTCATGTGCATTGCATTGAATGACCAAAATGGGTGATCATGTGACCGGATTCCCCAGGAAGGTCCTGTGACATGCGCATTGATTCCCTTGAGACGCTGGAACCCTTGTGCTCTGACTCCATCGCTCACCCCTGCAATCAAACTCACCATTCCACTGAGGTACACCTGCACAGTTTGGTTATTATAATGGTACACACCGGATGTCATTAAGATTATTATTATTGTGTTTTGTCAGCATGCTGTATGTTGGATTTGATATGGATATCATTTACACTGTAAAATTAAATGGAGTTTCATGAAATGTTAATTCACAATAACAACACTGTTGCTGTCATAAGTTTTGAACTACATCACCTTGATTGATTATAATTTATTCATTGATTGTTTTATTATGTCAATATGTTTAAATATGTACTAAGCACTGCCCACTATGTCATTGCTTGAGAAAAATCCCATTGAGAGGATTGAAACGTCGCATGTTTGGTGATTAAAATTTCTTTTACTTTTTCACGACTTGGATGTGCCGCGGAGTTTATTTTTTTATACCGTTTGGAGGTGGATCGCCGACTCAGCCGCTGGCACTCCGCCAGTACTATTCTGATAGTGGTGCTACCCACATTCCTTGATTTATATATATATATATATATATATATATATATATATATATATACAGGTCCTTCTCAAAAAATTAGCATATTGTGATAAAGTTCATTATTTTCTGTAATGTACTGATAAACATTAGAATTTCATATATTTTAGATTCATTACACACCAACTGAAGTAGTTCAAGCCTTTTATTGTTTTAATATTGATGATTTTGGCATACAGCTCATGAAAACCCAAATTTCCTATCTCAAAAAATTTGCATATTTCATCCGACCAATAAAAGAAAAGTGTTTTTAATACAAAAAAAGTCAACCTTCAAATAATTATGTTCAGTTATGCACTCAATACTTGGTCGGGAATCCTTTTGCAGAAATGACTGCTTCAATGCGGCGTGGCATGGAGGCAATGAGCCTGTGGCACTGCTGAGGTGTTATGGAGGCCCAGGATGCTTCGATAGCGGCCTTAAGCTCATCCAGAGTGTTGGGTCTTGCGTCTCTCAACTTTCTCTTCCCAATATCCCACAGATTCTCTACGGGGTTCAGGTCAGGAGAGTTGGCAGGCCAATTGAGCACAGTAATACCATGGTCCGTAAACCATTTACCAGTGGTTTTGGCACTGTGAGCAGGTGCCAGGTCGTGCTGAAAAATGAAATCTTCATCTCCATAAAGCTTTTCAGCAGATGGAAGCATGAAGTGCTCCAAAATCTCCTGATAGCTAGCTGCATTGACCCTGCCCTTGATAAAACACAGTGGACCAACACCAGCAGTTGACATGGCACCCCAGACCATCACTGACTGTGGGTACTTGACACTGGACTTCAGGCATTTTGGCATTTCCCTCTCCCCAGTCTTCCTCCAGACTCTGGCACCTTGATTTCCGAATGACATGCAACAGTCCAGAGCTGCTTCTCTGTAGCCCAGGTCAGGCGCTTCTGCCGCTGTTTCTGGTTCAAAAGTGGCTTGACCTGGGGAATGCGGCACCTGTAGCCCATTTCCTGCACACGCCTGTACACGGTGGCTCTGGATGTTTCTACTCCAGACTCAGTCCACTGCTTCCGCAGGTCCCCCAAGGTCTGGAATCGGTCCTTCTCCACAATCTTCCTCAGGGTCCGGTCACCTCTTCTCGTTGTGCAGCGTTTTCTGCCACACTTTTTCCTTCCCACAGACTTCCCACTGAGGTGCCTTGATAAAGCACTCTGGGAACAGCCTATTCGTTCAGAAATTTCTTTCTGTGTCTTACCCTCTTGCTTGAGGGTGTCAATGATGGCCTTCTGGATAGCAGTCAGGTCGGCAGTCTTACCCATGATTGCGGTTTTGAGTAATGAACCAGGCTGGGAGTTTTTAAAAGCCTCATGAATATTTTGCAGGTGTTTAGAGTAAATTAGTTGATTCAGATGATTAGGTTAATAGCTCGTTTAGAGAACCTTTTCATGATATGCTAATTTTTTGAGATAGGAAATTTGGGTTTTCATGAGCTGTATGCCAAAATCATCAATATTAAAACAATAAATGGCTTGAACTACTTCAGTTGGTGTGTAATGAATCTAAAATATATGAAAGTCTAATGTTTATCAGTACATTACAGAAAATAATGAACTTTATCACAATATGCTAATTTTTTGAGAAGGACCTGTATATATAATAAATTTGGTGATGGAAAAAAAAAAAAAAATTATAATTTGTGTTTGTATTATTATTATTATTATTATTATTATTATTATTATTGTTATTGTTTTATAGAGTAGTCTTATTTGTGTTTTCGTTTTATTGAGTAGTCAAGTTTTTCTTTTGGGTTTTACAGCTGAAACGGCTAAGTAAGTTTCATTTCTTTTTTAGCTTTTGTATATAGTTTGTATATAGTTTTTATAGGGTATTGGTATGAATGTGAGTATGAGTGAGGCTGGGCCAGCTGAGAAGCGGTTCTATTTGTTTTTTCGTCTGTAAAGTTTTGTATTTTTCTAATAAAAAAAGAGTTCCCATATCAGAGATCCAGGCTTCATGTCATACCAGAGAATCAGGCTTCATGTCATACCAGAGAATCAGGCTTCATGTCGTACCAGAGAATCAGGCTTCACGTCAGCCTAAACTGGAACAGTTCATTGTCAGATATTTAGGCCCCGGCACCCAGACAGAGCAGAGAGGTCCCATAGCAGAGATTCAGGCTTGGGTGTGTCTGGTGCCTGCAGCTGAGGTGATCAGACGTGTGCTAGGAGAGCTCCTTAACTTCCAGAGACTTCCAGGGTGATTTTTCCATCTGCTTCCCCTGTGATTGGATCCAGACTTGCAGGGAGTTTTTTCCATCTCTCCCCAGCCCAGGCCCTGCCTCTCCCTTGGGAGCTGGTAGGGTCCTGTGGCAATGGCATCCAGGAAGCGTGCCCCTGCTCCCTGGCCTGGGTCGGCGGGGAGTAAGGAGCTACAGCGACCAGCCAGGAGTGACGACGGCGAGGGGGTAACACCATCAGGACGTGGCAGAGGCAGCCGAGTCCCCCCTGAAGACCCAAAGACATCAGGAGGAAGAAGCCAGCTTGCGGTGGGCCAGGAGGTGTCGTCCCAGGTAGGTTGGGGGTCTCTGTGGGAGGGAGAGAGTTCCTCCACCTACAGCTGTCACTTGGCTACCCACCTACGTGAATACGATGAGCTGGGACGGCACCTCAGATGGAGGAAAGAGCTAAAAGGAGATAAGGGTGAAAGCTACCATTTCTTCAAAGAAAAAAGGCCCCCCTTAATGAAAAAATTAGGGGGTTGAAAGAAGAGTTGGAGGCCTCCTTGAGGCGGTAAGAACAGTTGCTGGAGGGTAGCGGTCCTTTCAAGGAAAAATTATTAAATGGGGATCGGTTCAGGGAAATGGAGGCTGTGAGGAGAGGGGAGCCGTGCGGGGACGCAGACCGTGAGATTGAGGAGTTGGAAGACTCCGGATCTCTAGCGTCCCAGGCAGGCCGCCAAACCTTACAGCCTGAACCAGCTCCCCCTGTAACCCCGGTAAAAGAAACAAAAACATCATTTGAGAGTTACAGAGGCTCAGCATTGCTCGGTTCCAGGCTGCAGCACTTTTAGTGCTGTACTCGGTGTCCGAGAGGCAGTGGAACAGAGTAGAGCAGGCCACTGGAGGGGGTACATGCTGTCCTTAGATCAAGCAAAGGCGTTTGATCGGGTGAACCACGAGTACCTCTGGTCGGTCCTTTTGAAGTACGGCCTGCCGGGGGGTGGGGGGGGGGGTTTGTCGATTGGTTAAAGATCTTGTATGCGGGGGCAGAGAGTTTCCCGCTTGTGAACGATTGGTCTGGCTGCCCTTTTGAGGTTGGGATCGCCAGGGTTGTCCTTTGAGCCCGCTTTTATACGTGTTCGCGATTGATCCCTTTCTTAAGAGGGTCAGTCGTGGACCGTTGGCGGGAGTCGGGATTGATCGGGCGGCGCCGGAAGCCACTCTGGGGACAGTAGCGTACGCCGACGATGTCACCATTTACGTGTCCTCGAAAGGGGAGGCGGAATATGTGATGTCTGAGGTGGATCGCTACTCTGAAGCATCCAGGTCCATGATCAACCGGGATAAGTGTGAGAGTCTCTGGCTGGGAGGGGGTGATCCAGCTTCTGATCTCCCGGACACCCTCCCAGGGCCCCAGTCATCAGCCAAAGTCCTAGGCATCCATTTCGGTCATGGGGATTATCCCACTCAAAATTGGGACGACAGGCTTAAGATCGCCGCTCAGAAGTTCGACCAGTGGAAGGGCACCTGATCAAGGCTTTCCTACTCCCTCTGCTTATCTATTTGGGCAGTGTGTGTATCTTGCCAGAGCCTCTCTGGACTCGGGTTTACAGTCTGTTCTTCCAGCTCTTATGGGGGAATAGACTGAACCTGATCAAAAGGGAGGTGACTTACCGCACGAGGAGACTAGGGGGGGGGGGGGGGTTATCTATGGTCAACCCCGTGGTGTTTCTTGTAAACACATTTGTTAAAGTAAATCTGGCAAACCTCTGGATGGAGAGGGCTTCTCCGTGGGTAGTCTCCTGCCAGGGGTGGTTTCAGCCTTTCTTCCAGGAATGGGAGACAGGAGGGCAAGTGAAGGACTTGCGTACGCCTCACGGATATCTTCCGGCTTACGTCACCCCGATTCTGAAGGTAATCCGCCGCTGGGGTTTGGAGGTAGGGGAGATCAGGACTCTGTCAAGGAGGTCCCTTGACGAGAGGGTCTTGTTGTCCCACTTCCAGAAGCCCCTGGCCCTCAGGGATGGCCCAAGCTGGGATCTAGACAAGGGGTTACAGTTGCTAAATTCTGCAAGGATCCCCTTGAAGTTTTGGGACTAGGCTTGGCGCTGCTTTCACGGGAGGCTGTATGTAAGGGACAATCTGAAGTACAGGAACTCTGATGAAAGGGGTTGTCACCGGGAGGAGTGCGGCTCCATACTGGAAAGTATGGAGCACTTCCTGCTTCAGTGTCCCTTTAATACAGAGGTGTACAAACGGGTGGGAGCTTCCATTGGCTGGCCTAGGCTAGCCAGCCTCTCCTATGCGGAGTGGGCTTATGGAGTGCTCAGAGACCTGGGCAGAAGGGACCTGTGCACATGTTTTTTAGTTAGCATAGTGGTAAGGTACTACACGTGGAACGCACAGTGTTTAGTTTCAACAAGGCAGAAAGTCCTTCCAGTGGATGAGGTGTGTAGGAACATTCTGGGGGACCTGGTGAAGGTACGTTCTCTCAAGTACGAAAGACTGGGTACCAGCAGGGCCTCTCCCCTCTGGGGAGGTTTTGCTTTTAATGTACCATAGCCTAGTAGTACTCTTCCTGGTGGTGGGCTGATACTCTCACCCTAGATTTTTGTTTTGGATAAAGTGTATGGTTTTGAAAGGCTTGCAAAGGCTGAGCTTGGTCCTACGGGAGTGGTTATGTGTTGTTATAGTAATGTTTATTGTATGTTTATTGTATGGTATATTGTATATATTGTGTATATTATGTTGAAGGACACTTACAAAGTGTGGGGAGGGCTACATCCAGTCCTGGACTACGCGGACATGGGAGGACATGGGGCGAGGGCTGGATGTGGGTGGTGGAGGTAGGGCTGGCCTCGGACTATGCGGACATGCAGAGGACATGAGGCGGAGGTCAGTCCTGGGGGTTTTAGTTTAGGATAGGGAATGGCTAGGGACAGGTTAGGTTAGGGTAAGTTTGCAGTGTTGTTTATATATATATAAAAAATATATATATAAAAAAAATATTAATAAAAAAAAAAAAAATAATAATTATGTATATAAAATTTATTTTTTTGCTTAGGGGCAAGTTGCCTGGATTAAGTTACGGCGAAGTAGCCATATTTTTGTTTGAGTTTGATTTTTTTTTTCTGTGTTTTATTTCAATTTCTTTGGGTTAGGTTATTTCGGCCGAACCGGCTGGGTAAGTTTTATTTATTGTAGGTTATTTATTGTAGATTGTAGGTTTGTAGTTTTATATGTAGATATGAATGTGTGTGTGAATGTGGCTGGGGCAGCTGGAATGCTGTCTATGTTTAAGTTTTGTTTGTCTGTACTTGTAATTATTTATATAACATTTTGTAATTTTATAATAAAAAAAGAGTTTCCCCAATAGCAGAGAATCAGGCTTCATGTCATAGCAGAGAATCAGGCTTCACGTCACCCACCACTGGAACAGGCCATTGTCAGATATTTTGGCCCTGGCACCCAGACAGAGGAGAGAGGTCCCATAGCAGAGAATCAGGCTTCATGTCATAGCAGAGAATCAGGCTTCATGTCATAGCAGAGAATCAGGCTTCATGTCATAGCAGAGAATCAGACTTCACGTCACCCACCACTGGAACAGGCCATTGTCAGATATTTTGGCCCTGGCACCCAGACAGAGGAGAGAGGTCCCATTGCAGAGAATCAGTCTTCATGTCACCCAACACTGGAACAGGCCACTATCAGATATTTTTAGGCCCCGGCACCCAGACAGAGGAGAGAGGTCTCATAGCAGAGATTCAGGCTTCATGTCAGCAGAGAATCAGGCTCCATGTCACCCAAAACTGGAACAGTCCATTGTCAGATATTTTTAGGCCCCGGCACCCAAACAGAGGAGAGGTTCATTCAACTTTGGGTTGCCCCGCAATATAATGGTAAAATGAAAATAAAAATAGGATTGAATGAGGAAGTGCCCTGGAGTACTATAATATATGGTTAAAGGGAGGTAGTTATAAATGTCTAATCTGCACAAGGGATGGACAGGTCCTGTGGGATCCATGCCTGGTTCATTTTTATGAACGTCAGCTTGTCCACATTGGCTGTAGACAGGCGGCTGCGTTTGTCTGTAATGACGCCCCCTGCCGTACTGAATACACGTTCAGACAAAACGCTGGCCGCCGGGCAGGCCAGCACCTCCAAGGCATAAAAGGCTAGCTCTGGCCACGTGGACAATTTAGAGACCCAGAAGTTGAATGGGGCCGAACCATCAGGACCATGGTATTGTAACGCTAATAACGGCGTCATCGCCACTGGCCATGTTGGTGGAGTACTCGAAACAGCGCAACAGGGAACACAGGTCTCGCATGGAGGCACAGTCATTGGTGGTGAAGTGGTGCTGTTCCGCAGTGAAACTGACCCATGCGTGCTGCAGCTGAAACTCCACTATGGCCTGCTTCTGCTCGCACAGTCTGTCCAGCATGTGCAAGGCGGAGTTCCACCTGGTGGGCATGTCGCATATGAGGCGGTGAGCGGAAAGGCCGAAGTTACGCTGTAGCACAGACAGGCGAGCAGCGGCAGGATGTGAACACCAGAAGCGCAAACAGACGGCCCGCACTTTATGCAGCAGCTCTGACATGTCGGGGTAGTTGTGAATGAACTTCTGCACCACCAAATTCAGCACATCCGCCAGGCAAGGGATGTGCGTCAAACCGGCTAGTCCCAGAACTGCAACAAGATTTCGCCCATTATCGCACACCACCAGGCCGGGCTTGAGGCTCACCGGCAGCAACCACTCGTCGGTCTGTTGTTCTATACCCCGCCACAACTCCTGTATGGTGTGGGGCCTGTCCCCCAAACATATGAGTTTCAGAATGGCCTGCTGACGTTTACCCCTGGCTGTGCTGAAGTTGGTGGTGAAGGTGTGTGGCTGACTGGATGAGCAGGTGGAAGAAGAGGAGGAGGAAGCCGAGTAGGAGGAGGAGGCAACAGGAGGCAAAGAATGTTGCCCTGCAATCCTTGGCGGCGGAAGGACGTGCGCCAAACAGCTCTCCGCCTGGGGCCCAGCTGCCACTACATTTACCCAGTGTGCAGTTAGGGAGATATAGCGTCCCTGGCCGTGCTTACTGGTCCACGTATCTGTGGTTAGGTGGACCTTGCCACAGATGGCGTTGCGCAGTGAACACTTGATTTTATCGGATACTTGGTTGTGCAGGGAAGGCACGGCTCTTTTGGAGAAGTAGTGGCGGCTGGGAACAACATACTGTGGGACAGCAAGCGACATGAGCTGTTTGAAGCTGTCTGTGTCCACCAGCCTAAATGACAGCATTTCATAGGCCAGTAGTTTAGAAATGCTGGCATTTAGGGCCAGGGATCGAGGGTGGCTAGGTGGGAATTTACGCTTTCTCTCAAATGTTTGTGAGATGGAGAGCTGAACGCTGCCATGTGACATAGTTGAGATGCTTGGTGACGGAGGTGGTGGTGTTGGTGGTACATCCCCCGTTTGCTGGGCGGCAGGTGCCAACGTTCCTACAGAGGCTGAGGCGGCAGCAGCAGAAGAGGCCGAGGCGGAGGCGGCAGAAGAGGTAGCAGGGGGAGCCTGAGTGAGTTCCTTGTTTTTAAGGTGTTTACTCCACTGCAGTTCATGCTTTGCATGCAGGTGCCTGGTCATGCAGGTTGTGCTATGGTTCAGAATGTTAATGCCTCACTTCAGCCTCTGATGGCACAGCGTGCAAACCACTCGGGTCTAGTCATCAGCACATTGTTTGAAGAAGTGCCACGCCAGGGAACTCCTTGAAGCTGCCTTTGGGGTGCTCGGTCCCAGATGGCGGCGGTCAGTAGCAGGCGGAGTCTCTTGGCGGCGGGTGTTCTGCTTTTGCCCACTGCTCCCTCTTTTGCTACGCTGTTGGCTCGGTCTCACCACTGCCTCTTCCTCCGAACTCTGAAAGTCAGTGGCACGACCTTCATTCCATGTGGGGTCTAGGACCTCATCGTCCCCTGCATCGTCTTCCACCCAGTCTTCCTCCCTGACCTCCTGTTCAGTCTGCACACTGCAGAAAGACGCAGCAGTTGGCACCTGCGTTTTGTCAGAGATGTGCTGAGGTGGTATTCTCATCATCAGGAAACATGAGTGGTTGTGCATCAGTGTATTCTATGTCTTCCACCGCTGGGGAAGGGTTAGGTGGATGCCCTTGGGAAACCCTGCCAGCAGAGTCTTCAAACAGCATAAGAGGCTCAGACTTGAGGCTCAGACAGTTTCCCTGATATGCATAGGGGTGATGTGACAGACTGATGGGCTTGGTTTTCAGGCGCCATCTGTGCGCTTTCTGCAGAAGACTGGGTGGGAGATAATGTGAACGTGCTGGATCCACTGTCAGCCACCCAATTGACTAATGCCTGTACCTGCTCAGGCCTTACCATTAGGGATGAGCGAACTCGAACTGTATAGTTCGGGTTCGTACCGAATTTTGGGGTGTCCGTGACACGGACCCGAACCCGGACATTTTCGTAAAAGTCCGGGTTCGGGTTCGGTGTTCGTCGCTTTCTTCGCGCTTTTGTGACGCTTTCTTGGCGCTTTTTGAAAGGCTGCAAAGCAGCCAATCAACAAGCGTCATACTACTTGCCCCAAGAGGCCATCACAGCCATGCCTACTATTGGCATGGCTGTGATTGGCCAGAGCACCATGTGACCCAGCCTCTATTTAAGCTGGAGTCACATAGCGCCGCCCGTCACTCTGCTCTGATTAGCGTAGGGAGAGGTTGCGGCTGCGACAGTAGGGCGAGATTAGGCAGATTAACTCCTCCAAAGGACTTGATTAACTGATCGATCTGCAGCTGTGGATCATTGAGCTGCTGATCCTCAATTGCTCACTGTTTTTAGGCTGCCCAGACCGTTTGTCAGTCACATTTTTCTGGGGTGATCGGCGGCCATTTTGTGTCTTGTGGTGCGCCAGCACAAGCTGCGACCAAGTGCATTTAACCCTCAATGGTGTGGTTGTTTTTTGGCTAAAGCCTACATCAGGGTGAAGCTGTCACACCAAGTGCATTTAACCAGCAATAGTCTGTTCATTTTTTGGCCATATACAAAATCAGGGGCAAGCTGCGCCTGTCACCAAGTGCATTTAACCCTCAATGGTGTGGTTGTTTTTTGGCTAAAGCCTACATCAGGGTGAAGCTGTCACACCAAGTGCATTTAACCAGCAATAGTCTGTTCATTTTTTGGCCATATACTAAATCAGGGGCAAGCTGCGCCTGTCACCAAGTGCATTTAACCCTCAATGGTGTGGTTGTTTTTTGGCTAAAGCCTACATCAGGGTGAAGCTGTCACACCAAGTGCATTTAACCAGCAATAGTCTGTTTATTTTTTGGCCATATCCCAGTCTAATTCTGTCACTAAATCCATACCGGTCACCCAGCGCCTAAATACTAGGCCTCAAATTTATATCCCGCTAAATCTGTCCTTAGTGCTGTAGCTGGGCGAGTTATTTAGTGTCCGTTCAAGCACATTTCTTGTTCTGGGTTGAAATACAATTCCCAATTTAGCAATTTCATAATTTAGTGGTTTCTGCTATATCAGAGCTATTTGAAATCTATCCCTAAAAGGGTATATAATATTCAAGGTGCACATTGGGTCATTCAGAATAACTTCACACACACCCGCTACTGTGTATTTCCAAGTCTAATTCTGTCACTAAACCCATACCTGTCACCCAGCGCCTAAATACTAGGCCTCAAATTTATATCCCGCTAAATCTGTCCCTAGTGCTGTAGCTGGGCGAGTTATTTAGTGTCCGTTCAAGCACATTTCTTGTTCTGGGTTGAAATACAATTCCCAATTTAGCAATTTCATAATTTAGTGGTTTCTGCTATATCAGAGCTATTTGAAATCTATCCCTAAAAGGGTATATAATATTCAAGGTGCACATTGGGTCATTCAGAATAACTTCACACACACCCGCTACTGTGTATTTCCAAGTCTAATTCTGGCACTAAACCCATACCTGTCACCCAGCGCCTAAATACTAGGCCTCAAATTTATATCCCGCTAAATCTGTCCTTAGTGCTGTAGCTGGGCGAGTTATTTAGTGTCCGTTCAAGCACATTTCTTGTTCTGGGTTGAAATACAATTCCCAATTTAGCAATTTCATAATTTAGTGGTTTCTGCTATATCAGAGCTATTTGAAATCTATCCCTAAAAGGGTATATAATATTCAAGGTGCACATTGGGTCATTCAGAATAACTTCACACACACCCGCTACTGTGTATTTCCAAGTCTAATTCTGGCACTAAACCCATACCTGTCACCCAGCGCCTAAATACTAGGCCTCAAATTTATATCCCGCTAAATCTGTCCTTAGTGCTGTAGCTGGGCGAGTTATTTAGTGTCCGTTCAAGCACATTTCTTGTTCTGGGTTGAAATACAATTCCCAATTTAGCAATTTCATAATTTAGTGGTTTCTGCTATATCAGAGCTATTTGAAATCTATCCCTAAAAGGGTATATAATATTCAAGGTGCACATTGGGTCATTCAGAATAACTTCACACACACCCGCTACTGTGTATTTCCAAGTCTAATTCTGGCACTAAACCCATACCTGTCACCCAGCGCCTAAATACTAGGCCTCAAATTTATATCCCGCTAAATCTGTCCCTAGTGCTGTAGCTGGGCGAGTTATTTAGTGTCCGTTCAAGCACATTTCTTGTTCTGGGTTGAAATACAATTCCCAATTTAGCAATTTCATAATTTAGTGGTTTCTGCTATATCAGAGCTATTTGAAATCTATCCCTAAAAGGGTATATAATATTCAAGGTGCACATTGGGTCATTCAGAATAACTTCACACACACCCGCTACTGTGTATTTCCAAGTCTAATTCTGGCACTAAACCCATACCTGTCACCCAGCGCCTAAATACTAGGCCTCAAATTTATATCCCGCTAAATCTGTCCCTAGTGCTGTAGCTGGGCGAGTTATTTAGTGTCCGTTCAAGCACATTTCTTGTTCTGGGTTGAAATACAATTCCCAATTTAGCAATTTCATAATTTAGTGGTTTCTGCTATATCAGAGCTATTTGAAATCTATCCCTAAAAGGGTATATAATATTCAAGGTGCACATTGGGTCATTCAGAATAACTTCACACACACCCGCTACTGTGTATTTCCAAGTCTAATTCTGGCACTAAACCCATACCTGTCACCCAGCGCCTAAATACTAGGCCTCAAATTTATATCCCGCTAAATCTGTCCTTAGTGCTGTAGCTGGGCGAGTTATTTAGTGTCCGTTCAAGCACATTTCTTGTTCTGGGTTGAAATACAATTCCCAATTTAGCAATTTCATAATTTAGTGGTTTCTGCTATATCAGAGCTATTTGAAATCTATCCCTAAAAGGGTATATAATATTCAAGGTGCACATTGGGTCATTCAGAATAACTTCACACACACCCGCTACTGTGTATTTCCAAGTCTAATTCTGGCACTAAACCCATACCTGTCACCCAGCGCCTAAATACTAGGCCTCAAATTTATATCCCGCTAAATCTGTCCCTAGTGCTGTAGCTGGGCGAGTTATTTAGTGTCCGTTCAAGCACATTTCTTGTTCTGGGTTGAAATACAATTCCCAATTTAGCAATTTCATAATTTAGTGGTTTCTGCTATATCAGAGCTATTTGAAATCTATCCCTAAAAGGGTATATAATATTCAAGGTGCACATTGGGTCATTCAGAATAACTTCACACACACCCGCTACTGTGTATTTCCAAGTCTAATTCTGGCACTAAACCCATACCTGTCACCCAGCGCCTAAATACTAGGCCTCAAATTTATATCCCGCTAAATCTGTCCTTAGTGCTGTAGCTGGGCGAGTTATTTAGTGTCCGTTCAAGCACATTTCTTGTTCTGGGTTGAAATACAATTCCCAATTTAGCAATTTCATAATTTAGTGGTTTCTGCTATATCAGAGCTATTTGAAATCTATCCCTAAAAGGGTATATAATATTCAAGGTGCACATAGGGTCATTCAGAATAACTTCACACACCCGCTACTGTGCATTTCCAAATCTAATTCTGTCACTAAACCCATACCTGTCACCCAGCGCCTAAATACTAGGCCTCAAATTTATATCCCGCTAAATCTCTCGTTACCGCTGTCCTGTTGTGGCTGGGAAAGTTATTTAGTGTCCGTCAAAGCACATTTTTTGTTCTGGGTTGAAATACAATTCCCAATTTAGCAATTTCATAATTTAGTCGTTTCTGCTATATCAGAGCTATTTGAAATCTATCCCTAAAAGGGTAGATCATATTGAAGGTGCACATAGGGTCATTCAGAATAACTTCACACACACGCTTCTGTGCATTTCCAAGTCTAATTCTGTCACTAAATCCATACCGGTCACCCAGCGCCTAAATACTAGGCCTCAAATTTATATCCCGCTGAATTTGAATACAATACATTGGGCCAAATAATATATTTGTTGTTGTGGTGAACCATAACAATGAGAAAAACATCTAGTAAGGGACGCGGACGTGGACATGGTCGTGGTGGTGTTAGTGGACCCTCTGGTGCTGGGAGAGGACGTGGCCGTTCTGCCACATCCACACGTCCTAGTGTACCAACTACCTCAGGTCCCAGTAGCCGCCAGAATTTACAGCGATATATGGTGGGGCCCAATGCCGTTCTAAGGATGGTAAGGCCTGAGCAGGTACAGGCATTAGTCAATTGGGTGGCCGACAGTGGATCCAGCACGTTCACATTATCTCCCACCCAGTCTTCTGCAGAAAGCGCACAGATGGCGCCTGAAAACCAACCCCATCAGTCTGTCACATCACCCCCATGCATACCAGGGAAACTGTCTCAGCCTCAAGTTATGCAGCAGTCTCTTATGCTGTTTGAAGACTCCGCTGGCAGGGTTTCCCAAGGGCATCCACCTAGCCCTTCCCCAGCGGTGAAAGACATAGAATGCACTGACGCACAACCACTTATGTTTCCTGATGATGAGGACATGGGAATACCACCTCAGCATGTCTCTGATGATGACGAAACACAGGTGCCAACTGCTGCGTCTTTCTGCAGTGTGCAGACTGAACAGGAGGTCAGGGATCAAGACTGGGTGGAAGACGATGCAGGGGACGATGAGGTCCTAGACCCCACATGGAATGAAGGTCGTGCCACTGACTTTCACAGTTCGGAGGAAGAGGCAGTGGTGAGACCGAGCCAACAGCGTAGCAAAAGAGGGAGCAGTGGGCAAAAGCAGAACACCCGCCGCCAAGAGACTCCGCCTGCTACTGACCGCCGCCATCTGGGACCGAGCACCCCAAAGGCAGCTTCAAGGAGTTCCCTGGCATGGCACTTCTTCAAACAATGTGCTGACGACAAGACCCGAGTGGTTTGCACGCTGTGCCATCAGAGCCTGAAGCGAGGCATTAACGTTCTGAACCTGAGCACAACCTGCATGACCAGGCACCTGCATGCAAAGCATGAACTGCAGTGGAGTAAACACCTTAAAACCAAGGAAGTCACTCAGGCTCCCCCTGCTACCTCTTCTGCTGCTGCCGCCTCGGCCTATTCTGCTGCTGCCGCCTCGGCCTCTTCCTCCGCCTCTGGAGGAACGTTGGCACCTGCCGCCCAGCAAACAGGGGATGTACCACCAACACCACCACCACCACCTCCGTCACCAAGCGTCTCAACCATGTCACACGCCAGCGTTCAGCTCTCCATCTCACAAACATTTGATAGAAAGCGTAAATTCCCACCTAGCCACCCTCGATCCCTGGCCCTGAATGCCAGCATTTCTAAACTACTGGCCTATGAAATGCTGTCATTTAGGCTGGTGGACACAGACAGCTTCAAACAGCTCATGTCGCTTGCTGTCCCACAGTATGTTGTTCCCAGCCGGCACTACTTCTCCAAGAGAGCCGTGCCTTCCCTGCACAACCAAGTATCCGATAAAATCAAGTGTGCACTGCGCAACGCCATCTGTGGCAAGGTCCACCTAACCACAGATACGTGGACCAGTAAGCACGGCCAGGGACGCTATATCTCCCTAACTGCACACTGGGTAAATGTAGTGGCAGCTGGGCCCCAGGCGGAGAGCTGTTTGGCGCACGTCCTTCCGCCGCCAAGGATCGCAGGGCAACATTCTTTGCCTCCTGTTGCCACCTCCTCCTTCTCGGCTTCCTCCTCCTCTTCTTCCACCTGCTCATCCAGTCAGCCACACACCTTCACCACCAACTTCAGCACAGCCCGGGGTAAACGTCAGCAGGCCATTCTGAAACTCATATGTTTGGGGGACAGGCCCCACACCGCACAGGAGTTGTGGCGGGGTATAGAACAACAGACCGACGAGTGGTTGCTGCCGGTGAGCCTCAAGCCCGGCCTGGTGGTGTGTGATAATGGGCGAAATCTCGTTGCAGCTCTGGGACTAGCCAATTTGACGCACATCCCTTGCTTGGCGCATGTGCTGAATTTGGTGGTGCAGAAGTTCATTCACAACTACCCCGACATGTCAGAGCTGCTGCATAAAGTGCGGGCCGTCTGTTCGCGCTTCCGGCGTTCACATCCTGCTGCTGCTCGCCTGTCTGCGCTACAGCGTAACTTCGGCCTTCCCGCTCACCGCCTCATATGCGACGTGCCCACCAGGTGGAACTCCACCTTGCACATGCTGGACAGACTGTGCGAGCAGCAGCAGGCCATAGTGGAGTTTCAGCTGCAGCACGCACGGGTCAGTCGCACTACAGAACAGCACCACTTCACCACCAATGACTGGGCCTCCATGCGAGACCTGTGTGCCCTGTTGCGCTGTTTCGAGTACTCCACCAACATGGCCAGTGGCGATGACACCGTTATCAGCGTTACAATACCACTTCTATGTCTCCTTGAGAAAACACTTAGGGCGATGATGGAAGAGGAGGTGGCCCAGGAGGAGGAGGAGGAGGAGGAGGAAGAGGGGTCATTTTTAGCACTTTCAGGCCAGTCTCTTCGAAGTGACTCAGAGGGAGGTTTTTGGCAACAGCAGAGGCCAGGTACAAATGTGGCCAGCCAGGGCCCACTACTGGAGGACGAGGAGGACGAGGATGAGGAGGAGGTGGAGGAGGATGAGGATGAAGCATGGTCACAGCGGGGTGGCACCCAACGCAGCTCGGGTCCATCACTGGTGCGTGGCTGGGGGGAAAGGCAGGACGATGACGATACGCCTCCCACAGAGGACAGCTTGTCCTTATCCCTGGGCAGCCTGGCACACATGAGCGACTACATGCTGCAGTGCCTGCGCAACGACAGCAGAGTTGCCCACATTTTAACCTGTGCGGACTACTGGGTTGCCACCCTGCTGGATCCACGCTACAAAGACAATGTGCCCACCTTACTTCCTGCACTGGAGCGTGATAGGAAGATGCGCGAGTACAAGCGCACGTTGGTAGACGCGCTACTGAGAGCATTCCCAAATGTCACAGGGGAACAAGTGGAAGCCCAAGGCCAAGGCAGAGGAGGAGCAAGAGGTCGCCAAGGCAGCTGTGTCACGGCCAGCTCCTCTGAGGGCAGGGTTAGCATGGCAGAGATGTGGAAAACTTTTGTCAACACGCCACAGCTAACTGCACCACCACCTGATACGCAACGTGTTAGCAGGAGGCAACATTTCACTAACATGGTGGAACAGTACGTGTGCACACCCCTCCACGTACTGACTGATGGTTCGGCCCCATTCAACTTCTGGGTCTCTAAATTGTCCACGTGGCCAGAGCTAGCCTTTTATGCCTTGGAGGTGCTGGCCTGCCCGGCAGCCAGCGTTTTGTCTGAACGTGTATTCAGCACGGCAGGGGGCGTCATTACAGACAAACGCAGCCGCCTGTCTACAGCCAATGTGGACAAGCTGACGTTCATAAAAATGAACCAGGCATGGATCCCACAGGACCTGTCCGTCCCTTGTCCAGATTAGACATTAACTACCTCCCCATAACCATATATTATTGGACTCCAGGGCACTTCCTCATTCAATCCTATTTTTATTTTCATTTTACCATTATATTGCGATGCTACCCAAAGTTGAATGAACCTCTCCTCTGCCTGTGTGCTAGGCCTAAATATATGCCAATGGACTGTTGCAGTGGTGGCTGACATGAAGCCTGATTCTCTGCTATGACATGCAGACTAATTCTCTGCTGACATGAAGCCAGATTGTCTGTTACGGGACCTCTCTCCTCTGCCTGGGTGCTGGGCCTAAATTTATGACAATGGACTGTTGCAGTGGTGGCTGACGTGAAGCCTGATTCTCTGCTATGACATGCAGACTAATTCTCTGCTGACATGAAGCCAGATTGTCTGTTACGGGACCTCTCTGCTCTGCCTGTGTGCTAGGCCTAAATATATGCCAATGGACTGTTGCAGTGGTGGCTGACGTGAAGCCTCATTCTCTGCTATGACATGCAGACTAATTCTCTGCTGACATGAAGACAGATTCTCTGTTACGGGACCTCCCTCCTCTGCCTGGGTGCTGGGCCTAAATATATGCCAATGGACTGTTGCAGTGGTGGCTGACGTGAAGCCTCATTCTCTGCTATGACATGCAGACTAATTCTCTGCTGACATGAAGACAGATTCTCTGTTACGGGACCTCCCTCCTCTGCCTGGGTGCTGGGCCTAAATATATGCCAATGGACTGTTGCAGTGGTGGCTGACGTGAAGCCTCATTCTCTGCTATGACATGCAGACTGATTCTCTGCTGACATGAAGCCAGATTCTCTGTTACGGGACCTCTCTCCTCTGCCTGTGTGTGTGCTGGGCCTAAATATATGCCAATGGACTGTTGCAGTGGTGGCTGACGTGAAGCCTGATTCTCTGCTATGACATGCAGACTAATTCTCTGCTGACATGAAGACAGATCCTCTGTTACGGGACCTCTCTCCTCTGCCTGGGTGCTGGGCCTAAATATATGACAATGGACTGTTGCACTGGTGGCTGACGTGAAGCCTGATTCTCTGCTATGACATGCAGACTGATTCTCTGCTGACATGAAGACAGATTCTCTGTTACGGGACCTCTCTCCTCTGCCTGGGTGCCGGGGCCTAAATATCTGAGAATGGACTGTTCCAGTGGTGGGTGACGGGAAGCCAGATTCTCTGCTATGGAACCTCTCTCCAATTGATTTTGGTTAATTTTTATTTATTTAATTTTTATTTTAATTCATTTCCCTATCCACATTTGTTTGCAGGGGATTTACCTACATGTTGCTGCCTTTTGCAGCCCTCTAGCTCTTTCCTGGGCTGTTTTACAGCCTTTTTAGTGCCGAAAAGTTCGGGTCCCCATTGACTTCAATGGGGTTCGGGTTCGGGACGAAGTTCGGATCGGGTTCGGATCCCGAACCCGAACATTTCCGGGATGTTCGGCCGAACTTCTCGAACCCGAACATCCAGGTGTTCGCTCAACTCTACTTACCATCCTTAGAACGGTAACTAGGTTCACTAGGACGTGTGGCTGTGGCAGAACAGCCACGTCCTCTCCCAGCACCAGAGGGTCCACTAACACCACCATGACCATGTCCGCGTCCCTTACTAGATGTTTTCCCTCATTGTTACCGTTCACCACAATAAGAAAAGAAAAATTTGGCCCAATGTATTGAATTCAAATTCAGGCCTTTTATTACAGACACCTAACACTATCTGGCTATCTATTTAGGTACCGTATTACACTAATACAGGCACAGCAGTAACAACAGATTCAGCTGAATATAAATTGTAGGCCTAGTATTTAGGCTCTTGATGACAGGTATACGTTTACGGACAGAATTAGACTTGGAAATGCACGGTAGCGTGTGAAGTTATTGAGGATGACCCTATCCGCACCTTCAATCTAATATACCTTTTTATGGATAGATTTAAAGTAGGCCTGATACATCAGAAACCACTAATTTAGGGAATTGCTAAGTTGGGAATTGTATTTCAACCCAGAACAAAAACTGTGCTTTAACGGACACTAAATGAATTGACCAGCCACAGCAATAACGACAGATTTAGCTGAATATAAATTTTAGGCCTAGTATTTAGGCGCTGGGTGACAGGTATACGTTTACGGACAGAATTAGACTTGGAAATGCACGGTAGCGTGTGAAGTTATTGTGGATGACCCTATCAGCACCTTCAATCTAATATACCTTTTTATGGATAGATTTAAAGTAGGCCTGATACAGCAGAAACCACTAATTTAGGGAATTGCTAAGTTGGGAATTGTATTTCAACCCTGAACAAAAATATATCCTTTGCCAGAAAGCAGACAGTATTACAATTGGCTAGCCACAGCTGAAACACAAGATTTAGGGTACTGCTATTTTGGCATTTTTTTTTTCACCCCTCAATAAAATAGCAAGCACAGCCAAGCCCCTGATGTAGGATATGGCAAAAAAAAAAGAACACACTATTGATGGTTAAATGGAATTGGTGGAAGTTTGTGCTGGCGCACCACAAGACACAGAAAAAAGTGACTGAAAAACGCTCTGGGCAGCCTAAAAACAGTGAGCAATTGAATAGCAGAAGATGAATGATTCACAGCTGTAGATTGATCACTTCATTAATTGTTTTTGCTGAGTAAATCCCTGTCTAGTGCCTAATCTCGCCCTAACAGCAGCTGCATCCTCTCCCTACACTGATCAGAGCAGAGTGACGTGCAGCGCTACGTGACTCCAGCTTAAATAGAGGCTGGGTCACATGCTGCACTGGCCAATCACAGCCATGCCAATAGTAGGCATGGCTGTGATGGCCTCTTGGGGCAAGTAGTATGACGCTTGTTGATTGGCTGCTTTGCAGCCTTTCAAAAAGCGCAGAACCCGGACTTTTACGAAAATGTTCGGGTCCGTGTCACGGACACCCCAAAGTTCGGTACGAACCCGAACTATACAGTTCGGGTTCGCTTATCCCTACTCGTGAGACTTCGCGAAGTAATAACTTCAGCTCATCGGAGCCAATACATGGCGACCTGGACCACAGTGGGACCCCGTAAAAAATGTAAATCTCCATCTACAGCTAAACGTTGAGCTACATATATCACCTGGCAGGTCTAGTTGTCAGACTGAAGTTTTTCCCTTTCTCTAAGGCTACTTTCACACCTGCACTAGGTTCGGATCCGTCTGGTATGTGCACAGATGGATCCGCACCTATAAATGCAAACTATGTTATCCGTTCAGTATGGCTCCATCTGCATACACTTAGTAAAAAAAGTCTAAGTCTAAGTGAAGTCAAACGGATCCGTCCTGACTTTACATTGAAAGTCAATGGGGGACGGATCCGTTTACAATTGCACCATATATGTGTCCGTCCCTATTGACTTTCATTGTAGGTCAGGATGGATCCGCACCGCCAGGCGGACACCGAAACGCTGCAAGCAGCGTTTTGGTGTCCACCTCCAGAACGGAATGGAGGCGGAGTGGAGCCAACTGATGCATTCTGAATGAATCCACATCCATTCAGAATGCATTGGGGCCAAACTGATCCTTTTGGGGCCACTTGTGAGAGCCTTGAAACGGATCTCACAGGCGGACCCAGAAACGGAAGTGTGAAAGTAGCCTCAGGCTTTATCTGTTTTTCCCTTGCATATGTTTACATGTTTTACAGGGGTATTTACATTTGATCCCTTGTGTCTTTGGAGTTTTGGGGGAATGGACCTTAGGTCACGATTTAGCGGTCCCAGCTACCCGTTACCAGGTGGGTTCATTGTGGTTGGCGGTACTTGTGGCTTTGTCTGCCTCTTCCCAGCTGAACTCCACGGACATAAAGGTTTTAGTTGTGCTATGCCTTTATTGTCGCAAATTGTTTTCTTGAATAATTGTTATTTCTGTAATATTCTATATAGTCTCTATATAGCTTTCCTACCTCTTCTGCTCTCTCCATGTCTATTTCCTGTGCCTCTCCCCTACCACCGTTGTGTACCGTGGAATATTGTGAGGAGTAGCCTGGCACCTGATCTCCAGGCCCTCTTTTTTTCTCCCCTTCAGCTATAACTAGTGTGGCCCCTCTTCATTTCTTCTCTATGGCTAAGATCATGTCCTTACTGCTTGCGATTGGTGTTAGGGGTACATACTGCCTGCTGTGTATATCTGGCTCCATGGTTGGCGATGTCTTGTGGGACTTTGGGAATGTCTATTTAATGAAGGGAAGGTGTGTCTGATAACCTATGTAATGTTCTCTACAAGATCCAAGATTTAATATTATATTGATAGGAGTTGTGGAGGGGAGGGGCACGCTGAAATGTTGGTGTTTGGGTGGGATGTGGCGGATGTAGAGCATCTTCAGGATATTTTGTGGGGGAAGGGTATGGGGGTGTTGGTGGCTTTCTGTATGTAAAATTCATATTCTGCTAATAAAAAGGACTCAAATTAAATGTAAAGGGTCTCAACACCAACCTTAAGAGACGTATTACCCTGAGGGAAATCCGTAGATCCAAAAGCTGATATTGTTTTATTACAGGAGACACACCTGACCTCCAATGGCTCTTTTGCATTTGCCAAGCATTGGTTCCCCAGAACAAATATGGCCTCTGCCAGCTCGAAGTCGGCGGGGGTCACCTTCCTGATATCCAGATCCTGCCCACTTCAGGTCGACAAAGTACACGCTGACACCCTGGGACAGTACCTCATCCTTCAGGGCACCTTACATGGGGTGAGTCTGCAGCTCTACACGGTCTATGCTCCCAACTCCAGTCAAGTCACTTTCCTTTCTTCTCTTCTCCTCCCTCTCTACTGTTGGAGGTGTGGTACAGCTGATAGGGGAATACTTTAATGTTCTCTTCTCAGACTGCTTCGATAGGCTGTTATCAAACGCACAATGGCGTATAATTGCTTATTCTTTTTCTTCATAGGAGTAAACTGTTAATATACAGTCGTATCAATGTGCTAGTCAACTTTTCACCTTGCCTAGATACAACCTGTCTGGCTATGCATGTCCAACACACCTCGGTAATTCCTGTGACATTCCCCAGGAGGAAATACTGGTGTGGAGAGTTGATATGTCCAATACCTAACCCTAACTTCTGTTTCACTCCATATCAGTTCACAACTATTGGAACAACTGTAATTACACCATTTCCGATATACATGGAGGAGGCTGTAATAGATAGTGAACCTGAGGCTCACCCTGAGGAATATCTTTCCACTTTTAATGTCCATATAGATCCATTATGTATAAATTTAGAACTGCTCTTGGATAGGAAAGAAAGTCACCTAATTCACATTAGTAATGAGGTGAGAAAGCAGATGCGACCCTAAATGAATTATTACACTATGGAGATTTTGAAATTGTCAATACCAATTAGGGACTAGAATGTGGGATAAAAGGACTCCTAGTAGGGCAAACAGTTCTGGTACTAATTATTTTATGCATGATTGTTTATCTGAGACTAATCATAAGCAACAGAGAAAAAGATTACAAATATTAATTGAAGAAAGGCATAAGAAATTATTAGGATGAGTTGTGGTCATTTCTTGTATTTCCCATGGCCACAAGAGGGAGGCTGTTACCAAACGCACAATGACATATAATTGCTTATTCATTTTCTTCATAAGAGTAAACTGTTAATATAAAGTCACATCAATGTGCTAGTCAACTTTTCACCTTGCCTAGATACAACCGGTCTGGCTATGCATGTCTAACACACCTCAGTAAATTCCTGTGACATTCCTATGTTTGCCCCAGGAGGAATGTCAGGCAGGAAATACTGGCATGGAGAGTTGATATGTACGAGTCCTACGACAACCACATTACTGTATACCAAATATTCCAATCATAAGGTATTTAGATATATATAAACAGGGAAAATGGTAATAGTCATCACTATCTCCGCACTTTGTGGAGAATGCACATACCGCACCTTCGGTGGGAATGCTGTGTCAGGCACACAAAGCAGTATTTAGGGGAATATGCATTTCCTTCTCTTCTCCATTGAAAAAAGATAGGGAAGCACAACACCGGAAATGTTCGCGGTCACTTCGAGCGGCAGGACAGTCTCTGGCCTCTAACCCCACAACACGAACACAGACAAATAGTTGATTTGCGGACCCGTCTCAGGCCCCTAGCTTTGTCATAGACAGAACAGCTGATCTGTTACATAGACAGCACTTCTTTGCCTATGGGAATAAACTGCACACCCTTATGGCTCCACAACTTAAAGAACGCACGACTGCTACTACTCCGCATGCAATTTGAGACCATAGAGGCGTGCTCCAGCACCACCCCACCTCCATAGCTAACTTGTTCTATTCATATTATTCAGGTCTATACTCCCTTCCTTCCACTCTTCCTGCAGATGAAACGCCTCAAAATGCACTATTAGATGTGGTTTTGTCTAAATGCCATCTTTTTACTCTGACTACAGAGGCCCTGACTAATCTTTACCAAGCTATCGCCATTGAGGAGATTTAGGAGACTATATCTGATTTACCCAATGGGAAGTCTCCTGGTCCCAACATTTTTTTAAATAAATATTTTAAGACGTTCAGAGACTTATTACTACCCCATATGGTCAAATTATTTAACGGGATTTCTGAAGGGCGAGAAAATACCCGACACCATGCTGGGCTCTTACATAACTGTTATTCCCAAACCTGGTAAGGATCCCGCAGACTGCTCCAGCCACTAACCCGGTAGCTTATTGAACTCAGACCTGAAAATATTTACAAATTTGCTAGCAAACCAGCTGAATTCCTGGCTCCCACATTTAGTTCATAAGGATCAGGTTGGCTTTGTTCACTTCCACCAGGCAGGTGATAACACCAGACTGGCCATCGACCCTATAGATATAGCCGACAGGGAGAGCTGAAGGGACTACTGCTCAGTTTAGATGCAGAAAAGGCGTTCGACCACCTGAACTGGAACTTTATGTTCCGGTTGCTGCATGATTTTGGCCTGATGGGCCTGTATTCCTCCCCAAAAGCCGTGATTCGGTTACCGCATCCCCATTCCCCCTCTCTCCTGATCTATAATGGGACAAGACAAGGGTGTCCCCTCTCCCCCCTTTTTATATGTTCTCAGCATCAAACACTTAGAAGCCCTAATAAGTAAAAGCTCCGACATCCAAGGCATACCGTTAAGAGATAAGTCATTTTCTATTTCCCTCTTGGCTGATGATGTCTTACTCGCCCTAACCAATCCCTTTATCTCCCTTCCTAACCTTCACACTTTGTTGGATCAATAGTGTGCTTACCCCAGTCGTCTCCATGACACCACATCCTGAGATCGACTCCCTCCTTATTGGACAGGAAAAACACAGAGAGGTTAAAACCCCCACCCCCTCCTCACATCACCAGTGTTTTTCCTGTCCCATCAGGATAGGAAGCAGGAGAGGTGCACGGAGCTCGTTTGGGCTCACCTGGATTGATTCATTCACAGGCCGAGGTCGGATCTGCAGTGCAGCTCTCCCTCCTCCGTTTGGGTAGGCCTGGGCTCGGGCGCTGACAAGTTGCCCCTGCGAAGATTCCCTCTGCGGCGGTCCCGGACGGCTTGATGCAGGGGGAAGGAAGAACGCGGCGGATCGGCACTATGATGTGTCCCTTCCGGCCGGCAGGAGAATGATGTCAGACGCCGGGGGCGGAGCAAAGCGCGCTGACGTCATTCACATGCGCCACAGGTCCTGAAGCCTAAGAAGGCACTATAAAAACTCACAGGACCTGTGTAATGGCGCCCTGCATAGCGTGGCTCTGGTGTTTGGTGGAGCATCTCTGGAGCGGTAGTAAGGATGAGTACACCCCTCACGCCGGGCTCTGGAACCGAGCCTGCATCAAACCCTGGGACCGTGAGTAACCTGCTCTCAGGCACATGCTTTGTATGGATGGTTCAGTCTGCTCATCCTTTCCTCCCTTACCGTTTCAGGGAGAAAAGGATTCGACTTCTACAGCTAAAAAAAATAGGAAGTGTGGTATATGCTGCAAAAGATTGTCTAACACTGGATCCAAGCCCCTGTGTAAAGAATGTACCTCCAGTGTCATCAAATCTGAGTCTTCTAGTTTAATTGAAGACATTAGGAAAGTAGTTAAGGAAGAGGTCCAGCTGGCCTTAAATGCCAAGGAACCTTCTCCCCCCAAAGCCCCCCCTCAGGACGCCCGTAGCATTAAATCACTTATCCTGGATTCCGACTCTGAGGGGCTGGCGGTCTCAGACTCCGAATCAGTGCAAAAAGACCCGGCATCTTCAGATGAAGAGGGTGAATACAAGCGGTTCCTGTTTAATCCCGAAGATATTGATGAACTTATCAGGGCCATCAGGGCCATCATTCAGATGGAGATACCTAAAGCTCCTAAATCTACCCAACAATACATTTTTGGGGGTCTAGGGGAAAGGAAAAAGGCGGTTTTCCCAGTTCCAGATAGCGTCCAAAAACTAAAATTCGGTCCAAATGGGAAAAAACGGATAAAGGATCCTTTATCCCAAGGGGAATCAAGAGGCGTTACCCCTTTAGCCAAGAGGACTGTATGGACTGGGAGACCATACCGAAAGTAGACGCACCGGTGGCTAAGGTGGCAAAACATACGGCGCTACCGTTCAAGGACTCAGCGCAGCTAAAAGATCCTCTAGACAGGATAACGGAGAGTCTCTTAAGAAAGACCTGGGAGACTACGGCGGCCCTTCTCAAACTGGGCGTAGCCTCTACATGTGTGGCCAGAACACTAAACCTTTGGCTAGAACAGCTGGAGATACATATGGTCAATTAGACACCGCGGGATCAAATTCTAGAGAGCTTGCCTCTGTTAAAGATGGCAACCTTCTTTCTAGCAGACGCAGCAGCCGAATCGGTTAAACTATCCGCCCGTACAGCTGTTCTCTCAAATACAGCGAGGAGGGCACTATGGCTTAAAGCGTGGTCAGGAGATATCACGTCAAAAAATAAATTAATCGCACTTCCCTTCCACGGTCAGTACGTTTTCGGAGAAGATTTAGATAAAATCCTAGAAAATGCGACAAATAAAAAGAGGGGTTTTCCAGAGGAGAGATAAAAACAAAAAAGGCAGCCCTTTCCTGACCGATTCTTTCAGCCCGAGAATAAAAAAGATAAAGGGAAGACTGGGAGGTGGAGCTATGCGAAGGGGGGCAGGGGGAGAAGTTTCCTCTTCAACCCAAACCGGGCTGAAGCCTCCACATCCAACAGCAAGCAATGACGCCATACCAGTGGGGGGAAGACTCAGCTCCTTTCTGGGATCTTGGGAGCACGTAACAAACAGCCGGTGGATTTTAAGTATTATAGAAGAGGGTTACTTGATAGATCTACTCTCTTCCCCTCCACAGAAATATGTGATCACTACCCTTCCCCCATCTCAAACTACTACCTTAAAAAACAACATAAAGAACTTGTTAACCTTGGCCGCCATAGAGCCCATTCCAAAAGATCAGACAGGACTGGGATTCTTTTCCCGTCTCTTCATTATAAAGAAACCAAATGGGAAATCCAGAGTGATTATAAGTTTGAAACACCTAAACAAATATGTGAGATATCAAAAATTCAAAATGGAGACCCGGAAGTCAACAGTGAAGCTCTTAAAGAAGGATGCAGTGATGGCCACAATAGATTTAAGCGACTCCTGTTATCACGTCCCAATTCACAGGTCGTCAAGGAAGTTCCTAAGGTTTGCGATAGAACTGGAGGGAAATATTCAGCATTTCCAGTTCAAGTGTCTCCCCTTTGGGATCTCTTCTGCCCCAAGGGGTTTCACCAAAATAATGGCGGAAGCCTTGACAACCCTGAGAGAAAAGGCAATTTGTGTGATCCCCTATCTGGACGACCTACTGGTAGTGGCAGACAACATAGAGACCCTGGAAACCCATCTCAGGTTAGTCCTGGATCATCTACAGAACCTAGGTTGGCTCAGCAATTGGGGGAAATCGGATTTAATCCCGTCCAAACTGAAGGTTTTTTTGGGCATAACTTTAGACACAGTTTCCCAAAGATCCTTTCTTCCACCCCAAAAGATAGTAAAACTTCAAACAGCCTTGAGGAAATTCAAGAAGGAGAAGTTCTGTTCAATAAGACAGGCCATGAAGGTGTTAGGGAGTCTTTCAGCCTGCATCCCAGCAGTAGCCTGGGCACAGTTCCATCGAAGGCCGCTCCAGAAGTTCATTTTAGACAAATGGAACAGATCACAATTAACTCTAGAGAGGAAAATATTTCTAGATGCGGAGACCAAAAAATCACTAAATTGGTGGCTCAGCAAATCCAACCTAGAGAAGGGGATCTTCTGGGCACAAGATCTCCCCCTAGTCATTACGACAGATGCCAGTCTCCACGGTTGGGGAGTGGTTGTCCAGGGAAACTCCTACCAGGGAACATGGGGGAATTATGTGAGACAACAATCCTCAAATTTCAAGGAGCTGAGGGCAGAAGGTTGTCACGTACTAGTCTACTCGGACAACGCTACAGCCGTGGCCTTCATTCAACACCAGGGAGGCACAAGGCATCAGCCTACTACAGAGCCTGGCAAACAAAATCTTTTCCTGGGCAGAAGACAATATACTTTGTGCGGTTCATCTGAAGGGGGTTTTAAACATTCAGGCCGATTACCTAAGCCGGCACAGACTAGACCCAGGGGAATGGATGTTAGCACCAGAAACCTTCCACCTGATCACAAAGAAATGGGGCAAGCTGACGATAGACCTGTTTGCATCCAGGAGAAATCATCAACTAAACCAATTATTTTCCCTCAACCCCAGGGATCATCCTCGGGCAGTAGACGCCTTCAACCAGAGTTGGACAACAAACTTAGTCTACGCATTCCCCCCATTTCCGCTTATCCCCAGAGTGCTACAGAAGTTCCTAAAAGAAAAATGTACACTAATCCTGATAACCCCCTTCTGGCCCAAGAGAAGTTGGTTCTCTCTCTTGAAAGCCCTCAGCATGGAAGCTCCTCTCCCTCTACCTCGGAGGCCGGACCTTCTAAGTCAGGGGCCTATCACTCACCCAGATCCAAGAATACTAAAATTAACAGCCTGGATTCTGAAGAATCCAACTTATTAATGTTTGGTTTATCTAAAAAAGTAGTGAACACCTTACTCCTTAGCAGGAAACAGAGTACCAACGACAAGTATCTAAAAATATGGAAGAAATTCGCTGATTGGTCTGGAACCTCCTTCAACCAGTTCAGAGCCAACATCTCGCTAATCCTCGATTTTCTTCAGGAAGGGCTAGATTTAGGTCTATCCCCCTTAGGGTCGAGGTATCGGCTCTAGGAGCACTCTATAATACCAAGCTAACAGAACATCCCTGGATATCCAGATTCCTTAAGGCAGCAGATAGGATCAGACCTACAATTAGAAACATGGTGGCACCATGGAACCTCAATACAGTACTAGGGGGTCTAACCTCCGATCCGTTCGAACCTCTGGACTCTACCCACATCAAATGGCTTACCAGTAAAACTATTTTTTTGGTGGCAATAACCTCAGCCAGAAGGGTCTGTGAGCTACAGGCCTTGTCCATCCAAGAACCATTCCTTGCAGTATTTGAGGACAAATTAGTTTTCAAACTAGATCCGACTTTCCTCCCCAAGGTAGTTTCGACCTTCCATAGGTCTCAGGACATCGTTCTTCCTTCATTCTGTGACGATCCGAAAAATGATCAGGAAATCACTTACCATACACTAGATGTTCGGAGAGCGGTCTTAAAGTACCTGGAAGCTACCAGTCATTGGAGAATAGACAAAAATTTGTTTGTCCAATTTTCAGGTCCTAACAAGGGGAAGAAAGCGGCGAAAAGTTCCATCTCCAGATGGATTAAGATGGCCATCTCCGAAGCATACAAAGCTCAGGGAAAAGATGTCCCTGCTTCCCTAAAGGCACATTCTACGAGAGGCATGGCCGCCTCCTGGGTGGAAAAAGCTTCAGCCTCCTTACAACAGATTTGCAGGGCAGCAACCTGGAAAAGAGTTCATACTTTCACTAAGCACTACAGACTAGACTTAGCCGCTAATGATGACCTAAGATTCGGACGTAAGGTCCTGTCGGTAGTCCCCCCCCCTAATTGTATCTTTGATATTGTCTCAGGATGTGGTGTCATGGAGACGACTGGGGAAATGAGTATTACACTCACCGGTAATCCGGTTTCCTGGAAGTCTCCATGACACCACATACATCCCACCCTTCTTTTTTTTTCTGCTATTAGCTATTATTCTTTCATCCTGGGGTTCTTCGTTAAAATACACTGGTGATGTGAGGAGGGGATGGGGGTTTTAACCTCTCTGTGTTTTTCCTGTCCAATCAGGAGGGAGTCGATCTCAGGATGTGGTGTCATGGAGACTTCCAGGAAACCGGATTACCGGTGAGTGTAATACTCATATCTGGCTACAAGCTTAATACATCTAAGTGCAAGGCCTTGCCAATCAACATCTCCCTTGATAGACTCAACCTTCTTTATAGCAGGTTTAGTTACACCTGGCGTACCCACTCTATTAAGTACTTAGGGATCCAACTCATGCCCAGTTACTCTTCCCTCTACAACGCCAATTTTCTGTCGCCGCTAACAGAATTGAATGGCCTTTTTACTAAATAGAAAACGCTCCCGATTTCCCTTCTGGGTAGCATAGCAGCCATAAAAATGTCCATACTCCCTAAGTTTCTATACCTTTCGAAAACCCTCCCTGTAAGGGTGCCTGCCACAGTCCTCCGCTCTATACAGTCTGCTTTTGCCAATTTTGTATGGAACTATAAACATCATAGATTTTACAACCAGATATTGATGCCCCTGCCTCTAATGGATGTATGGCACTCCCTTCTATAGCCTCATATTACCAAACTATGTACCTGAGGCACATCGTCTCATAGTCTAGGCTGCATTCATATAACTGATGGAGGAGGTTGAGCGTCTGAGGCTGGCACCGATCCACCCGGGTACAATGATCTGGGGTTACCCTCTCGCTATCTCAGCCTCTAGGCTATTGGGCCCCATGCTGTTCACAAGGGAGATTTGGTTCCAGAACAGGATTAGATATAACTTAGCCACCCTGAGCTCTTACTACTTTCCTTTTCACCCCTCATCTACTGAAGAGTTTGGGGGTTGGATTGGTTGGACTGTGGAGGACTGCAGAGCTCTACAGAATTCTTGACCTGAAAGATCCTCTCTCAGCTAGATTAACATTTAAGGAACTACAGGCTAAATTTTCCCTACCTGACACACTGTGGTTTCAATATCACAAAATACTCTACTAATGTAAGAAGGTGCTGGGTGCATCAGAGGTCCCAGCACTCTCTCAGTTTGAATGGGTCTGCACCCAGAGCCCCCCTCCAAAGCCTAATTTCTGATATATACCAGGTCCTATCTGGTTCATCTGGGGTTTAAACATGCATATATGAGGAGATGCGAGGATTGGTTGTGGAGGCAGCTCCCTCCGGAGACTTGGCAGACCATATGAAACAGACCACACTCTAACTCCTCTTCAGTGATATACATGGAGAACCAACTGAAGATTCTAACGTTCTGGTACCACACACCAGAAGTGTTACATACTATGCATTCCGAGATTCCGGACCTTTGCTGGTAGTGCTCCCAACTGAAAGCCTCTCTGTTCCATATCTTCTGGTCGTACCCAATTATAAAGTCATACTGGACATGGGTAGCTCAATTCCTACAAAACATTTTGAATACCCATATCCCTAGGGAACCTCTGATACTCCTCCTGAATGGAGTTCTGTCATCAATTAGGGGTCGGCGTGCCAGGCTGCTCCTCTACATTTTAACTACAGCTAAATGCTTGATAGCACTCCACTGGAAGAGCTCTACCCCCCTACAAACTCCGAACTCTATATTCTGATAGAGGACATACAATTCCCGGAATACTCGGTGGCACTTCAGAGGGGCACAATGAATAACTTCCTGAAATACTGGCAACCTTGGGAAAATCGCAAGACTATGATACCTTTATCGATATAGAGAAACGCTCATTTCATTTAATTTCCTTTTTTATCTTACTATACTGTTTGTAATTTCATACTATCTTAAAAAAAAAAAAAAAATCTATAAAAAAAAAAAATAGATGGGTTGTTGATCCAGGGAGTTATTTTGATTATCTGATTGGAGTCTGCAATTATTTGTTTTTCCACTAAAGTGAGGAAAAAGAGCCCCCCTCCAAAGCCTAATTTCTGATATATACCAGGTCCTATCTGGTTCATCTGGGGTTTAAACATGCATATATGAGGAGATGCGAGGATTGGTTGTGGAGGCAGCTCCCTCCGGAGACTTGGCAGACCATATGAAACAGACCACACTCTAACTCTTCTTCAGTGATATACATGGAGAACCAACTGAAGATTCTAACGTTCTGGTACCACACACCAGAAGTGTTACATACTATGCATTCCGAGATTCCGGACCTTTGCTGGTAGTGCTCCCAACTGAAAGCCTCTCTGTTCCATATCTTCTGGTCGTACCCAATTATAAAGTCATACTGGACATGGGTAGCTCAATTCCTACAAAACATTTTGAATACCCATATCCCTAGGGAACCTCTGATACTCCTCCTGAATGGAGTTCTGTCATCAATTAGGGGTCGGCGTGCCAGGCTGCTCCTCTACATTTTAACTACAGCTAAATGCTTGATAGCACTCCACTGGAAGAGCTCTACCCCCCTACAAACTCCGAACTCTATATTCTGATAGAGGACATACAATTCCCGGAATACTCGGTGGCACTTCAGAGGGGCACAATGAATAACTTCCTGAAATACTGGCAACCTTGGGAAAATCGCAAGACTATGATACCTTTATCGATATAGAGAAACGCTCATTTCATTTAATTTCCTTTTTTATCTTACTATACTGTTTGTAATTTCATACTATCTTAAAAAAAAAAAAATCTATAAAAAAAAAAAATAGATGGGTTGTTGATCCAGGGAGTTATTTTGATTATCTGATTGGAGTCTGCAATTATTTGTTTTTCCACTAAAGTGAGGAAAATTGGCTTTTACCTTACATGTTTTTTTTTTGCCTTCCTCTGGATCAGCTAGCAGTATAATAGTCTAAACTGGATGGACATACAGTGCCTTGCAAAAGTATTCACCCCCTTGACTTTTTTGTATTTTGGTACCTCACAACCTGGAATTAACATGGATTGTTTGAGAATTTGCATCATTTAATTTAAAGAACATGCCCACAACTTTGAAGATGTTTTATTTATTTATTTATTGTGAAGCAAACAACAAATACGACAAAATAACAGAAAAAGTCAATGTGCATAACTATTCACCCCCCTAAAGTCAATACTTTGTAGAGCCACCTTTTGCGGCAATCACAGCTCCAAGTTGCTTTGGATAATTCTCATCATTTTAGTGTCAGACCAGAACACCTTCCTCCATACATTTTGGGAGTCTCCCACATGCCTTTTTGCAAACTCACAACGTGCCTTTTTTGTTTCTTCTGGCCACTCTGCCATAAAGCCCAACTCTATGTGCGGCTTACTGTCGTCCTATGTACAGATACTCCAGTCTCTGCTGTGGAGCTCTGAGGCTCCTACAGGGTTACCTTAGGTCTCTGTGCTCCCTCTTGGATTAATGCCCTCCTTGCCCGGCTGTGAAGGCTCACGTGGCGGTCTAGGTGGAAGCGGCGGTGAAGGAGCAATAAGTAGCCAACACAAATGTGTGTTATTTAGCATTTTTACATAGGGGTATCCCCCAAAATATTGGGACATATAAAAAAAAAAAAAAAAAGGAATAAGTGCACTTGAGTGCAAGGATGGATGGTTGAGGCTGTTAGAACTGTCTATTCTGCACAAGGTACAGACAAGTCTTGTGGGATCCAGGCCTGGTTCATTTTAATGAACGTGAGCTTGTCCACGTTGGCTGTGGACAGGCAGCTGTGTCTGTCTGTAATGACGCCTCCTGCTGTGCTAAATACACGTTCACAAAGTACACTTGCTGCAGGGCAGGCCAGCACCTCCAAGGCATACAGTGCAAGCTCTGGCCATGTGGACAATTTGGAGACCCAGAAGTTGAATGGGGCAGAACCATCAGTCAGTACATGTAGTCGTGTGCACAGGTACTGTTCCATCAGGTTGTTCAAATGCTGCCTCCTGCTAACACGCTCCTGACTCCTGGGATGTAAGATTCTCTGGCTCACTGAGCCACTTAACCCTGTATACCCCAATAAAGGCAGGACCACATGATTTGGTATAAAAGGCCGTAGCTTAATTTTATTAACCAAATAAATTACCAAGTATTGTACATACCAATAGTAAAACACAAAACCAGGCCAATAATCCAACATTAGTCCACCATCAAACCAACATGTAACTTTCTTTGAAATGAATGGATCCTAGAAGGCAATACAATTAACCAGATTCGCCCCAGCGAACCTCCTCACATGATCCAGGTTTAATCCAACTTTTACCCTCGGCCGCACTCTCCGACCCAAGGGCACCAACTCTTGGAATTTAACCCCTGCCAGGCTGTTAGCCCAAACAGGATCCCCCAGCTTGCCATTCACCACAACGTCCTAGATGCACGCCGCAAGAGATATAGCTATGCACCTAGTCCCAGTTTTGCCTCCCAGGATCCCTCTTTTAACCTGCCACAAGATGAAAATAGGTGTCCCCTCACCTATGCTCGTACCTCCACACCTTGAAGGCCATTTCCAAGCCGTCCAGCAACCCCGAGCTCCACATATCCATCCCAATGTCATTCAAATGAACCCCATCACGCCTCAAAAACATAGCGGATGCCCCTTCCAACTCCTTATGCCTCACCACAAAACTGCCCTGTCTCCTCACGAAACGGCCAACCTCCCGATTCACCTTAGCCCGCGCCCTGTTAACCTTGTCAACAGACCTCGCCATTCTCCACACGCGCCTAGCAACAATATCCGACCAAACCACCAACAATCCCGGAAAATCCGCCGACAACCTCAACAAATCTAACTACATCTGAACAACATCCAGGATCAACGGACGGACAAGTCGTTACCCCCAACGTGTAACACCACTATATCCGGTGGCCGATCCAACACCACGTGATAAAATTCCAGGAGAACCCGCCCCCACAACAAACCCCGTATAACTATCCAACGAACCTGCAAATCACCGACTCCAAAACCCAACTGCCGACCTTTGAAACACCCATCCGCTCTGTGAGCCCCCCAATACACGTACGAGTGACCAAAAACCCAGGCCAAACACGGAACGGACCCTGGAGAAAAACAAAACAAACAAACAAACACAATCAGTCAGCAACAAACCACACCAACCCTTAAGCCTAAACCCACCGAACAAACAGCCCCCACATGTGACAGCAAATGCGGACGGATGTATGACCAGAAGCTTGCGGACCTCCCACCTACCGATGCGCCGAATCACAGCCTCCCCCAGGCCCCACCTCGAGGCCTCAGTGGCTGCACCTATCCTGAACGAGTGGGACGCAAACTCACTAGCCACCAGACCTTCTTTCGCCAAACATTTCCGAAATACCGCCACAAACTGAAAACGAGACAAAACCGCCCCGTTTTGATGCACTAACAACGGCCCCGGAATATCCGCCTCACCGCCAAAAAGTCTTCAACACATCGAACCGGGCAAACCACCGACTCCCCCAGAGATCGCAAAACAAAGGTGAGTGCCCCTGCCCTTAGATTTCCGCAAGAAACACCGTAACCCATCTGCACACACTGCACGTCACTCCTCTGCAACCACCTGCCCCAAGTTTACCTCCGCGCTACCAACTCAGAAACCCTAAAAGCGCCAAAAACGCCAACGAAAAAGCCGCTCGAAACAAGTGCACTTCATAACCAGCTACACACAGCGTACCCACCTGCCACCACAGACGCAACAACAAGTCGTAAGATACCGGGCGTCGCTTGTCCCTGGTATGAGTAGATCTCCGAAAACCCTTCAACGCCTGATGCACCAGGAAACACTGCGACACGTCCCTCAAACCCCGCATGCACAATCTAAAAGCTACCGTCGACCGCCTCTTAGCCACCACCGAATAAGATAAACCATCAGTGAAAGCCAAACCCACAAAATAAATTACCAGCACCCGGAAATTATCAGCCGTATGGCACCCCCCAACCTGCTCTATCAACTGTTCCCACAATGACCACACAGAAGAATACGCAGACCACGTACCGGAACTCACTGATTGCCGAATCAATGCTACGGCGACCCCAACACCACGCTCCAAATCCACTGAGGACAAGGCCGCCCCTGCTCCACCAATCGACGAAAACGATCCCACTGAAAACGAGAGAGAGCGTCAGCCACCGAATTGTCCACACCCGGCACATAAACGGCAACAAAGCACGCATTCAACAGCAAACCCCGCAAAACCAAATGCCTAAGCAAACGAATCACCGGCGGCGAACTAGCAGATTGTGAATTAATAGCCTGAACCACTCCCATGTTGTCACAGCAGAAACGCACCCGCCGATTCCGCAACAGATCCTCCCACAATTCAACCGCCACAATAATAGTAAACAACTCCAGCAACGCCAAATTGGAAAGGAAACCCGCCCTGCGCCAATCATCCGGCCAAGCCTCCGCACACCAGTCCCCTTGACAGTAAGCACCAAACCCACAGGATCCTGACGCGTCAGTGAATAGTTCCAAATCAACATTAGAGATCTGCCCTCCCATCCACAACGACCAACCATTATACTGAGCAAAGAATTGCTCCCAGACCGCCAAATCCGCCCTCACCTCTGCAGACACTCGCACGTAATGGGACGGGGCAACTGCCGTCGCCATGGCCAGACGCTGACAGAAAACCCTGCCCATGGGCAAAATCCGGCATGCAAAATTCAGCTTACCCAAGACCGACTGAAGCTTACGCAACTGGACCTTCTTAACCCTTTGCAAACTCCCAACCTCAGCCACCAGATCAAGCAACTTATCCTCAGGTAAACGACACTCCATCCTCACTATATCAATCACAAATTTCACCGAAGTCGCAGGGCCCTTCGTCTTTTCCCTGGGGCCAGCCGGACCCCAAACGCCGCCGCCACACGTTCCATCATGTGCAGCAAAATAGAAGAAGTCTGACCGCCTGCCGGCCCCAAAAACAAAAATAGGCCAGATAGTGCAGGACCCACTGACTACCGGAGTCCTGCTTTACCACCCATTCCAAAAATGAACTAAACCTCTCAAACAATGAACAAGAAATAGCACAACCCATGGGCAAACAACAATCAACGTAAAACTGCCCTTTCCATTTGAAACCCAACAGGTGAAAATTCTCCGGATGTATAGGCAGCAAACGAAATTCTGCATCTATATCCTTTTTCGCCAATAGCGCACCACAATCCAAATGCTGCACCCACGCGACCGCTTCATCAAAAGACATATACGACACAGAACAAAGCTCCTGATCAATACAGTCATTCACAGAACTCCCCGCCGGGTAAGACAGATGGTGAATGAGCAGAAACGTATTCAGCTCTTCCAACGGCGATATGCGCAATGCCGGCAATGGAATATCTAAAAAACTGCCCCACTATTCTGCCCGCACTAACCTCCTTTTCAATTTCACCACATCCGGCCTAGCAAGTGCAGAAACTAAATTACGAACACTCCCCTCTGACCCAACCGACGTACACGGAATCCTAAAACCCTCACGGAAACCATCCCGCAACAAAACCGCCACAGCCCTCTTAGGATACCTATTTAAAAACGGAAGCATCTCTTCCACTCTCACCGGCGTCCGACCTCTTCGGAGCAGCCTCCGGTCCCTTCCCCCTTCCACATTTGAAACACCGGCTAAAACTGTGGGAACCCCCACATCCAGAGCACTCATGCTTAAAAGGTCAGTCAGACAGGAACTTACAGTGCCTCTCATTGAACAGCCAACAGCAACCCTTTTTGCCGCCAGAGGGTGACTCTGCCGTTGAAGAACCCCCCGACGTCCCGCGAAAGGACTGAGGCCCACCCTTGGGAGCAGCCATAAGACGCATCCACAGACCTATGTCCTTGTGATCCCATTGTATACTCGGCCGTATGGCCCGCCGCTGGCGGAACTGCTCATCATAGCGCAGCCATGCCACCCCGCCATACACCCTATACGCCTCCCCAATCGAGTCCATATAACCAAAAAGCGCAGAGCAATGCTCCGGCGCCTTATCCCCAATCACACTGGCCAATATAGCAAAAGCCTGGAGTCAATTCAAAAAAGTGTGCGGTATCAACCGATACCTACGCCTCTCCTCCTCCTCCCTCCTGCTCTCATCCGGCTTCACTCTATCCAGATTAAACGTTTCTGATGGCAGCAGTGAAAAAAATCTCCACGTATTCATCCATGTGAATCTTCTCCATAACCTCCGGCTTTAAATGAGCCCCCAACGGCCCCTCAAAACACACATAAACCTCCCCTTTAGCCGCATCTGCCAACCTCACCAACTCAGCAGACCCAGCCTGGACCATGCAAGACGCCGTGGGCACAACCGCTGTCGGCTCCACAAGTACCGCAGGAACGGAACTCCCTCCAACCCTCACTGACTGCCAAACCATCAAGCAAGTCCCTTACTGCCCCACCGCCCCCAGCAACCTGCGATGCAACCGGCACCCCGACATCCCCCCCCAACCCCACCACGCCGAGTCCCACTCTCACCTGCCTGTCCTTGGGGCGGGATCCCAACAGCCGCAGACCGCCTCCGTCCGTGTTCCTGCACGACCCTGGAACCGTTAGCCGCCGCATCTGGCTCAGCCGCAGTCCCGGACGACGCCTAGCGTCCGTCTTCCGAATCTTGGGACAACTCCCCTCCTCCACCAAACGCCGCGACGGCGACTTGCCTCCGTGTTCCTATGGAGCAAGGTAACTTCATCTCTCTCTTCATCTGACCCACCGGAAGGCAGCTGCACCACACGGTCTTCCACTGCAGCTGTAGCACCTTTCAATTCATTTCCAGTAGCTCGTCTTCCCTGAAGGCTCCCTTCCCCCACCTCTGCCAACCTTGGGGGAGGAGCCGCAGCAGTCTGTGAGCTGAGTACCTCCTGCTTCCACTAGAGGACCTCGGTGCCTGCTCTACCTCCGTCCTGGGTCCACTGGTTGTCCGCCTGTCAGCGCTGATTCCTGCTGCTATATCCGACCTGGAGCCCACTCGCCGGCCCTGTGCAGCGTCTCCGCTCCCAGGTGAGTGCCCAGCCAGGTCCCTGCCCCTGACTCCCGGCAGGGGACCTGCCGCAACTGCTTCCTCTGCAACACCCGACACCTGAGAGCGAAGGCAGACCCGTCCCCCTCTCACTGTGCCCGACCGCCGGGCAGGATTCCTCTCAGCGCGGCTGCTGGCAGCACTAGCATCACTGCCCTGCAGACGTGCTGGAGGATCCCTAAGGGGACTCCTAAGGCGCCGCCAGACACGCGGTGTGCATTCGGGGCTCAAACGCTCAGGGGGCCTGGATCTCCTAGCCCGCTCCCTACCGACTGGGGCTGACTCCTCCTGCCTGCCGCCCTGTAACGCCGTCCGTAATGTCTCCTGTAGCCACTGCTCACCATTGCTGGCCGCAGCAGCCCTAACCTGGTCGAATAACTGCTCGATGGAGGACATGATGGCACATGCTCAATTTCCTTCCCTCAGATCAAACTGCCTACAAACTCCTCCCCCAAACCCTTAAATCTATGGCGCGAAAATGCTACTTCTCCCCCACCAATCTCCTTCCATCACCTAACCTTGCCCTACCATTCACCCTGTGTGCCATCCCTTCCACCGTAGTCAAGCCGCATTTCGCTATGGCTGCACCCTGCTCCATTGCTTTTCATATCAGCAGTTGGGGCCGGTTGTTGCGGCGAGGTGACAAAGCTTTTCCACATGTCGGCCATGCTAACTCTGCCTTTTGAGGTGCTGGCGCTGACACAGCTGCGTTGGCAACCTCTTCCTCCTCCCCTGCCTTCGCCTTGTGCTTCCACTTGTCCCCCAGCGTCAGTCGGGAATGCTCTCAGGAGCGCGTCTACCAGTGTGCGCCTGCAGTCGCGCATCTTACGATCACGCTCCAGTGAGGGAATTAAGGACGGCACATTGTCTTTGTAATGGGGATCCAGCAGGGTGGCCACCCAGTAGTCAGTGCACGTTAAAATGTAGGCAACTCTGCTGTTGTTGCGCAGGCACTGCAGCATGTAATCGCTCATGTGTGCCAGGCTGCCCAGCGGTAAGGACAAGCTGTCCACTGTGGGAGGCGTATCGTCTACGTCCTCCATATCCTCCAAGCCATGCACCAGTGATGGGCCCGAGCTGAGTTGGATGCCACCCTGCTATGAACATGCTTGATCCCCATCCTCCTCTTCCTCATACTCCTCGTCCTCCTCCTCGTCCTCCAGTAGTGGGCCCTGGCTGGCCAAATTTGTACCTGGCCTCTGCTATTGCAAAAATCCTGTTTGTGAGCCAATTCTAAAAGCCTAGCCTGAAAGTGTTAGAGATGACCCCTCTTCCTCCTCCTCGTCCTGGGCCACATCCTCTTCCATCATTGCCCTAAGTGTTTTCTCAAGGAGACATAAAAGAGGTATTTTAACGCTGATAACTGCGTCATCGCCACTGGCCATGTTGGTGGAGTACTCGAAACAGCGCAACAGGGCACACAGGTCACACATAGAGGCCCAGTCATTGGTGGTGAAGTGGTGCTGTTCCGCAGTGCGACTCACCTGCGCGTGCTGCAGCCTAAACTCCACTATGGCCTGCTGCTGCTCGCACAGTCTCCCCATCATGTGCAAGGTGGAGTTCCACCTGGTGGGCACGTCGCATATGAGGTGGTGAGCGGGAAGGCCGAAGTTACGCTGTAGAGCAGACAGCCAAGTGGCAGCAGGACGAGAATGCAGGAAGTGCGCACAGACGGCCCACACTTTATGCAGCAGCTCTGACATGTCGGGGTAGTTGTGAATGAATTTCTGCACCAAATTCAGCACATGCACCAGGCAAGGGATGTGCGTCAAACCGGCTAGTCCCAGAGCTGCAACGAGATTTCGACGATTATCGCACCAGGCCAGGCTTGAGGCTCACTGGCAGCGACCACTCGTCGGTCTGTTGTTCTATACCCCGCCACAACTCCTGCGCGGTATGGGGCCTGTCCCCGAAACACATCAGTTTCACAACGGCCTGCTGACGTTTACCCCTGGCTGTGCTGAAGTTGGTGGTGAAGGTCTGTCGCTGACAGGATGAGGAGCTGGTAGGGGAGGAGGAGGAAGCCAAGTAGGAAGGAGGCAACAGGAGGCAAAGAATGATGCCCTGCGATCCTTGGCGGAGGACGTGCGCCAAACAGCTCTCCTCCTGGGGCCCAGTCGCCACTGCATTTACCCAGTGTTCAGTTAGGGAGATATAGCGCCCCTGGCCGTGCTTACTGGTCCACGTATCTGTGGTTAGGTGGACCTTGCCAAAGATGGCGTTGCACAGTGCACACTTGATTTTATCCGATACTTGGTTGTGCAGGGATGGCATGGCTCTCCTGGAGAAGTAGTGGCGGCTGGGAACGACATACTGTGGCATAGCAAGCGAAATGAGCTGTTTGAAGCTGTCCGTCTCCACCAGCCTTAATGACAGCATTTCAAGGGCCAGTAGTTTACAAATGCTAGCATTCAGGGCCAGGGATCGAGGGTGGCTAGGTGGGAATTTAAGCTTTCTCTAAAAGGTTTGTGAGATTGAGAGCTGAACGCTTCCGTGTGACATGGTGGAGATGCTTGGTGACGGAGGTGGTGTTGTTGGTGGCACATCCTGTTTGCTGGGCGGCAGGTGCCAACGTTCCTCCAGAGGCGGAGGAAAAGGCCGAGGCAGCAGCAGAAGAGGGAGCATGAGGGGCCTGAGCCCTTTCTTGGTTTTGAAGGTGCTTACTCCACTGCAGCCCGTGTCAAGCATGTAGATGCCTGGGCATTCAGGTTGTACTAAAGTTCAGAACGTTAATGCCTCGCTTCATGCGCTGATGGCACAGCGTGCAAACCACTCGGGTCTTGTCGTCAGCACATTGTGTGAAGAAGTGCCATGCGAGGGAACTCCTTGAAGCTGCCTTTGGTGTGCTCGGTCCCTGGTGACGGTGGCCAGTAGCAGGCGAACTGTTTTGGCGTTGGCTGCTCTGCTTTTGCACACTGCTCCCTCTTTTGTAACGCTGTTGGCTCGGTCTCACCACTGCCTCTTCCTCTGAACTCTGAAAGTCAGTGGCACGACCTTCATTCCATGTGGGGTCTAGAACCTCATCATCCCCTGCATCGTCTTCCACCCAGTCTTCCTCCCTGACCTCCTTTTCGGTCTGCACACTGCAGAAAGACGCAGCAGTTGGATCCTGTGTTTCGTCATCAGAGACATGCTGAGGTGGCATTCCCATGTCCTCATCAGGAAACATAAGTGGTTGTGCATCAGTGCATTCTATGTCTTCCACCCCTGGGGAAGGGCTAGGTAGATGCCCTTGGGAAACCCTGCCAGCAGAGTCTTCAAACAGCATAAGAGACTGCTGCATGACTTGAGGCTCAGAGAGGTTCCACGATATGCACGGGGGTGATGTGACAGACGGGCATTGGTTTCAGGTGCCACCTGTGCGCTTTCTGCAGAAGACTGGTTGGGAGATAATGTGAACGTGCTGGATCCACTGTCGGCCACCCAATTGATTAGTGCCTGTACTTGCTCAGGCCTTACCATCCTTAGAATGGCATTAGGCCCGATCAAATATCGCTGTAGATTCTGGCAGCTACTGGGACCTGAGGTAGTAGGCTCACGTCCTCTCCCTGCACCAGAGGCTCCACCAACACCACTACTACGACCATGACCGCGTCCCTTATTAGATGTTTGCCTCATAGTTAACGTTAACCAAGCAAAGTAAAAAGTGGTTAAGTCTGTTAAAAATTATTAACCGCCAATAAAAACCCTTATGTAGGCTATATGACAGCGGAATTTGTGGCCTAAATTTCCCAGTAACTTATGCATGTCTAATCCCAGATGTGCAGTATATCAAAAAGTTTTTTAACCCCAGTAAGCAAAAAGCTGTAATTCTGGCCAAAATGTGACACTCACTTATGCACGTCTAATCCTAGATATGCACTATATGAAACAGATGTTTTTTTTCTTTCACCCCAGTAAGCAAAAAGCTTTACTTCTAGCCTAAATGTGTATCCTGTCCGTCAAAAATAGGACCTGTCCTATTTTTTTGACGGACAACGGTTCACGGACCCATTCCGTCAATGGGGCCGTGAAAGAACACGGATGCACACAAGATTGGCATCCGTGGCCGTAGGTTACTTTCATACAGACGGATCCGAAGATCCGTCTGCATAAAAGCTTTTGATCCGTACAATTAACCCCTCAGGTGTTGCACCTGAAGGGGTTAATTGTGCTATCATAGCCCCCTGTAAGAGATCCGGGGCTGCCAGGCAACAGGGGGCAGACCCCCCTCCCTCCCCAGTTTAAATTTCATTGGTGGCCAGTGCGCCCCCCCTCCCTCCCTCTATTGTAATGATAACATTGGTGGCACAGTGTGCGCCCCCCTTCCCCGCCGGCCCCCTCCTCCCTCCCTCTATTGTAATAATAGCATTGGTGGCACAGTGTGCGCCCCCCTCCCTCTATTGCATTAACATTGGTAGCAGTGTGCGCCCCCCCCCTCCTCCCTCTATTGTTTTAATACATTGGTAGCAGTGTGCTCCCCCCCTCCTCCCTCTATTGTTTTAATACATTGGTGGCAGTGTGCGCCCCCCCCTTCCTCTCTCTATTGTTTTAATACATTGGTGGCAGTGTGCGCCCCCCCCTTCCTCCCTCTATTCTTTTAATACATTGGTGGCAGTGTGCCACCTCCCCTTTCCCCCCCACCCCCCCAGATCATTGGTGGCAGCGGAGTTCCGATCGGAGTCCCAGTTTAATCGCTGGGGCTCCGATCGGTAACCATGGCAACGAGGACGCTACTGCAGTCCTGGTTGCCATGGTTACTTAGCCTTAGCAATAGTAGAAGATTCATACTTACCTGCTGGCTGCTGCGATATCTGCGTCCGGCCGGGAGCTCCTCCAATGCGCCGCACAGACCTGTCACTTACCAGTAGGAGGAGCTCCTGGCCGGACACAGAGATCGCAGCACCCAGCAGCCAGGTAAGTATGATGCTTCTACTCTGCTGCCACCAATGATGGGGGGGGGAGAGGGGAGGCCTCACACTGCCACCAATGCTATTATTACAATAGAGGGAGGGGGGGGCGCACACTGCCACCAATGCTATTATTACAATAGAGGGAGGGGGGGGGGGCGCACACTGCCACCAATGCTATTATTACAATAGAGGTGGGGGGGGCGCACACTGCCACCAATGCTATTATTACAATAGAGGGAGGGAGGGGGGGCGGGAGGGCACACACTGGCCACCAACGAGTTAACTACAGGGGAGAGAGGGGGGGGCCCACTGGCCACCAATGAGTTAAAAACAGGGGGGGGGTCTGCCCCCTGCTGCCAGGTGGCAGGGGGCAGTCATGTACACAGTTTTTTTGTATATTCTAACCTGAAGCGTCCCCATCACCATGGGAACGCCTCTGTGTTAGAATATACTGTCGGATCTGAGTTTCACGATGTAGCTCATATCCGACAGTATATTGTAACATAGAGGCGTTCCCATGGTGATGGGGACGCTTCAAGTTAAAATATACCATCGGATTGGAGAAAACTCCAATCCGATGGTATAAAAGAACTCCAGACTTTACATTGAAAGTCAATGGGGACGGATCCGTTTGAAATGGCACCATATTGTGTCAACGTCAAACGGATCCGTCCCCATTGACTTGCATTGTAATTCAGGACGGATCCGTTTGGCTCCACACGGCCAGGCGGACACCAAAACAACTTTTTTTTCATGTCCGTGGATCCTCCAAAAATCAAGGAAGACCCACGGACGAAAAAAAAAGGTCACGGATCACGGACCTACGGACCCCGTTTTTGCGGACCGTGAAAAAATACTGTCGTGTGCATGAGGCCTAATACTTATGGCCTAAATGTGACACTCATTTATGCATGTATAATCCCAGATTTGCACTATATGAAACAGATTTTTTTTCACCCAAGTAAGGGTACTTTCACACTTGCGTTTTTCTTTTCCGGCATAGAGTTCCGTCACAGGGGCTCTATACCGGAAAAGAACTGATCAGGCATATCCCCATGCATTCTGAATGGAGAGTAATCCGTTCAGTTTGCATCAGGATGTCTTCAGTTCAGTCGTTTTGACTGATCAGGCAAAAGAGAAAACCGTAGCATGCTACGGTTTTATCTCCGGCGAAAAAAACTGAAGACTTGCCTGAATGCCGGATCCGGCATTTTTTTCCATAGGAATGTATTAGTGCCGGATCCGGCATTCAAAATACCGGAATGCCGGATCCGTCATTCCGGTCTGCGCATGCGCAGACCTTTAAAAATGAAAAAAATGAAAAAAAAACGGATCCGTTTTGCCTGATGACACCGGAAAAACGGATCCGGTATTGCAATGCATTTTTCTGACTGATCAGGCATTTTTCTGACTGATCAGGATCCTGATCAGTCAGAAAAATGCCTGATCAGTCAGAAATAATGACATCCGTTTGCATACAGTTTGCCTGATCAGGCAGTCAGTTCAGGCAACGGAACTGCCTGCCGGAATCAAACAACGCAAGTGTGAAAGTACCCTAAGTAAAAAGCTGTATTTCTGGCCTAAATGTGACACTTACTTATGCATGTCTATTCCCAAATGTGCACTAGATGTGCACTATATAAAACACATGTTTTTTTTTTTCACCCCAGTAAGCAAAAAGCTGTATTCATGGCCTAAATGTGACGCTTCCTTATGCACGTCTAATCCCAGATGTGCACTATACGAAACAGATTTATTTTTTTCACCCCAGAAAGCAAAAAGCTGTGTTTCTGGCCTAAAAGTGACTTTCAATGGGTCCGTGGAAAAATCGGAAAATGCACCGTTTTGCAGCCGCATCCGTGATCCGTGTATCCTGTCCGTCAAAAAAATAAGACCTGTCCTATTTTTTTGACGGACAACGGTTCACGGACCCATTCAAGTCACTGTGCCACCAACGAATTATTACAATAGAGGGAGGAACGTCAAACGGATCCGTCCCCATTGACTTGCATTGTAATTCAGGACGGATCCGTTTGGCTCCGCACGGCCAGGCGGACACCAAAACAACTTTTTTTTCATGTCCGTGGATCCTCCAAAAATCAAGGAAGACCCACGGATGAAAAAACGGTCACGAATCACTGACCAACGGAACCCCGTTTTGCGGACAGTGAAAAAATACTGTCGTGTGCATGAGGCCTTAGGCAGGGAAAAAAAAAGGGAAAGTTAGTTTGTTCAACTTTGATTGCATCACCCTAAGTTAGGGTGTCTGGGGTCAACAGCACAGCTGTGTGACCCTAGAACCCCCAGGGGTGCTGCCACTTCGGACGGTTGATCAGCGGTTTTGAAATTTTTTTTTCCACATTTTTTGGCCTCTTTTAGTTATTTTTTATTTTTTTTCTGTTAAGTTTAGGATGAGTTCGTGAACACCCGTGCCCCCACACACACGCACACAAAATAAAGATTTCAACACACGCACATACACACGCAGACACACACTCCCCTATGGCCTGCCGGACGTTCTCGGCCGAGGAGGCATACGCCCAGCTTGCCTCTGACTCCGAGAGTCCCAGTGAGGATGAGGATGACCCCACATTCCTGTTGTCATCCGTGTCCTCCTCATCATCCAGCCCTGATGATAAGCCCCAAGGCGGCGGAGATGCTGCCAGGCAGAGCAAGGGGATCGCCATGTTAGGGACCCTGTGGCCCAGCCTGGTACGAGCAGCTCTGGGGCTCGTACTAGTTTCCCGGCCCACCAGTTAAATCCACTGGCGTACCCTACTGGTGAACTAGTCTGGTGTAGCCCAGAGCGATACGAGCCCGTGATTCCTGATTTTGTAGGCCAATCAGGAATCCAGATTTCCACAGTGGGCTACACTGAATATGACTTTTTTTGTCATTTTTTCAGTGACCCACTGGTAAATCTGATGGTGGAGCAGACGAATCTGAACGCCCAACAGTTCGTTGCTCAACACCCGGGCTCCTTTTTGGCCAGGCCTGGTGGCTGGATGCCGGTCAGTGCAGCCGAAATGAGGACATTTTGGGGCCTCGTGCTGCATATGGGCCTGGTCAAGAAACCCAGTGTCAACCTGTACTGATGTGGGGACATCCTATACCAGACCCCACTTTACAGTACGGCCATGACACAATCCCGGTTTGAGGCCATCCGGAAATGTCTGCATTATTCCGATAATGCAGCATGTCTCCCCCGAGGTGATCCTGCCCATGACCGTCTATATAAGATACGGCCGGTCATCGATCACTTTGGGGCCAAATTCATGGAGGCCTATGTATCTGGGAGGGAGGTCGCGGTTGATGAGTCTCTCATTGCGTTCAAGGGGAGACTCATTTTCCGCCAGTATGTGCCCGAGGTATGGCGTGAAGCTATACAAAATTTGTGAGAGTACCTCAGGGTACACTTACAAATTTCGTATATAAGAGGGGCGAGATTCCCGGATTCAACCCCCAGAATGTCCCCCCACTCTGGGTGCTACCGGGAAACTTGTGTGGGACCTTATGTACCCACTGCTGGATAAGGGTTACCACCTGTACATGGATAACTTTTATACCAGTATCCCCTTGTTCCAGTCCCTTACCACCAGATCCAAGTCCACTTGTGGGACCGTGCGTAAAAATCAACGCGGCCTCCCTGCCCTCCCTCTCCAGGTACCTATCCCCAGGGGTGAGACCCGTGCCCTTACCACTGGAAACCTGGACAAGAGGGATGTCCTCATGCTGTCTACAATTCATGGTAACGGCATCACCCCTGTCCCTGTGCGAGGTACCGCGGCAACGGTCCTCAAGCACGATTGTATCGTCGAATACAATCGGAATATGGGAGGAGTTGATCTCTCTGATCAAGTCCTTGAGCCATATAACGCCATGCGCAAAACCCGGGCATGGTACAAAAAAGTTGCGGTCTACTTTGTACAGGTTGCCATGTACAACTCTTCTGTACTATCCCGAAGAGCTGGCAGCACAGGGACATTCCTTCAGTTCTATGAGGCAGTCCTCAAGGCCCTGATCTTTTCGGACCGGGAAAGAGCAGGCCGGAGTACCTCGGGAACTGTAGGCGCCCCATACTGGAAAGAAGGGACAACCCCAAAAAAGGTGCAGAGTGTGTCACAGGAGGGGGATGCGGAAGGACACCACAACTCAATGTGACACATGCCCCGATCATCCGGGCCTCTGCATTATTGGTTGCTTCAGGGAGTATCACACTTCCATGGAGTACTACATTTATATCCCAATTTAGACATCGGATAAAAAAACTGGTTCTCAGACTTGAGAATTTTTAAAAGTAGACTTATTAGGTATCGACGCATCTGTAAGAATCTCCTTTATAAAAATATCCCATGACCTAGCCCCCCAGATTAACAGGGTTAACAACCAAACAAAAGTTAATATTTATTACCCTGATACTGCAGTGTACAGAAACGCCACATTTGTGGTCGTAAACTGCTGTATCAGTAAAAGGGAGGCCACAAAAGGAAAGGACCGACATGGTTTCTGGAAGGCCGATTTTGATGGCCTTTTTTATTGACACCATGTCCCTTTTGAAGCCCCCCTGGTGCCCCCCTAGAGTAAAAACTCCCTAAAAGTGACCCCATCTAAGAAACTACACCCCTCAAGGTATTCAAAACAAATTATACAAACTTTATTAACCCTTTAGGTGTTCCTCAACAGTTAATGGAAAATGGAGATGAAATTTCAGAATTTCAATTTTTGGTAACCTTGCCTCACAAAAATGTAATATAGAGCAACCAAAAATCATATGTACCCTAAAAATAGCCCCCCCAAAAATGCCACCTTATCGCGTACTTTCCAAAATGGGGTCACTTTTAGGGAGTTTCTACTCCAGGGGTGCATCAGGGGGGTTGAAACAGGACATGGTGTAAATAAACCGGTCCATAAAAATCAGCCCTCCAAACACCAAACGGCGCACCTTTCACTCTACGCCCCGCTGTGTGGCCGTACAGTAGTTTACAGCCACATATTGGGTGTTTCTGTAAACGGCAGAGTCAGGGCAATAAAGATACAGTCTTGCTTGGCTGTTAACCCTTGCTTTGTTAGTGGAAGAAAATGGGTTAAAATGGAAAACTAGACAAAAAAATTAAATTCTCAAATTTCATCCCCATTTGCCAATAACTCTTGTGCAACACCTAAAGGGTTAACAACGTATGTAAAATCAGTTTGGAATACCTTCAGGGGTGCACTTTCTTATATGGGGTTACTTTTAGGGAGTTTCTACACCAGGGGTGCATCAGGGGGGTTGAAACAGGACTCGGTGTAAATAAACGGTCCATAAAAATCAGCCCTCCAAAAACCAAACGGCGCACCTTTCACTCTACGCCCCGCTGTGTGGCCGTACAGTAGTTTACGGCCACATATTGGGTGTTTCTGTAAACGGCAGAGTCAGGGAAATAAAGATACACTCTTGTTTGGTTGTTAACCCTTGCTTTGTTAGTGGAAAAAATGGGTTAAAATGGAAAACTAGACAAAAAAAATGAAATTCTCAAATTTCATTCCCATTTGCCAATAACTCTTGTGCAACACCTAAAGGATTAACAACGTATGTAAAATCAGTTTTTAATACCTTGAGGGGTGTAGTTTCTTAGATGGGGTCATTTTTGGGTGGTTTCTATTATGTAAGCCTCGCAAAGTGACTTCAGACCTGAACTGGTCCCTAAAAATTGGGTTTTTGTAAATTTCTGAAAAATTTCAAGATTTGCTTCTAAATTTCCAAGCCTTGTAACATCCCTAAAAAATAAAATATCATTCCCAAAACAATTCAAACATGAAGTAGACATATTTTTTTTTACTTTATTTTACCAGTGTCATGAAGTACAATATGTGACGAACAAACAATCTCAGAACGGCCTGGATAAGTCAAAGCGTTTTAAAGTTATCAGCACTTGAAGTGACAGTGGTCATATTTGCAAAAAATGGCCTGGTCCTTAAGGTGAAATAAGGCTGTGTCCCTATGGGGTTAAAGAAGTTCATAAAAATATTACACATATAAAAATACTATTACAGTCACAAAAAACATAAATATCAATAGGATCTCTGTTATTTTATACACAAACAAGTTTACAAATGGGGTAGATAGAATTGGTGTAGCTCTACCTCTAATCCTACTTTAAAACTGAATTTGAAACCCACTGAATTTGATACTACTGAAGCTTGCACGGAAATCTCAGGTAATAAGGATAATACAACTTCTAATGCTCCTGAATACTATAAAAACTAAGGAGAAATAATAGTTAAAAATATACAGGAGATGGGCTTGTCGGAAATACAGAAAATTAACACAGAGTGAACACCAGGGGCAGGGCCGGTGCTACCATAAGGCAGACCAAGCTGACATGGAGGCTGATGGCTGACACGGGGGGCTGATGGATGGGGCTGATGGCTGACATAGCGGCATGATGGATGACATGGGGAACTGATGGATGACATGGCGGCATGATGGCTGACATGGGGGGCTGATGGATGAGGGCTGATGTCTGACATGGGGGTCTGATCTGATGAACATTGGGGGTCTGATTGCTGATCTGACCTGAGGTATAATGGAAAATATTTTTTTCTTTTTATCCTCCTCTAAAACCTCGGTGCGTCTTAGAGGGCGAAAAATACGGTCCTCAAACCAGCGATTGTCTGAAGCAGAGAGAAGATACAAGGACCACACAGAGGCCAGCTGCTGCAGACAGGACCAGGGCCAGATGAGCTGCGAGGAGGAAGGGGGGGGGGGGCGCCAAAATGTAGCTTCGCTTGTGTTGGCAAAAATCCTTGCACCGGCCCTGACCAGGGGTCACACAAATCATCCCTAATTACCAATGATTTAGATATGATTAATCTGTTTTCTTATCCTCTAGCATATGACCAAATCAGTGTCAGTAGGTAGTGACAGACACAGACAGCGTGCCCTAACTAAAACCCCACCCACTTTCCCTGTCTGCTTGCAGTGGAAGCTCTATGAAGCGAGTTTGCAACTGGTCGACGTTCCCTACTGCTTAGGTGCAAGACAAACAACACCAAGGGACAAAAACAGGACACAGAGACAGAGTCATAATGAAATGGTCAGACCCAGGAGGACAACATACCAAATAGAGAGACAGAGAGTACTCAAGTAGCCAAGACAAGATCAGAACCAGACTGGAAACTCAGTACCAATACGATAGAAAGAGAGTGGTCAAAACAATAGAAATCCAACATATGCAACCAGGAACACAGCTAGTGTGTCAGAGACTATCACTGACACTGGTATATAGCCAGGAAGGGGTTTAAATAGAGCACCAAGTTCAAGGATCAGAACCTGATACTGATTTCCTGTAAGGAAATTATGTCTGTATCCACACACGTTTACATATATGTATTAATTCAGCCTTATATGCTTGTATTAAAGTATACAGAGTTCTTCTTTAAAGGAAGTAACAACAAGGTCTAGTAACACAAGCTAACAGGAAATGGCTGTCTGAAGCTCAAAACCGCATGGCTAGAAAGAGATATGCATGCTTTGCAAAAGAATGCCACATTTATGATGAAGGTATCTGGAGAGAGAATTGCTGAATGCATGACATCATAGCTGCAGAAACATATATATGCATATATACATATATACCTTTTCACACTTATATCTAACATGTGCATTAGACATTTACTGTAATATGGGTTATATAAGCATCTTTTATATTGACGTTCATCTTTGGTTTAGATAAGTGAAGGATGTTTTATCAGATAAATGTTGGTACAAAATAAACAAGGATGATTCCGCGAAATATTTGAACAGAGCGAAGGTTGACAAACATGGTGGTTAGATATCTAAATTCTAAGAATTATAAATGCGTCACATATGTACCTTGTTTCTAGGAAATTATCATGACTTTTTTTACTTTGGCTGTATAAAGATGAAATTGATCAATTCGTTACCTGATTGGATTAAACTTAGGGGAGGTATATGCTAATTTTGTGGTTTGAAGCTATAAATTTTCTACGATGTCAAAATAAAGGAGCAACCATTTTAAACCTATCAACGTGTATTGGTCTTCAGTGGTTGTCCGGCCGGTGATTCACCCACAGACAAACCAGGGGCTCCTTTCAATTGGTAGCAGAGGATGGTTCACTGACTATCCAGGTGAGTAATAATTTCTGCCACTATTTATGTTGGTTGGAATGTTTCTCTCCTGGATACGGTGGATATCTGATGTATACTGGATGGCAGGTTAGTTGATGGCAGGTTAGTTTAGTGTTCATATGACTGTGGGACAGACACGAGGCAGCACTCAGTGTTCTGCGTATCCTGATAGGAGCGGCGTCTCCTATAGGCACAGTGGTTGGCAGGGGATGTTGTTCCAGGAACATACATCATATTGATGGCAGGGAATTTTCCGAATGTAGAACTAGTCTCTTCGGACGTTGGCAGGGATTTTTCAAGTGGGAATTAGTCTCACTTGACGGTTTATTGAGTTACAGGATAACTCCGGATATATGTGAATGAGTTAAAGGATAACTCTGGATTTATGTGAAACAAGGAAACAAGGTACCTGGAATATATGTAAAGGAAAAAGTGAGGGAAACGCATACATCTCAATGCAGATGTTGGTTTCTAACTCACTAGGATTGTCTGTGGAGTGAATTGTTTAAAGAACATAACTGTACGGTTATAACTTGGAAGGTGACATTGATTACTGCAGTCTATTAAGTCCATAAATGGTGTTGCCCATATTAGATATTTTACACGTGTGATAAGAATATTGTACTGGTGGAAAATCTGATTGTGCTGGCTTAATTGATCAGTACTAACACAATTACTTGCTGCTATTAAATTGCTGCTTTTTCTACGCTGCTATTTCCACCTCACTGTTTGCTGCTCAAATATATATATATAGAGTTCATTGTCAATTGCATTAAACATTATGGGTAACAGCGTGGGAAAGGATCTGGATGGTGAGCCAGAGACCAGACCCACACCGTTACATTTTGTATCAGGCACCTGTGGGATTAGTGTAACTGATCCATTTTGGGTAAATATCTGTGACCGCAGTCAGCAACTGTGTATTACGCAGATCAGCGATGTAGGTCCTCGCAATGAAGGGGACTGGGAGGAGGTTAAAAAAATGGTGGGGCTTCACCCGAAATATAACTATCCAGCCGGTGCCTGGGATGAAAATTATATGAAAACATGTTTTAAGAAATGGGAGAAAGCATTAAAAGAGTATAGAAAGAGATTTCCACCCCTAGAGTACCTGGAGTAATGCAACCCCTGACAGACATATTTTCCAAACTCGCTCTAACACCTGAGGAAGGGGATAATAGAGGCACACAACTACAGCTCCCCATGATCACTGTAGGTGACACTGAAGTCCATATCCCTCTTCCTTTAGGATTAATGAAAGAACTGAAGGATATGTGTCCCAATCTAAAAAAGGACCCTAGAGCAGCAGCTATGTTTCTGCAGAAGTATACTGCAGGGAGCCAATTAACAATGGAGGATATTCAGATAATACTCTCAGCCATAGACCCAGACACTGGCTCCCAAATCAATCCAGAAGAGATAAAGAAGGCATCAGAAAAAGAAGTTAGGGATGCAGGACAGGAAGTTGGCCCCAATGTTTGGAAAAAGTTTTGAGATAAGATAGGAGTAGAATGGATGAAAAGATACAAAGGAGATTCAGGCTTACACACAATGCTAAATACAAAACAAGAGCCGAAAGAGGATTTTTATAGTTTCTGTAAGAGACTGTTGGATCTCTACAGTAGTACAGGGATGAATGCACCTGAATTGTTCAAGACTACATGTATGAATAATGGGGACCCTAAGACAACGCAGCTAATAAAATTAGTGAATAACGAATGGCTTACTCAATCGGTGACAGAATTTATGGAGGACATAGCAAAACGCTCAGCCTCTGGTGTTTTTAATCAAAAGGGAGGAGTATTCCCATTGTTAATGCAGCAGGACATACAACAGGAGTCTATATTATCAGGTGGGGAAAGCAATTACATGATGATGTCAGGTTTCTCCCGGGGAAGGGATAATAGAGGAGGTCCGAGAAGTAGGGGCCAGGCAAATTACCCGGGAAGAGTAGAAAGAAATCAGAAACAGGGCTGTTTCATTTGTGGGAGTCTAGGTCACTGGAGGCGGGAATGTCCAAAGGTTAGAGATGAAGAAAGGAGAGGATACAGAGGGAGAGGCGCCTCAGACTACCGAGGGGGACCCAGACAACAGGAAAGACAGCAAGATATGACAAGAAGACAACCCCAGGGAGATCTTATTAACATACACTGGCCAGCACAGGATGGGGGGAGTAGACAACCTAATCTGCAATCAGATTTACGGAGGTGGTCTGAGCATGAGCACGGTCCCCACGGGGGAACAATCACTATTAGGGATGCCCAGAACGAGTCCCGTCCTTCATTATGCATTTTGTTCCAACTGATTGGCAAGTTTTACCACAAGTAATACTGCAAATTGATGGTATTAAAGTTAATTTATTGCTTGACACCGGAGCAACGACTTCAAGCGTAAACAAAATAGACTTCATTAATGACAAATGCACCGAAGGAAGTTCTATGGGTATTAATGGGACGACAGTGATACATAAGGTGACAGCACCGCTCCCGGTTTGTACTCTTACGGGGGAACTAGTGACGCACATGTCTTTTGCAGTCCTGCTAGAATGCCCCGTTTGCCTATTAGGAAGGGATCTAATGGCAGCATTACAGATTTCATTAGTTTTTGACAAAAAGGGAAGACTGACAGCGACCTCAATGAAATGTGACCTGACAAACCCAAAGAGACGTGACATGAATGGGTTCTTTTTAAGCATACCAATGTCCCTGGAAAACCATCCAATTTGGGCAAAATGTAAAGACTCAGTAGGAACGATTAACTGTGAGCCCTACCGGCCCTGTTTGAAGGAGGGGGTTATGCCAACCTTTCAAAAACAATATCCATTGAGTGAGGAAAAGTTAGAGGGTATAAGGCCGCAAATTGAGAAATACTTGCAGATGGGAATTCTTAGGAAAATTGTCAGTCCCTGGAATCCCCCGATCAATCCTGTAAAAAAAAAATAATGGCACATGGAGATTGGTACAGGATCTAAGGAAGGTAAACAAGGCAATTATCCCACTTCCCCCCTTGGTGGCAGACCTTACAGCTGTGTTTGGTGCCATTCCTGCGGGATCCAAATACAACACTGTAGTTGACCTCAGTAATGCGTTCTTTTCCATACCAGTGGCTTGGGATGCACAAAGTCTTTTTGCTTTTCAGTGGGCTGATGATGGTCAGGTGACTTGGACCCGTCTCCCACAAGGTTTTGGGGATAGTCCAGCAGCCTTTTCTATTGTATTAAAGGCTACATTGGAAGATTGGGAACCAAAGAGGGGATCCACCTTAATACAGTACACAGATGACCTTTAACTCTCCAATTCGGAGTTAGAAGCCTGCGAAATAGATTCACGGAGTTTATTAGACCACTTGGCAAGCAAAGGACACCTGGCCTCGAAGAAGAAAATCCAATATGCAAGTACCCAGGTAGAGTATCTGGGGTGCATAATAGAGGCAGGAGAGAGAAAGATCTCACCCGCTAGAGTCAAGGCAGTGACCTCCCTAAGCAGGCCAGGGGAAAAAGCTACAATGCTGTCCTTTCTAGGGTCAATAGTGTATTGTAGGCAGTGGATCCCTGATTGCTCCCATTGGGATTCAATCCTAAGAAAAACTACACTCACAGAAGCACCAGGTAGTGGAGTGGACAGAGGACAGAGTAGAAGCCTTTGAGAGATTGATTCGGTCCTTGACCCAAGCCCCAGCCTTGGCCCTGGCAGATTATGGAAAGCCATTCCAATTATACTGTGTAGTATCGGGAGAAACCTATGCAGCGGTTTTGACACAGACACATGGGGGAAGAAACAGGCCAGTTTCATACCTATCGAGAAAATTACCTCCTGTAGTTCTTGGAATGCCTCACTGTCTCCAAGCATTAGCAGCCGCGGCCATGTCAGTAAAAGATGCTACTAAGATAGTCCATGGAAATGTAATGGAACTTTTCACCACTCATACAGTTTTGTCCCTCCTTCAAAACATGACCACACAACACATGACAGCTCAGAGACTGTCCGGATATGAGACCATATTACTCAGTACGGCAAACCTGGTGATAAAGACATGTCCAGACACCTCACCAGTGATAAGATTTTTGCATACACTTTTGAGACTTAAGTGTGAAGGTTCTGACGAACAAGTAGACCCAATACCTGAACACAGATGTGATGAAGTGATCTTGTCATGCACAACACCTAGGAAAGATTTAAAGGACACACCACAGACTGACAGTATAGATGTTTTTGTGGATGGATCATGCACAAGACCAGATGACAGGACATATCAAACAGGTTACGCTGTGGTCATGCTCCCAAATCAAGTGATAGAAGCTGAGCCAATTGTCACAACGTCGGCACAACAAGCTGAGCTGGTAGCGCTCACAAGAGCCTGTGAAATATTCGCAGGACACAAAGTGAATATTTATACTGACAGTAGCTATGCATTTGGAACAGTGCATGATTATGCATTAATATGGAAAAATAGGGGATATATCTCAGCAGATGGGAAGCAGATAGCGAATCAGAAATACATAGATCAGTTGCTACATGCAATTCAGTTGCCAGAAGCTATTAGTGTGATAAAAGTGAAAGGACACTCTGCAAAAGGAGATTATCAAGCTATGGGAAACAACTTAGCAGACAGAGCAGCGAAAATGGCAGCCAAGAGAGACACGAGAAGGGAAAGTAAGTTATTATTCATGACAGATTTTGAAAGTGAAAACTGGGTGTCAGTAGTATATCAACTTCAGAAGCAGTCTACCAATGAGGACATCAAGTATTGGAAATCTCAGGGACTGCAGATGACAGGTACAGGTATATGGACAAAAGATCGGATATTGGGGGTTCCCACTGCATCAGCACCGCTCCTAATATCCTATCTTCATGGTCCTGGACATTTGGGAAAACAATACATATCAGAACATTACAAGTCACTGTTCTGTACACACCAATTGCAAAGATTGATAGACGATCTGGTCGACTCATGCATGACTTGTGCACAGAATAATGTTCAAGGAAAAGCACACGGAAGACATGGGAATCTACCACCCCTTACAGGCCCTCTGCAAGATTTGCAGATGGATTACACACACATGCCAAAGCAACCCGGGAATATAAGATATCTCCTTGTAATAGTCTGTAGGTTCTCCGGATGGTGTGTAGCCATACCTACTTCAGGAGAAACAGCTGGTGTGACAGCTAGGGCATTGATAAATCAATGGATTTCAGTGTATGGACTCCCTCGGGTAATTCATTCAGATCAGGGACCTACTTTCCAGTCCAAACTAATACAAGAACTGACGAAGATTCTGGGTTTCCAGTGGAAGCTCAATATAGTCTATCACCCACAAAGCGCAGGAGTCGTGGAAAGAATGAACCGAACCATTAAGGATAGGTTAAAAAAGGCTACTTCGGGAACATTGAAGGATTGGCTGAAATTTCTACCCGCCATTCTCTACCAAATAAGAACGACACCAAATAAACAGACAGGGTTGTCACCTTACGAAGTGTTATTCGGTAGACCCCCTAATACCCGTGAGGAACCAGATATTGACAGTAACATTTTTGCCTTGCAGGAGCAGTACGTGAAACATTTGGTAGGTATACTCTCGGAAAATCATGATAAGGTTGCTGTCACCTTTCCTCCTCTTTCCACAGACCCAACTCATCCATTCTTGCCCGGAGACAAAGTTCTGGTGAAACAACTGGCTGCCCGCCACAAGACTGGTCCAATATACCAAGGTCCATTTGAGGTTCTGAGAGTTGCTCGAACGGCTGTCCTTACTGACCAGAGTCCACAGTGGATACACGCCAGCCGGCTCAAGAAGACACCGGAAGGAGTCCTGAAGGAATTTCCCGGACAAGCATGAGTCTTTTGGACAAGATGCCTTCAAAGGAAATGACTTTGATCATACCCCCAAGCCTGCAAAGTAGATATGAGCGATGGCTAAGAGGCTATCCTAAACCACTTTGTCCAGAGGATCCAAAGACTATGCAGGACTTGTATGAGGAAGAATTCATGTTCAGGGAATATACCAATGAACTAGAGACTGAGGACTTGAAAGATCAAAACTTTCCTGAACCATTTAGTAAGCAGATGATTCAGAGAATGAAAATGGTGTGTGGTATAAGGAGTGATCATATGGAATGGGAATTCCATATGATCAAAGAGGGGATTGTAAGGAAATTATGTCTGTATCCACACACGTTCACATATATGTATTAATTCAGCCTTATATGCTTGTATTAAAGTATACAGAGTTCTTCTTTAAAGGAAGTAACAACAAGGTCTAGTAACACAAGCTAACAGAAAATGGCTGTCTGAAGCTCAAAACCGCATGGCTAGAAAGAGATATGCATGCTTTGCAAAAGAATGCCACATTTATGATGAAGGTATCTGGAGAGAGAATTGCTGAATGCATGACATCATAGCTGCAGAAACATATATATGCATATATACATATATACCTTTTTACACTTATATCTAACATGTGCATTAGACATTTACTGTAATATGGGTTATATAAGCATCTTTTATATTGACGTTCATCTTTGGTTTAGATAAGTGAAGGATGTTTTATCAGATAAATGTTGGTACAAAATAAACAAGGATGATTCCGCGAAATATTTGAACAGAGCGAAGGTTGACAAACATGGTGGTTAGATATCTAAATTCTAAGAATTATAAATGCGTCACATATGTACCTTGTTTCTAGGAAATTATCATGACTTTTTTTACTTTGGCTGTATAAAGATGAAATTGATCAATTCGTTACCTGATTGGATTAAACTTAGGGGAGGTATATGCTAATTTTGTGGTTTGAAGCTATAAATTTTCTACGATGTCAAAATAAAGGAGCAACCATTTTAAACCTATCAACGTGTATTGGTCTTCAGTGGTTGTCCGGCCGGTGATTCACCCACAGACAAACCAGGGGCTCCTTTCAGATACTGCAGGTCATGGCTCGGCACTACATTAGTCAGAACACCAGCACACAGGAATAGATCAGCTGACCGAGCAGCCTATGGCTAGTATCCTCCAGCACATGCTCGCTGTGGAGAGAAAAAGCATTTCATCCTATTGCTAAGGACATGGTCAGTCACCACGGGGTCTGGCTTTGCAGTGTGTCTCTCCTGGCACAGTCGCGCCGAAACTGGGGGTCTCGCCACTGGAGCCCAGACAGTTAAGTTTGTGATAATTTCATCCTATGCGATTTGAATATTATTATTTTTTTATTACTGGATATTAACAGGTTTATACAATGTCTTAAAGGGGTTGCCTTATTTCAGCAGATGGCATTGATCATGTAGACAAAGTTAAAATACTAATGTAAAAGTTAAAGGTGTTTTATGACATTTTAATACGGATGACCTATCCCCTGGATACGTAGGTCATCAGTATATGATCAATGGGGGATCCCCTCACCGATCAGCTGTTTGAGAAGGTACCAGCACTCTTGTGAGTGCCACGGCCTTCTGTCAGCTTTTCCGAGGCCAGTGACGACATGTTAAAAAGTCACATGGCCTAGATAGAGCTCAGTCCCATAGAAGATAATGGGGCTGAGCTGCAATAGCAAGTACAGCCACTATTCAATGTAAGGCGTAGAGGTTGGTAAGCTGCGAGAAGGCACAGCTGATCAGCAGGGGTCCCAGGTATCAGACCCCCCACTGATCAAATACTGATGACCTATCCAGAGGATAGGTCATCAGTATTAAAGGGTCAGAAAACCATTTTAAAGCACTTCCTAATGTATTGTGATTGTTCATATTGCCTTCTTTTCTGACTTGATTCATTTTTCTATTGCATTATACACTGTTTGTTTCCAGGGCTTACAACTAACCTGCAATCAGCAGCTGTGGCAGTGCTTGCACGCTATAGAAAAAAGAGCTGACCTCTCTGCTGCAGCAATGGCAGTAACCCCTAAATCAAGCCAGCAAAGGAGGCAATATGGGCAACCACAATATATTAGTTAAGTGCCTTGTATTAACTTTGTATACATGATAAATGCAATTTTCTGAAGTTAGGCAATCACTTTAAGGTGAAATGACATTTCACAGAATACAAAATACAATGGGGGAGAGATATCAAAACTGGTGTAAAAGAAAACTGGCTTTGTTGGCCATACCAACCAATCAGATTTCACCTTTCATTTCTCAAAAGAATTATGAAATGTTGATGACAGGAATCATCCTGCTATGTCTGTTTAGTTCAGATTGTCTTGCCCTCAAGTTCTCCCTCAGTTAAGATGGTGGATCGTGTCTCAGCTGGGTGCCATCTTACTTCCTGTTTCACATTTAAACCTCTCAAGCCTGTTACTAATTGCTTGAGTATTGTGTTTAGCTTCTGCCCGTGCAGTCCTCTTGCTTGGAACTAGCTCTCTGGTTTGTTCCTCCTACTTGCGGTTTGCCCTGCTACTTTGTGACATCCTGCTACCTCCTGTTGCCGACCCGAATTGCTTGACTACGTTCCTGTGCCGCCTGCCCTGACCCATTGCTCGTCTAACCTCGGCTCTGCTTCATCCTTCGGTCCTGCACCGTTACTACCGGTTACGGCTCCTCCTGCTTGGCTCTGCTACATCCTTCAGTCCTGCAACCTCCTATTCAAGACTCCAGTGTTTCCTGTGTACAGGCCTTGTCCCTGCCATTGGATTTCAGCAGTATTTCACTAATATTTTGACAGTTGAACTGCTTCTATTAATCAGTATGTGTTGAAATATCAAAACAGTCTATCAAACAGAATTAGAGATGAGTGAAGTTTTAAAAATATAATTTAGTAACTTTGCTGAGATTGGCCAAGAAATTCTATTAGTTCCAAATTAATTAGTTACAAATCCCTATAAATCAGGAATACCTGGGCCACATTGCTTTATGGTATGGCCACACAGAGGGGCTGTGCTGCGGGAGGTTGCAACCATGCTGTGGTGAAAAACCATGGGGCCAATTAGCCCGCAGCTGCCTTTCATTTCATCTAATTTCGATGAGAATATGTCACCATGAACATCCAGCTCCTCCTCTCTCTGCATCTTACAAACCTATCTAGGACATCGAGACTTTGAAGGATGATTTGGAAGAAGTAAAGCCAGCAAAAAATGAGGATGGTCACCATTCAGACCTGGTGCCCCTAAGGGGTGCAAACTGGATGGTATTGGTTGGCATTCTGGCAGTGGAATAATATAGGCTTCCATCATATTGGTAATGAATTACATATCTTAGTTTGCCGCTATCTACAGGTGGTCTAATATATAGAAGCATTTATCTAGGTCACTTTGAGGAAATTGGTAGCTTTGAGGTTTCTTGCCTTCCCATGGATCAACTTTGCAAGATAATAGGCTGAATCGGATGGATGGATGTATTTTTCAGCCTTACAAATTATGTTACTTGTCTTGTATAAGGGTATGCCCACATGTAGCGTAAACACTGTTCATTGCCTGGGGAACATTCTGTAGCAGTTCTTATCCACACACTATGTAAAAATTCTGCAATGGAAATTGACCTGGAATGTGTATTTTAAATCCACAGCATGTCAATTTATGCTGCAATGATTCAAAAATATGCATTGGAAATTCTTCTATGAAATAGTTTCAAAATTGTCCCATGTAACCTTAACCCTAAAGCTAAAGCTTCTAAAAGTTACTGTGGAAGCAGGATACATAAATCATCATACTGCACTTATTGAAGTTCAAACATGTATATACTTGCACTGTGTCATTCATAGATAGGGAGTGAGTCACAAATCAAAATTAAGATGAGAGTTATGGCCTGTCGAACACCTTTACTTAAAAGTAATGAAAATGACTAATACTAAATACTTTACATGAAATTCAAAGAACACATAATGTACACACACATGTTCAGCCTTACCTATAACTTTCTGGAAATCATCTTCTGTGCCTTTGTTACGGTCAGTGCTGGCTTTAATCATTTTATTAGTCTTCCATGGTTTAGAGCTTGTCGTTTGAGCATCTGAACCCATTGGGGTTGCTTTGCTTGTGTGAACAGAGTTGGATATAGTTGGTGGAATTTGTATGACTATTGATGAATCTTTAGCCTGTGTTGTGATTACAGTTGTGTCAGCCTCTGTGTTTTCACTCTGTGTTTGTACTGTTGTAGATTGTTCTGTAGTTATTTGTTGCAAAGAAACAGTTTGCATTGTTGATGTTGAGACAGTGTCCAGTAACTTTGCAACAGATGATATAAAAATATCCTTAGTAGACAAGTCAGATCGTTGTGTATGTCCTTCCATATAATTTGAGGTAAATGATTCTTTTGTTGGAATGAGATCCTCTGTGTTACTGACATGCTGGAGCTCATGCTTTATGAGTTGATCTTCAATCAACATGTCAATGGTATTATCTCCACTGTATGACTCATCTTCTGTCACTGAAAAATATATTTAAAAAAATTCAGCAGTATAATTTTATATAACCATAAACTGAAAATGACTCCAAAATAAATACTTGCTTAGATTAAAGGAATGCTTATCAAAACAATTCTGTAAAAAAAGATTATGGTATAGCAATATTTGTGTTAAACCAAGGTTGCACAATGACATTAAAGGAACAACTTTCATAATTTTTGACATTGATCACCATGGATCCAGAGAATGAGTTCATCCAGGTCCCAGCCCTATTGTAGATCCTCCATTTAAATGGATTAAAGTTATTTAAGCACTCATATTGAACTATGTTTAGATATGCACACATTTCTTAAATTTTAACCCAAATCAAAAGTGCTTCAATCGCCCTTAAAAGTTGTCGTTGACAATATGGAGTTTAGTAGGCTTTTTACACAAGAGACAGCATTAGTAATGTCAGAGTGATAGTGACATATATGGCTATGGGTAAATAAATTTTTGCTGGTGGTAACAAACAGCATGCTTAAAAACACACTGAACTGTCAGATTTGTTATGCAAATGTTCTAAAAATAACCCCTTCTTGGGGGTAGATACCTGGCTGTGTTTATATAAAAACAATTGTATAGAGAAAAATTGATTGTTCTGAACAAGCAGCTCAAAAATGATCTCTTATTGGGACAAGTGCATGCCCCTGTTTGAACACACAAAGTAGTACTGAAAAAAGCAATGGCTTGTTCTGAACAAGTAGTTCCTTTTTCAGCAGGAGCAGTGCAGTATGTAACCTGACAGAAAAGGTAGCAGATGTGTGGCTGTATAGGGGTACTAGTAGAAGCAGTAGTATTTACCACAACAGCAGCAATACAAAATTGAACCTGACGTGCAGGTGATGTGTGGCTGTGTAGGCACAACAGTATTTTATTCACAATTGCTGCACGGCACATGTGTCAACTTGCCCAAATTCAATGCCGCCAACAAATTGCTTACGTTGTCACACACCACTTTGCCGATCTCCAGTTGGTGCGGGGTCAGCCACTGATCCACCTGTGCATTCAGGGCATACAGGAGTGCTGGTCCGGTGTGACTCTCTGCTTTCAGGCAAGTGAACCCCAAGACGGTGTGACACTGCCGAATCCGGTATGGGGAATAGCCCCTGGGGAGCTGGGGGGGGGGGAGGGCGTTGATGTGGAGCAAGACGCAGCAGCAGAAGAGGACTCAGCCGAGGAGGTTATGGAAGAGGATGGAGTAGAAGGAGTAGAGGAGGTGGCAGCAGGCCTGCCTGCAAGTCGTGGCAGTGTCACCAACTCCTCTCCAGAGCCACGCATTCCATGCTTGGCAGCCGTCAGCAGGTTTACCCAATGCGCAGTGTAGGTGATATACCTGCCCTGACCGTGCTTTGCAGACCAGGTATCAGTGCTCAGATGGACCCTTGCTCCAATACTGTGGGCCAGACATGCCATTACTTCCTTTTGCCTAATCGAGTACAGGTTGGGGATTGCCTTTTGTGCAAAGAAATTTCGGCCGGGTACCTTCCACTGTGGTGTTCCAATAGCAAAAATTTTTTTGAAGGCCTCAGTCTCCACCAGCTTGTATCATAAAAGCTGGCGGGCTATGAGTTCCGACAAGCCAGCTGTCAGAGGCCGGGCAAGGGGGTGACTTTGTGACATTGGCTTCTTACGCTCAAACATGTCCTTGACAGACACCTGACTGTGGGCAGATGAGCAGGAACTGCTCAAGGCGAGAGGCGGAGTGGAGGGTGGTTGAGAGGGGGCAAGGAGGACAGCAGTGGTTGACGTGGCTAAAGATGCTGGACCAGGAGGAGGATGGTGGCTTTGAGTTTGTGTGCTGCTTGTACTCATGTGTTGATCCCATAGGCGTTTGTGATGTGCGATCATGTGCCTTCGCAAAGCAGTTGTACTTAGGTGGGTGTTGGACTTCCCACGACTCAGTTTCTTTTGGCACAGGTTGCAAATGGCATCGTTGTTGTCAGAGGCAGACACACAAAAAAAATGCGACACTGCTGAGCTCTGCAATGACGGCATTCTGGTGGTTGCAACAGCATGCGTTGATTGGCGTGCTGTCTGGCTGACCCCGGGTGCCGATACATGCTGTCTGACTGTGCCACTAGCTCCTTGCGATGATCTCCCCCTGCTTCCAACTCGTCTCCTCCTCCTCTCTGTTTCCCCATCTGAACTTTCCCCCTGTTCTTCTTCTCTTCAAGCGGGCACCCACGTGACATCCACGGACACATCGTCATTATCAACCGCTTCACTTGTATCTGACAACTCAGCAAAATAAGCAGCAGTGGGTACGACATCATCATCATCACACCGTACGTCCATGTGTGTAATGCTGCCTGATTGAGACATAACCCTGTTATCTACATCATCTGGCAATAATGGTTGCACATCACTCATTTCTTTCAACTGATGTGTAAATAACTCCTCTGACAGATCAAGTGAAACCGCTGTGGTGCTAGTGTTGGTGGTGGCGGCAGGCGGGCGAGTCGTAACTTGAGAGGTGCCCGAAGCTGAGCTGGAGGAGGATGGTGCGTCAAGGTTCCGAGCGGAAGCTGTAGAAGATTGGGTGTCCTGTGTTAGCCAGTCAACTATGTCAGGGTATGTGGCCTCTGAACACTGGGCATTTTTCTAGGGCCAAAGGGAATCACAGCACCACGACCACAGCGGCCCCTGTGCGGGGTGGTCTGCCTCTGCTTGTCATTTTTTTTAGATTAGTTTAGTTGTAGAGTTGAGCGAACACCTGGATGTTCGGGTTCGAGAAGTTCAGCCGAACTTCCTGGAAATGTTCGGGTTCGGGATCCGTACTCGACCCGAACTTCGCCCCAAACCCGAACCCTATTGAAGTCAATGGGGACCCGAACTTTTCGGCACTAAAAAGGCTGTAAAATAGCCCAGGGAAGGGCTAGAGGGCTGCAAAAGGCAGCAAAATGTAGGTAAATCCCCTGCAAACAAACGTGGATAGGGAAATGAATTAAAATAAAAATAAAATAAATTAAAATTAACCAATATCAATTAGAGAGAGGTCTCATGGCAGAGAATAAGGCTTCATATCACGCACCACTGGAACAGGCCACTGTCAGATATTTAGGCCCCGGCACCCAGACAGAGGAGAGAGGTCCCATAGCAGAGATTCAGGCTTCATGTCACCCAACACTGGAACAGGCCACTGTCAGATATTTAGGCCTCGGCACCCAGACAGAGGAGAGAGGTCCCATAGCAGAGATTCAGGCATGGGCGTGTCTGTTTCCTGCAGCTGAGGTAGAAGGTGTGTGTGCAGCAGCTCCTGACAACTTCCACCTCGTTAAGGCCCCAGGGAGATTTTTCATCACCTTAATCCCCTGGGAGGGACCAGGCTTGTGGGGAGGTTTTCCACCTTTCTCCCCAGCCCAGGCCCTGCCTCTCCTTAGGGAGATGGTAGGGGCCTGGGCTATGCGCTCAGGCAAGGCCCAGGATCCTGCTTTCCGGGGTAGGCCGGCGGGAGGTAGGGGAGGCGAGTTACCAGCCTCTGCTCCATCTTCCGCTCCGGGGGTCAGAAGATCAAGCAGGGGTCATGTGGAGGTGTCCCCTGTGGCCCCCAGGGGTGATGATGTGAAGACCACCAGCCAGTCCGGGGGGGTGGACAGTAACCCTCCAAGAAGCGAGTGGAGAGGCGAGTGGAGTGCTCCTGGAGGTGGGCTGGGAGCGGTGGAAGCTGACTGGGGCAACATGAGGCCTCAGGAGGCAGTCACCACATACAGCTCCCGTATCACGGCCTACCTCCGGGAGTATGAAGAAACTGGAAAGCTGCTAAAAAGACTCCGAAATGAGTTAAAGCTAGAAAGAGTCAAGGCGAATAAAGCCTCCAAGATTAAGAGGCCAGAGATTTCGGCCAGGATTAAAAACCTAAAGGAAGAGATACAACTACAAGAAGCAAGAAGGATGGTTATCCTGAAAGGTAGTGGCCCCTTTCAAGAGAAGCTAAAGAATGAGGAAAGGTGGGATACAAATAGCTGGGGGCACCTCCAACAATAGAAAAAGAGTGCCGGCTCACGGTATGAAATAGACGATGCAAAAGAGAAGAAAAAGAATACCGAAACGAGAGCCGCACATCTAAAATATAACAAATTTATTGGAAAAGACAGACACAACACAAAATGATTAAAAATTGTCGTATACAACAAATCAAGGCTATGTAAACCATATATCAGTACATGCCATCCTGGCTCACCACAGACATATGGGCAAACCCCCACATCAATTAATAGATAACAATAAAGTGCATGTAATCCATCAACAGGAATGAAAAATTCAAAATACTTATCATAAAAAGTATATCATGATGGGGGGCCTGCGTGGCGGTCAGGAGAAGAGCCCAACGCGTATCGCCAGACTTGCTAGCTTCCTCAGGAGTCCTTAGGCACTCCTGAGGAAGCTAGCAAGTCTGGCGATACGCGTTGGGCTCTTCTCCTGACCGCCACGCAGGCCCCCCATCATGATATACTTTTTATGATAAGTATTTTGAATTTTTCATTCCTGTTGATGGATTACATGCACTTTATTGTTATCTATTAATTGATGTGGGGGTTTGCCCATATGTCTGTGGTGAGCCAGGATGGCATGTACTGATATATGGTTTACATAGCCTTGATTTGTTGTATACGACAATTTTTAATCATTTTGTGTTGTGTCTGTCTTTTCCAATAAATTTGTTATATTTTAGATGTGCGGCTCTCGTTTCGGTATTCTTTTTCTTCTCTTTTGCAAAGAATGAGGAAAGGTTCTCTGAGATGGCCCAGGCAAGGCAGTAGGCAGTCCTGGAAGGAAGAGCCAGAGGAAGACTTGGGGGAGCAGACTCTGGAAGCAAGCCTGCCAGCGGGGCAGAGATGCCAGCAAACAAATCTGCCCCCCGCGAGTTCAGAGGAGGACTACAGCGAGAGAAACCCAGGCGGTCAGCTGATGGAGGAGATCCGTCACCTGGAATCCCCAAGAATCCGAGAAGAAGGGTTTGTTTTTGGTGACGATCTGTTGGAGGAGGATCCAATAGGCAAAAATCATAACAAACAAAGAAGACTTCAGTAGAGATGAGATATGTGTATGTGCCTCACCAGCTGTGTTCCGGGCCGACTGCAGGGTCAACTCGGGACGCAGCACCCACTAACCCCCCTAGCACGGTCTCTGTAGTGGTATTGGAGCACGGGAGTGGGGAGAGGAAAGGAGCTAAGATGGCGTCGAACGGAGAAGGGGGGGGGGGTGTGGCCGAGCGTCAGGTGTCCCCACCTGCCGCCGCGTCCACGGTAGCGCTGGGTAAGTGCACAGTGGAAGTGCGGCAATATTGAGGGGATATCGGGTCCCCTGCTTTGCCTGCCCTTGGTGGCTCCGCTGCGCTTGTGTTAGGGGCAGCGGGGGCAACTGTGGACACGCCCATAGGAATGTCTGTGGGCGAGGGTGGGCGGAGCGGGATCCCGGTGTCTGGAGTGTGTGTGGCTGGGTGCAGTGGTGCCACAAGCCGGCTGCAGGCAGCAGGAGGGAAAAGTCCAGCAAGACACAACAGACAGGACAATAAAGGAAAAGGGAAAACAATGAAACCTGCCAAAAAGTCTGGGAAAAAACTGGCCATAGCATATAAAGTTTTTAGGGCGGTGGACTCTGCTGCATCCCTTCAATCCTCCCCTGGTACAGGGGGGGGTGAGGAGGATTGTAACAGAGTCACAAATACACCTGCCAGCCAATGAGGCCGAGGATACAGCCACAAAAGCTGTGGAGTCTGAGGCTGTGCTGTCAATCGCACCAGAGGTTCCTATTATCCCCACTGGTCCAGCAGTATGTGTGGGGGGGGGGGGGGACAATGAAAGAGGTGGGCCCCCTGGGTGAAAGTGATAAAAGTATTTAGATGTTTAATGTTGGGGCTATTGTTCCGGATCCTGTGGGGGGGAGGGGGGGAGGCCGTCCGCTGTAAAAGTGGCGGGGTTCCCCCGTGTGGTGGTGGGGAGCCGGTTCTTCTGCCCCTCCTGCGTCCATGGTGCCTGGCAGAAGTTATGCCAGTGTGGCTGTGGCCGTGGGGGGGGAGGGGCTGGCCTCTTTGGCTTCCTCACTCTCAGAGTCTGGTAATGGTGACTTGCAGCGGCAACTGCTGGAGGCCCTCAAAAAGGGGGAGAGCTCCTTTTCCGTAGAGGGGAAGAAGGTGGAATGTTAATTCTGGTTCAACAGACATGGCGTTCGGGCCTTCCAAGAACAGAACGAGGGCGAGACCACCTGGTCTTCACCCACAACCGGCCCTGGAGCCAGACGGAATGTGGTCTATCTCAAGTGGAGTAGCGATGAAGCTTGCCCTACTAGGAAGAGGGCAGTGGAGCTCCTGCTTGGGATGGGTTTCAAGGCAACCAACATCTTTGCCTTGATCCATCCTTTTGGCTCCAAGGAGTTTGACATCAGCTTTGTCCGGCCAGAGAGGCTTGAGCTCTTCTGGTCCGGATATGAGCTGGTGAAGAACATGCCGGACTGGCGTGGTTTCATTGCAAAAGCAATAACCCGCCAGAGTGAGGTCAAGAGAGTGACCGTGCTGACCCGTAACGAGTCTCTCTCTTGTATTGACATCATGACCTGGCTGGGTAGGTACGGAGAGGTCCAGGTAATACCAGCTAAAAACCTGGACGAGTTTGGCATTTGGTCGGGTCCCTGGACGTTTAATATCAAGCTTAAGCGTCTGGGCAGTACAGTTTCCCACATTCCATCATCTGCCTTTATTGGCCGAGACAGGATCTTGGTTTTCTACAGGGGGCAGCCTAAGCTCTGTCACAAGTGCGGCAGCCCCACACACTTCAGCGCCAGCTGCCAATTGCAGAAGTGCGCGTTGTGTGGGGGGACAGGTCATCTAGCTGCATCTTGTGAGGAGATTAGATGCAACCTGTGTGGGGAGCTCGGGCACCCCTTTAGTCGCTGTCCTCTCTCTGAGGCCAATGCGGCCCGAGCTCATGCAGGAGCGGGCCGGAAGGTCCCATCGGCTGAGACGGGTGCTGGCAAAGGCAGTGGAGTTAAGGGGTCAGTGAGGAACCAAAACAACCCGTCCCGGCAGAGGCAGAGAGGGAGGGGGAAGAACCCCGTCCTGGGGTGATGCCCGCTCCTTCCAAAATGACTGCCCTTCTTGAATCCGAGACCCTAGGGGGCAGCGAGCTGGAGGAGGAGATTGAGAGACTGGATCGGGCCAAAGAGACTCTGTCCTCGCACTTCGAAAGTTCTGCAGAGTGTAGTGGGGCAGAGTCCCAAAGTAGACGGAAACAGCGTACTAAAAAAAGATCTAGCCCGACCAAAATTGCCAGGGAAGGTGTAACCGGCTCCCCTCTGGAGCTCTCCAACCGATACCTCATCTTGGATGAGACCTCTGCCTCCTCTGCTGAGGAGGGGGTTGAAGGTGAGGGGCCGGGGGCGAAGGAGGGAGAGCCGTCAGGGGGCCCTGCGCTCCCCTCTGGTGGGGATGCAAGGTCCTCAGGAGGGGTGGCAAAACTGGGCCCTGAGACTGAGAAAGCCAAAAGTGATGCGCAGAGGGAGGTGGTGGTGGCAGAGATGGATACCACTATCTCCCTCAAGAGAGGTCGTGCTGCTCTAGAAGGCAGCCCCGAGAGGGGGGAGAAGGATGGGAAGAAGGCCGTCTAATTTAATTACTCTTTATGGCGGTACCCGCTCTGCTGACTCTGGCGACCATTAATGTCGCCAGCATTAAGTCGGATGCGGCTCATTTCACAGCCTTCACAGACTCCTACTGGTCTCTTGCGGCTGAGCCGTATAGCGGAGTGGCGGTCCTTTTTACCGCACCGCTAGAATGCTGACGAGTAATTGAATTAGAAATGGGGAGGTGTTTGATCTTGGATATCCTCATGAAGGGACAGGAACTGCTCCTGATCAATATCTACGGGCCCCAGTTCAGGTGGGACAGGAAATGTCTCTTTATGAGGATTAAGCATTTCCTTTTTACAAGCCGGCAGGTGGTTTTTGGTGGGGACTTTAATACTGTCACAAGGCCCCAAGACAGGGGAGGCACCAGAAACCAGCTGACTTATGATAGTATTTTTCTGAATAGAGTAGCTAGTGAGGCTCATCTGGAGGATGTCCACATTAGGCATACCCCAGGCCATGGAAGTTTCACTTTCTATAGAGGTAGTCAGATCAGGTCTAGAATAGATAGGTTTTATTTGAAGGAGGAGGCTACCTTTTCGCCCTTAAGGGTTGTGGAGGTGGAATTCTCCGATCACTGTTTGATTATGTTTTCTCTGAATATTTCAGAATCCCCCTAAATGGGAAGAGATTATTGGAAGCTGAATTTGGGTGTCTTGGAGGAAGCAGAGATATGACAATCCTCTGAGGACTTCCTTCAGAGTCAGGTACCTTTACTGGATCTCTGTGATACTAAGTCAGAGTGGTGGGAGATATTCAAAGATCGAGCTGCAAAGTTCTTCCGCCGGCTCTCGAACCTCAGGTCTCTGGACAGGTACCGCCTGTGTCAGGGTCTGAGGAGGAAACTCGAGCATCTCGACTGGTGGTATCCATGAGGATATCTCTAGGGTGAAATCTTTGCTCAAGAGGCGCCAGTATGATAGGCACACATCTTTAGTTTTTGAGAGGGACTTCGGGAGGTACCGCTCGCCCAAACCCTACAGAAATTGTAAGATGTCAGTGAAGAGTAAGTTAATAACAGGACTGGTCGATAGTACGGGATCTCTGAGCAGATCCAGATCAGGGATCCTGGAAGTTGTTAGATCCTTTTACTCGTGCCTCTTGGGGAGGAGGGATCTGGATCGGGACAGGATGTCGGCTTTCCTGGCTGGGGTCACCCCTGAGTCAGGAGCTCACCTCTCTTCTGACGGTTTAGTAGAAGAGATCAGGAAGGAGGAAGTTATCCTGGTGGTGGAAGGGTTAGCTCTGAAGAAGTCGCCAGGCCCGGATGGCTTAACATCCGAGTTTTATAAGACCTTTAAGGACTCTTTATGTCCCCTCTTGACTGAGGTATTCAATGAGTGTTTTTCCTCGGGCACTCTGCCTCGGTCAATGAGGAGGTCAGCTCTGATCCTTCTATCAAAGGGTAAAGATCCGAGCCGTATTGAGAACTGGCGTCCCATAGCACTTCTTAATACGGACAGAAAGATTCTGGCCAAGATACTTTTTAATAGGCTGGTAAAATTTGCTCCCCCAACTCCTTTCGGTGACTCAGCATTGCTCGGTTCCAGGCCGCAGCACTTTTAGTGCTGTACTCGGTGTCCGAGAGGCAGTGGAACAGAGTAGAGCAGGCTACTGGAGGGGGCACATGCTGTCCTTAGATCAAGCAAAGGCGTTTGATCGGGTGAACCATGAGTACCTCTGGTCGGTCCTTCTGAAGTATGGCCTGCCAGGGGGGTTTGTCGATTGGTTAAAGATCTTGTATGCAGGGGCAGAGAGTGTCCCGCTTGTGAACGGTTGGTCTGGCTTCTCTTTTGAGGTTGGATCTGGCTTCCGCCAGGGTTGTCCTCTGAGCCCGCTTTTATACATGTTCGCGATTGATCCATTTCTTAAGCGGTTCGATCGTGGACCGTTGGCGGGAGTCGGGATGGATCGGACGGCGCTGGAAGCCACTCTGAGGGTAGTAGCGTACGCTGACGATGTCACCATTTTCGTATCCTCGAGAGGGGAGGCGGAGTACGTGATGTCTGAAGTGGATCGCTACTCGGAGGCATCCGGGTCCATGATCAATAGGGATAAGTGTGAGAGTCTCTGGCTGGGAGGGGGTGATCCAGTTTTTGATCTTCCGGACACCCTCCCAGGGCCTAAGTCGTCAGCCAAAGTCCTAGGCATCCATTTTGGCCATGGGGATTATCCCACTCAAAATTGGGACGACAGGCTTAAGATCGCTGCTCAGAAGGTCGACCAGTGGAAGGGTTGGTCTTTGACCCTCAGGGAAAGGGTAAACCTGATCAAGGCCTACTTACTCCCTTTGCTTATCTATTTGGGTAGCGTGTGTATCTTGCCAGAGCCTCTCTGGACTCGGGTTTATAATCTGTTCTTCCAGCTCTTATGGGGGAATAGACTGAACCTGATCAAGAGAGAAGTGTCTTACCGCACGAGGAGAATCGGGCAAACCTCTGGATGGAGAGGGCTTCTCCGTGGGTAGTATCCTGCCGGGGGTGGTTTCGGCCTTTCTTCCAGGAATGGGAGACAGGAGGGCAAGTGAAGGACTTACGTACGCCTCACGGATATCTTCCGACTTACGTCACCCCGATTCTGAATGTGATCCGCCGGTGAGGTTTGGAGGTAGGGGAGATCAGGACTCTATCAAGGAGGTCCCTAGATGAGAGGGTCTTGTTGTCCCACTTCCAGAAGCCCCTGGCCCTCAGGGATTGCCCAAGCCGGGATCTAGACAAGGGGTTACAGTTGCTAAATTCTGCAAGGATCCCCTTGAAGTTTGGGACTTGGCGCTGCTTACACGGGAGGCTGTATGTGAGGGACAACTTGAAGTACAGGAACTCTGATGAAAGGGGTTGTCCCCGGGAGGAGTGTGGCTCCATACTGGAAAGTATGGATCACTCCCTACTTCAGTGTCCCTTTAATACAGAGGTATACCAACAGGTGGGAGCTTCCATTGGCTGGCCTAGGCTAGCCAGCCTCTCCTACGCGGAGTGGGCCTATGGAGTGCTCAGAGACATTGGTAGAAGGGACCTGTGCACATGTTTTTTAGTCAGTATAGTGGTTAGGTTCTACACGTGGAATGCGCAGTACTTAGTTTCAGCGCAGCAGAAAGTCCTCCCAGTGGACGAGGTATGTAGGAACATTCTGGGTGACCTGGCGAAGGTGCGTTCTTTGGAGTATGAGAGACTGGGTACCAGTAGGGTCTCTCTCCTCTGGAGAGGCTTTGCTTTTAGCGTACCCTAGTCTAGTCATACATTTCCTGGTAGTGGGCTGATGCTTTCACCGTAGATTTTTGTTTTGTGGGATGTTGAGCTTTGAAGAAAGGCTTACAGAGACCGAGCTTGGGCCTTCGGGTAGTTCTGTATATTAGAATATTTTGCAGAGTGTGTTAAATAGTTATGTTGTTTATGTTGTTTATTAGGATAGAATGAGTTGGGGCTAGTTAGGTTGGGTGGGTGAGGGAAGGGGTCTTTTATTTGTGCTTTTATGTGTTTTATGTGTGTTTTGAAGTGGGGAGGCCTGCATCTAGCCCTGGACTATGCGGACATGGGAGGACATGGGGCGAGGGGCTAGATGTGGGTGGTGGAGGTAGGGCTGGCCTCGGACTATGCGGACATGAAAGAGAGGCGGAAGTCAGCCTTGGGTGATGGGTGAAGGGTGATGGAGTAGGTAGTGGAGGTTAGGGCTAGATTAGGGAGGTAAAAAAGGTTTGTTTTGTTTTATGTGATATTAGTAAAAAGGTAATATTAAAATAAAAAAAATAAAAAAAAAAAATATATATATATATATATATATATATTTATTTGGTGATATATATATATATTTTTTGTTTTGTTTTGTATTAATATTATTATTATTGTTATTGTTTTATTAGTCTTATTTGCGTTTTTGTTTTATTGACGAGTAGTCAATTTTTCTTTTTGGGTTTTTACAGCTGAACCGACTAAGTAAGTTTCATTTCTTTTTTAGCATTTGTATATAGTTTGTATATAGTTTTTATAGGGTATTGGTATGAATGTGAGTATGAGTGAGGCTGGGCCAGCGGAGAAGCTGTTCTGTTTGTTTTTTCGTCTGTAAAGTTTTGTATTTTTCTAATAAAAAAGAGTTCCCATAGCAGAGAATCAGGCTTCATGTCATAGCAGAGAATCAGGCTTCAAGTCACAGCAGAGAATCAGGCTTCATGTCATAGCAGAGAATCAGGCTTCATGTCACCCACCACTGGAACAGGCCATTGTCAGATATTTTTAGGCCCCGGAACCCAGACAGAGGAGAGAGGTCCCATAGCAGAGAATCAGGCTTCATGTCATAGCAGAGAATCAGGCTTCATGTCATCCAACACTAGGAACAGGCCATTGTCAGATATTTTTAGGCCCCGGCACCCAGACAGAGGAGAGAGGTCCCATAGCAGAGAATCAGGCTTCATGTCATAGCATAGAATCATGCTTCATGTCACCCAACACTGTAAGGGGCCACTGTCAGATATTTTTAGGCCCCGGCACCCAGACAGAGAAGAGAGGTCCCATAGCAGAGAATCAGGCTTCATGTCATAGCATAGAATCATGCTTCATGTCACCCAACACTGGAAGGGGCCACTGTCAGATATTTTTAGGCCCCGGCACCCAGACAGAGGAGAGGTTCATTCAACTTTGGGTTGCCCCGCAATATAATGGTAAAATGAAAATAAAAAAAGGATTGAATGAGGAAGTGCCCTGGAGTACAATAATATATGGTTAAGGGGAGGTAGTTATAAATGTCTAATCTGAACAAGGGATGGACAGGTCCTGTGGGATCCATGCTTGGTTCATTTTTATGAACGTCAGCTTGTCCACATTGGCTGTAGACAGGCGGCTGCCTTTGTCTGTAATGACGCCCCCTGCCGTGCTGAATACACGTTCAGACAAAACGCTGGCCACCGGGCAGGCCAGCACCTCCAAGGCATAAAAGGCTAGCTCTGGCCACGTGGACAATTTGGAGACCCAGAAGTTGAATGGGGCTGAACCATCAGTCAGTACGTAGAGGGGTGTGCACACGTACTGTTCCACCATGTTAGTGAAATGTTGCCTCCTGCTAACACGTTCCGTATCAGGTGGTGGTGCAGTTAACTGTGGCGTGGTGACAAAACTCCACATCTCTGCCATGCTAACTCTGCCCTCAGAGGAGCTGGCCGTGACACAGCTGCGGTGGCGACATCTTGCTCCTTCTCTGCCTTCGCCTTGGGCTTCCACTTGTTCACCTGTGACATTTGGGAATGCTCTCAATAGCGCGTCTACCAACGTGCGCTTGTACTCGCGCATTTTCCTATCACGCTCCAGTGCAGGAAGTAGGGTGGGCACATTGTCTTTGTACCGGGGATCCAGCAGGGTGGCAACCCAGTAGTCCTCACACGTTAAAATGTGGGCAACTTTGCTGTCATTGCGCAGGCACTGCAGCATGTAGTCGCTCATGTGTGCCAGGCTGCCCAGAGGTAAGGACAAGCTGTCCTCTGTGGGAGGCGTATCGTCATCATCCTGCGTTTCCCCCCAGCAATGCACCAGTGATGGGCCCGAGCTGCGTTGGGTGCCACCCCGCTGTGAACATGCTTCATCCTCATCCTCCTCCACCTCCTCCTCATCCACGTCCTCCAGTAGTGGGCCCTGGCTGGCCACATTTGTACCTGGCCTCTGCTGTTGCAAAAATGACCCCTCTTCCTCCTCCTCCTCCTGGGCCACCTCCTCTTCCATCATCGCCCTAAGTGTTTTCTCAAGGAGATATAGACGTGGTATTGTAACGCTGATAACGGCGTCATAGCCACTGGCCATGTTGGTGGAGTACTCGAAACAGCGCAACAGGGCACACAGGTCTCGCATGGAGGCCCAGTCATTGGTGGTGAAGTGGTGCTGTTCCGCAGTGCGATTGACCCGTGCGTGCTGCAGCTGAAACTCCACTATGGCCTGCTGCTGCTCGCACAGTCTGTCCAGCATGTGCAAGGTGGAGTTCCACCTGGTGGGCATGTTGCATATGAGGCGGTGAGCGGGAAGGCCGAAGTTACGCTGTAGCGCAGACAGGCGAGCAGACGGCCCGCACTTTATGCAGCAGCTCTGACATGTCGGGGTAGTTGTGAATGAACTTCTGCACCACCAAATTCAGCACATGCGCCAGGCAAGGGATGTGCGTCAAACCGGCTAGTTCCAGAGCTGCAACTAGATTTCGCCCATTATCGCACACCATTAGGCCGGGCTTGAGGCTCACCGGCAGCAACCACTCGTCGGTCTGTTGTTCAATACCCCGCCAAAACTCCTGTGCGGTGTGGGACCTGTCCCCCAAACATATGAGTTTCAGAATGGCCTGCTGACGTTTACCCCGGGCTGTGCTGAAGTGAGTGGTGAAGGTGTGTGGCTGACTGGATGAGCAGGTGGAAGAAGAGGAGGAGGAAGCTAAGTAGGAGGAGGAGGCAACAGGAGGCAAAGAATGTTGCCCTGCGATCCTTGGCGGCGGAAGGACGTGAGCCAAACAGCTCTCCGCCTGGGGCCCAGCCGCCACTACATTTACCCAGTGTGCAGTTAGGGAGATCAAGTGTCTCTGGCCGTGCTTACTGGTCAACGTATCTGTGGTTAGGTGGACACGTTATTTTATCGGATACTTGGTTGTGCAGGGAAGGCACGGCTCTCTTGGAGAAGTAGTGGCGGCTGGGAACAACATTCTGTGGGACAGCAAGCGACATGAGCTGTTTGAAGCTGTCTGTGTCCACCAGCCTGAATGACAGCATTTCATAGGCCAGTAGTTTAGAAATGCTGGCATTCAGGGCCAGGGATCGAGGGTGGCTAGGTGGGAATTTACGCTTTCTCTCAAATGTTTGTGAGATGGAGAGCTGAACGCTGCCGTGTGATATGGTTGAGATGCTTGGTGACAGAGGTGTTGGTGTTGGTGGTACATCCTCTGTTTGCTGGGCGGCAGGTGCCAACGTTCCTCCAGAGGCGGAGGAAGAGGCCGAGGCGGCAGCAGCAGAAGAGGTAGCAGGGGGAGTCTGAGTGAGTTCCTTGTTTTTAAGGTGTTTACTCCACTGCAGTTCATGCTTTGCATGCAGGTGCCTGGTCATGCAGGTTGTGCTAAGGTTCAGAACGTTAATGCCTCGCTTCAGCCTCTGATGGCACAGCGTGCAAACCACTCAGGTCTTGTCATCAGAATATTGTTTGAAGAACTGCCACGCCAGGGAACTCCTTGAAGCTGCCTTTGGGGTGCTCGGTCCCAGATGGCGGCGGTCAGTAGCAGGCAGAGTCTCTTGGCGGCGGGTGTTCTGCTTTTGCCCACTGCTCCCTCTTTTGCTATGCTGTTGGCTCGGTCTCACCACTGCCTCTTCCTTCGAACTCTGAAAGTCAGTGGCACGACCTTCATTCCATGTGGGGTCTAGGACCTCATCGTCCCCTGCATCGTCTTCCACCCAGTCTTCCTCCCTGACCTCCTGTTCGGTCTGCACACTGCAGAAAGACGCAGCAGTTGGCACCTGTGTTTCATCATCAGAGACGTGCTGAGGTGGTATTCCCATGTCCTCATCATCAGGAAACAAGTGGTTGTGCATCAGTGCATTCTATGTCTTCCACCGCTGGGAGAAGGGCTAGGTGGATGCCCTTGGGAAACCCTGCCAGCAGAGTCTTCAAACAGCATAAGAGACTGCTGCATAACTTGAGGCTCAGACAGTTTCCCTGATATGCATGGGGGTGATGTGACAGACTGATGGGCTTGGTTTTCAGGCGCCATCTGTGAGCTTTCTGCAGAAGACTGGGTGGGAGATAATGTGAACGTGCTGGATCCACTGTCGGCCACCCAATTGACTAATGCCTGTACCTGCTCAGGCCTTACCATCCGTAGAACGGCATTGGGCCCCACCAAATATCGCTGTAAATTCTGCCGTCTACTGGGACCTGAGGTAGTTGGTACACTAGGACGTGTGGCTGTGGCAGAACGGCCATGTCCTCTCCCAGAGCCAGAGGGTCCACTAACACCACCACGACCATGTCCGCGTTCGTGTCCCTTACTAGATGTTTTCCTCATTGTTACCGTTCACAACAATAAGAAAAAAATTATTTGGCCCAATGCATTGAATTCAAATTCAGGCCTTTTTTTACAGGCACCTAACACTATCTGGCTATCTATTTAGGTACCGTATTACACTAATACAGGCACAGCAGTAACCACAGATTTAGCTGAATATAAATTGTAGGCCTAGTATTTAGGCCCTGGATGACAGGTATACGTTTACGGACAGAATTAGACTTGGAGATGCACGGTAGCGTGTGAAGTTATTGAGGATGACCCTATCAGCACCTTCAATGTAATATACCCTTTTATGGATAGTTTTAAACTTGGCCTGCTACAGCGGGAAACCACTGATTTAGGGAATTGCTAATTTGGGAATTGTATTTCAACCCAGAAAAAAAATATATCCTTTGCCAGACAGCAGACAGTATTACAATTGGCTAGCCACAGCTGAAACACCAGATTTAGGGTACTGCTATTTTGGCAATTGTATTTCACCCCTCAATAAAATAGTAAGCACAGCCAAGCCCCTGATATAGGATATAGCAAAAAATAAATATACTATTGGTTAAATGTACTTGGTGGCAGCTTGTGCTGGCGCACCACAAGACACAAACTGGCCGTCGATCACCCCAGAAAAAAGTGACAGAAAAACGCTCTGGGCAGCCTAAAAACAGTGAGCATTTAAATAGCAGAGGTTGAATGATTCACAGCTGTAGATCGATCACTTCATTAAGTGTTTTGGAAGAGTAAATCCCTGCCTAATCTCGCCCTAACAGCAGCATCTGCATCCTATCCCTACACTGATCAAAGCAGAGTGACGTGCAGCGCTACATGACTCCAGCTTAAATAGAGGCTAGGTCACATGATGCACTGGCCAATCACAGCCATGCCAATAGTAGGCATGACTGTGATGGCCTCTTGGGGCAAGTAGTATGACGCTTGTTGATTGCCTGCTTTGCAGCCTTTCAAAAAGCGCCAAGAAAGCGCCGAACACCGAACCCGAACTTTTACAATAATGTTCAGGTTCGGGTTTGTGTCACGAACACCCCAAAATTCGGGTTCGCTCATCCCTATTTAGTTGTACTATGCGTGCAAGCTACTGTGACACCAGATATGAGTGGCACTGTGCACTGGCAGTAGTTGGCAGAGTAGACTTTGTAGGCCTAACACACACGCTTGCAGAAAACTAACTGCTATTATATTACAGTCAAAATTGTTTTTTTGTTTTTTTCTATGTAAGCTACTGTGTGTGATACCAGATATATGAGTGGCATTAGCAGAAGTTGGCAGAGTAGGTGCTGTAGGCCTAACACACACGCTTGCAGAAAACTAACTGCTATTATATTACAGTCAAAATTGTTTTTTTGTTTTTTAAATGCAAGCTACTGTGTGTGACACCAGATATATGAGTAGCACTGGCAGAAGTTGGCAGAGTAGACGCTGTAGGCCTAACACACACGCTTGCAGAAAACTAACTGCTATTATATTACAGTCAAAATTGTTGTTGTTTTTTTTTAAATGCAAGCTACTGTGTGTGACACCAGATATGAGTGGCACTGGAAGAAGTTGGCAGAGTAGACGCTGTAGGCCTAACACACACGCTTGCAGAAAACTAACTGCTATTATATCACTGTCAAAATTGTATTTTTATTTTTTTATGCAAGCTACTGTGACACCAGATATGAGTGGTAGCACTAGGCAAGTGGGCACAGTATACGCTGTGAGCCTAACACACACGCTGGCAGGCAACTGCAATTAGATTACTGAGGGAAAAAAAAAAAGCAGATGTACTAGCCCTAAAAATGGCTTTTTGGGGTGCTGTCAGGAACCTGTCCTTATAGCAGAGATCTTATGAGTCTTTACTGGAGTGGACACTGTATACACTGGCCTAGCTATCGATTTCCATATTAAATCAGCACCAGCTACACTGTCCCTCCTCTCACTAAGAGCTTCCGAATGAATCTAAAATGGATGCTGTCCAGGAGGTGGGAAGGTCTGGGAGGGAGGGTCTGCTGCTGATTGGCTGGAATGTCTCTGCTGACTGTGATGTAAAGGGTCAAAGTTTGCTCAATGATGACAAATAGGGGGCGTACCGAACATTGCATATGTTCGCCCTCCGTGGCGAACGCGAACAAGCGATGTTCGCCGGCGAATAGTTCGGGACATCTCTAGTGACAAAAGCTATTTAAAGGGATTCTGTCACCTCCCCTAAGGCAAAAAACGATTTAAAACCAGCCATGCAGCACAGCTTACCTGGATTAGGCTGTGCTGTTCAATCTTGAAATCCGTCCAGCAGTTAGTTCAAAAAACGAGTTTGATCAATGAGGAAATGCGTCCTGAAGGTGCCCAGAGGGGCGTTTTTTTCTTCTGAGAGAGCCCAGTCCCGCCCCTTTTTCAGTGCCCAGCCCGCCTTCCTAGTACTTTCTAACCGCCGCCCCCAGCCTGCCACAGCCTCTCCTGCCTCTCCTCCCCCTCCCTCACGCCGAACGAAGTCTCGCACAGGCGCAGTACCCACTGAGGGCTGCGCCTGTGCGATCATCAGGAGACTGAGGGCGGCAGCTTCATCTTCGTCACTGGGCATGCGCCGAGCCCAGTGACGTCCGATGCTCGCTCTTCCCTGCTGACTGAGGGAAGAGCGAGCATCGGACGTCACTGGGCTCGGCGCATGCCCAGTGACGAAGATGAAGCTGCCGCCCTCAGTCTCCTGATGATCGCACAGGCGCAGCCCTCAGTGGGTACTGCGCCTGTGCGAGACTTCGTTCGGCAAGAGGGAGGGGGAGGAGAGGAAGGGGAGGCTGTGGCAGGCTGGGGGCGGCGGTTAGGAAGTAAAAGGAAGGCGGGCTGGGCACTGAAAAAGGGGCGGGACTGGGCTCTCTCAGAAGAAAAAAACGCCCCTCTGGGCACCTTCAGGACGCATTTCCTCATTGATCAAACTCGTTTTTTGAACTAACTGCTGGACGGATTTCAAGATTGAACAGCACAGCCTAATCCAGGTAAGCTGTGCTGCATGGCTGGTTTTAAATCGTTTTTTGCCTTAGGGGAGGTGACAGAATCCCTTTAAACAAATATTGCAACTAGTGAGATATACCAGTTGCCCCCCGAAAAACTGATTGAGGCAGGGGTGTGATATACCTATAATATCCTTTCCATTTAGTGCATTTGTACTTTGTAGGAGTTGTGTGCGGTTCTGCTTAGATACTTCAGCTATACAGAGGGACAAAAGCTATTGGAACAAATAATTTCAACAGGTGTTATATACCAGATACCCCCTCCAAAAAAAAATGATTGAGGCAGGGATGTGATATACCTAGAATATATTTTCCATTTAATGAGATACCCCAGCTATACAGAGGGACAAATGCTATTGGAACAACTAATTTCTACTGGTGTGATCTACCAGTTGCCCCCCAAAAAAACTAATTGAGACAGGGGTGTGATATACCTATAATATAATTTCTATATAGTGCATTAGTATTGTGCAGCATTTGTGTGCGGTTCTATTGAGATACCCCAGCTATTTAGAGGGACAAATGCTATTGGAACAAATAATTTTAACTGCTGTGATATACCAGTTGCCCCTCAAAAAAACTGAATAAGGCAGGTGTGTGATATACCTAGAATATACTTTCCGTGTAATTTGCAGCAGTTGTGTGCGGTTCTACTGAGATACCCCAGCCATACAGAGGGACAAATGCTATTGGAACAACTAATTTCTACTGGTGTGATCTACCAGTTGCCCCCCAAAAAAACTAATTGAGGCAGGGGTGTGATATACCTATAATATAATTTCTATATAGTGCATTAGTATTGTGCAGCATTTGTGTGCGGTTCTATTGAGATACCCCAGCTATTTAGAGGGACAAATGCTATTGGAACAAATAATTTTAACTGCTGTGATATACCAGTTGCCCCTCAAAAAAACAGAATAAGGCAGGTGTGTGATATACCTAGAATATACTTTCCGTTTAGTTCATTTGTAATTTGCAGGAGTTGTGTGTGGTTCGGCAGAGATACCCCAGCTATACAGAGTGACAAATGCTATTTGAATAAATAATTGTAATTGGTGTAATTTAACATTTGCCCCCACAAAAAATGATTGCGGCAGGGATGTGAAATACCTATAATATACTTTCCATATAGTTCATTAGTATTGTGCAGCAGTTGTGTGCGGTTCTGCTGAGATTCTGCAGCTATAAAGAGGGACAAACGCTATTTGAACAAATAATTGCAACTGCTGAGATATACCAGTTTCCCCCCTAAAGAACTGATTGAGGCAGGGGTGTGAATTACCAATAATATACTTTCCATATAGTGTATTTGTAATTTGCAGGAGTTGTGTGCGATTCTGCTGAGATGCCCCCCCCAAAAAATGATTGAGGCAGGGATGTGATATACCTATAATATAATTTCCATATATTAGAGAAAAAGAGATTTTGTCCAGCTTGTACTTGTGGTAATCCAAGGCTTCTTTATTGAAAATTCAGTATAAAATCCAGGTACAGAAAGCAGAGTCTACATGTTTCGGGCGCAATGCAATCTTAGCCCTTACTCATGAGTAAGGGCTAAGATTGCATTGCGCCCGAAACATGTAGACTCTGCTTTCTGTACCTTGATTTTATACTGAATTTTCAATAAAGAAGCCTTGGATTACCACAAGTACAAGCTGGACAAAATATATTTTTCTCTATACTTCCGTATTTCTCCTGATTCGGGTGAAGGAGCTGTTCCGTGCTATACCAGTGGAATCCCTGGCAGGTGAGAGCTGCTCAATACTTCTGTTTTCTTCAAATTTCCATATATTGCATTTGTAATTTGCAGGAGTTGTGTGTGGTTCTGCTGAGATACCCCATCTATACAGAGTGACAAACGCTATATATATTGCCCCCCCCAAAAAAAAAAAAAAAAAAAAAAAAAATGATTGAGGCAGGGATGTGATATACCTAGAATATACTTTCCGTTTAGTGCATTTGTAATTTTCAGGAGTTTTGTACGGTTTTGCTCAGATACCCCAGCTATACAGAGGGACAATCGCTATTTGAACAAATAATTGCAATTAGTGTACTTTAACATTTGCCCCCCAAAATAACTGATTGAGGCAGGGGTATGATATACCTATAATATACTTTGTATTTGTATTGTGCAGCATTTGTGTGCGGTTCTGCTGAGATACCGCAGCTATAAAG